>NW_028168851.1:0-600000 GCF_964035555.1 Netta rufina | reverse complement strand
CAATCTTGGGGTTCTGTGTCCATGGTAACCATGGGGTTGTGTTTCCATGGCAACCATGGGGTTGTGTTGCCATGGGAACCATGGGGTTGGGTTGCCATGGCATCCACGGGGTTGGGTTGCCATGGCAACCATGGGGTTCTGTGTCCATGGTAACCATGGGGTTGTGTTGCCATGGTAACCATGGCGTTTTGTTGCCATGGCAACTATCGGGTTCTGTTGCCATGGCAACCATGGAGTTGTGTTGCAATGGTAACCATGGCGTTTAGTTGCCATGGCAACTATGGGGTTCTGTTGCCATTGTAACCATGGGGTTGGGTTGCCATGGCAACCATGGGGTTGTGTTGCCATGGGAACCATGGGGTTGGGTTGCCATGGCAACTATGGGGTTCTGTTGCCATGGTAACCATGGGGTTGGGTTGCCATGGCAACCATGGGGTTGTGTTGCCATGGGAACCATGGGGTTGGGTTGCCATGGCATCCACGGGGTTGGGTTGCCATGGCAACCACGGGGTTTGGTTGCCATGGCAACCATGGGGTTCTGTGTCCATGGTAACCATGGCGTTGTGTTGCCATGGTAACCATGGCGTTTAGTTGCCATGGCAACCACGGAGTTTGGTTGCCATGGAAACCATGGGGTTGTGTTGCCATGGTAACCATGGCGTTTAGTTGCCATGGCAACTATGGGGTTCTGTTACCATGGTAACCATGGGGTTGGGTTGCCATGGCAACCATGGGGTTGTGTTGCCATGGGAACCATGGGGTTGGGTTGCCATGGCATCCACGGGGTTGGGTTGCCATGGCAACCACGGGGTTTTGTTGCCATGGCAACCATGGGGTTCTGTGTCCATGGTAACCATGGCGTTGTGTTTCCATGGTAACCATGGCGTTTAGTTGCCATGGAAACCACGGATTTTGGTTGCCATGGTAACCATGGGGTTTAGTTGCCATGGTAACCATGGCGTTTAGTTGCCATGGCAACTATGGGTTCTGTTGCCATGGTAACCATGGGGTTGGGTTGCCATGGCATCCACGGGGTTGGGTTGCCATGGCATCCACGGGGTTGGGTTGCCATGGCAACCACGGGGTTTGGTTGCCATGGCAACCATGGGGTTCTGTGTCCATGGTAACCATGGCGTTGTGTTGCCATGGTAACCATGGCGTTTTGTTGCCATGGCAACTATGGGGTTGTGTTGCCATGGCAACCATGGGGTAGTGTTTCCATGGCAACCACAGGGTTTGGTTGCCATGGTAACCATGGGGTTGGGTTGCCATGGCAACCATGGGGTTGGGTTGCCATGGCAACCATGGGGTTGTGTTGCCATGGTAACCATGGCGTTTAGTTTCCATGGCAACTATGGTGTTCTGTTGCCATGGTAACCATGGGGTTGGGTTGCCATGGCAACCATGGGGTTGTGTTGCCATGGGAACCATGGGGTTGGGTTGCCATGGCATCCACGGGGTTGGGTTGCCATGGCAACCACGGGGTTTGGTTGCCATGGCAACCATGGGGTTCTGTGTCCATGGTAACCATGGGGTTGGGTTACCATGGCAACCATGTGGTTGTGTTGTCATGGGAACCATGGGGTTGGGTTGCCATGGCAACCATGGGGTTGTGTTGCCATGGGAACCATGGGGTTGGGTTGCCATGGCAACCATGGGGTTGTGTTGCCATGGTAACCATGGCGTTTAGTTGCCATGGCAACCATGGGGTTCTGTTGCCATGGTAACCATGGGGTTGGGTTGCCATGGCAACCATGGGGTTGTGTTGCCATGGGAACCATGGGGTTGGGTTGCCATGGCATCCACGGGGTTGGGTTGCCATGGTAACCATGGGGTAGTGTTTCCATGGCAACCACGGGGTTTGGTTGCCATGGTAACCATGGGGTTGGGTTGCCATGGCAACCATGGGGTTGTGTTGCCATGGTAACCATGGGGTTGTGTTGCCATGGCAACCTTGGGGTTGTGTTGCCATGGTAACCATGGCGTTTAGTTGCCATGGCAACCACGGAGTTTGGTTTCCATGGTAACCACGGGGTTTGGTTGCCATGGTAACCATGGGGTTGGGTTGCCATGGCAACCATGGGGTTGTGTTGCCATGGTAACCATGGGGTTGGGTTGCCATGGCAACCATGGGGTTGTGTTGCCATGGTAACCATGGCGTTTAGTTGCCATGGCAACTATGGGGTTCTGTTGCCATGGTAACCATGGGGTTGGGTTGCCATGGCAACCATGGTGTTGTGTTTCCATGGGAACCATGGGGTTGGGTTGCCATGGCATCCACGGGGTTGGGTTGCCATGGCAACCACGGGGTTTGGTTGCCATGGCAACCATGGGATTCTGTGTCCATGGTAACCATGGCGTTGTGTTGCCATGGTAACCATGGCGTTTAGTTCCCATGGCAACCACGGAGATAGTTTCCATGGTAACCATGGGGTTGTGTTGCCATGGTAACCATGGCGTTTAGTTGCCATGGCAACTATGGGGTTCTGTTGCCATGGTAACCATGGGGTTGGGTTGCCATGGCAACCATGGGGTTGGGTTGCCATGGCAACCATGGGGTTGTGTTGCCATGGGAACAATGGGGTTGGGTTGCCATGGCATCCACGGGGTTGGGTTGCCATGGCAACCACGGGGTTTGGTTGCCATGGCAACCATGGGGTTCTGTGTCCATGGTAACCATGGCGTTGTGATGCCATGGTAACCATGGGGTTGGGTTGCCATGGCAACCATGGGGTTGGGTTGCCATGGGAACAATGGGGTAGTGTTTCCATGGCAACCACGGGGTTTGGTTGCCATGGTAACCATGGGGTTGGGTTTCCATGGCAACCATGGGTATGGGTTGCCATGGCAACCATGGGGTTGTGTTGCCATGGTAACCATGAGGTTCGGTTGCCATGGCAACAATGGGGTTGTGTTGCCATGGTAACCATGGCGTTTAGTTGCCATGGCAACCACGGAGTTTGGTTGCCATGGTAACAACGGGGTTTGGTTGCCATGGTAACCATGGGGTTGGGTTGCCATGGCAACCATGGGGTTGTGTTGCCATGGTAACCATGGGGTTGGGTTGCCATGGCAACCATGGGGTTGTGTTGCCATGGTAACCATGGCGTTTAGTTGCCATGGCAACTATGGGGTTCTGTTGCCATGGTAACCATGGGGTTGGGTTGCCATGGCAACCATGGGGTTGTGTTGCCATGGGAACCATGGGGTTGGGTTGCCATGGCATCCACGGGGTTGGGTTGCCATGGCAACCACGGGGTTTGGTTGCCATGGCAACCATAGGGTTCTGTGTCCATGGTAACCATGGCGTTGTGTTGCCATGGTAACCATGGCGTTTAGTTGCCATGGCAACCACGCAGTTTGGTTGCCATGGTAACCATGGGGTTGTGTTGCCATGGTAACCATGGCGTTTAGTTGCCATGGCAACTATGGGGTTCTGTTGCCATGGTAACCATGGGGTTGGGTTGCCATGGCAACCATGGGGTTGTGTTGCCATGGGAACCATGGGGTTGGGTTGCCATGGCATCCACGGGGTTGCGTTGCCATGGCAACCACGGGGTTTGGTTGCCATGGCAACCATGGGGTTCTGTGTCCATGGTAACCATGGGGTTGTGTTGCCATGGTAACCATGGCGTTTAGTTGCCATGAAACCACGGAGTTTGGTTGCCATGGTAACTATGGTTTTGTGTTGCCATGGTAACCATGGCGTTTAGTTGCCATGGCAACTATGGGGTTCTGTTGCCATGGTAACCATGGGGTAGTGTTTCCATGGCATCCACGGGGTTGGGTTGCCATGGCAACCATGGGGTTGGGTTGCCATGGTAACCATGGCGTTGTGTTGCCATGGTAACCATGGCGTTTAGTTGCCATGGCAACCACGGAGTTTGGTTGCCATGGTAACCACGGGGTTTGGTTGCCATGGTAACCATGGGGTTGGGTTGCCTTGGCAACCATGGGGTTGTGTTGCCATGGTAACCATGGGGTTGGGTTGCCATGGCAACCATGGGGTTGGGTTGCCATGGTAACCATGGCGTTTAGTTGCCATGGCAACTATGGTGTTCTGTTGCCATGGTAACCATGGGGTTGGGTTGCCATGGCAACCATGGGGTTGTGTTGCCATGGGAACCATGGCGTTGGGTTGCCATGGCATCCACGGGGTTGGGTTGCCATGGCAACCATGGGGTTCTGTGTCCATGGTAAACATGGGGTTGTGTTGCCATGGTAACCATGGCGTTTTGTTGCCATGGCAACTATAGGGTTCTGTTGCCATTGTAACCATGGGGTTGGGTTGCCATGGCAACCATGGGGTTGTGTTGCCATGGGAACCATGGCGTTTAGTTGCCATGGCAACTATGGGGTTCTGTTGCCATGGTAACCATGGGGTTGGGTTGCCATGGCAACCATGGGGTTGTGTTGCCATGGGAACCATGGGGTTGGGTTGCCATGGCATCCACGGGGTTGGGTTGCCATGGCAACCACGGGGTTTGGTTGCCATGGCAACCATGGGGTTCTGTGTCCATGGTAACCATGGGGTTGTGTTGCCATGGTAACCATGGCGTTTAGTTGCCATGGCAACCACGGAGTTTGGTTGCCATGGCAACCATGGGGTCGTGTTGCCATGGTAACCATGGCGTTTAGTTGCCATGGCAACTATGGGGTTGGGTTGCCATGGTAACCATGGGGTTGGGTTGCCATGGCAACCATGGGGTTGTGTTGCCATGGGAACTATGGGGTTGGGTTGCCATGGCATCCACGGGGTTGGGTTGCCATGGCAACCACGGGGTTTGGTTGCCATGGCAACCATGGGGTTCTGTGTCCATGGTAACCATGGCGTTGTGTTGCCATGGTAACCATGGCGTTTAGTTGCCATGGCAACCACGGAGTTTGGTTGCCATGGTAACCATGGGATTGTGTTGCCATGGTAACCATGGCGTTTAGTTGCCATGGCAACTATGGGGTTCTGTTGCCATGGTAACCATGGGGTTGGGTTGCCATGGCATCCATGGGGTTGGGTTGCCATGGCATCCACGGGGTTGGGTTGCCATGGCAACCATGGGGTAGTGTTTCCATGGCAATCACGGGGTTTGGTTGCCATGGTAACCATGGGGTTGGGTTTCAATGGCAACCATGGGTTTGGGTTGCCATGGCAACCATGGGGTTGTGTTGCCATGGTAACCATGAGGTTGGGTTGCCATGGCAACCATGGGGTTGTGTTGCCATGGTAACCATGGCGTTTAGTTGCCATGGCAACCACGGAGTTTGGTTGCCATGGTTACGACGGGGTTTTGTTGCCATGGCAACCATGGGGTTCTGTGTCCATGGTAACCATGGGGTTGGGTTACCATGGCAACCATGGGGTTGTGTTGTCATGGGAACCATGGGGTTGGGTTGCCATGGCAACCATGGGGTTGGGTTGCCATGGCAACCATGGGGTTGGGTTGCCATGGCATCTACGGGGTTGGCTTGCCATGGCAACCACGGGGTTTGGTTGCCATGGCAATCTTGGGGTTCTGTGTCCATGGTAACCATGGGGTTGTGTTTCCATGGCAACCATGGGGTTGTGTTGCCATGGGAACCATGGGGTTGGGTTGCCATGGCATCCACGGGGTTGGGTTGCCATGGCAACCATGGGGTTCTGTGTCCATGGTAACCATGGGGTTGTGTTGCCATGGTAACCATGGCGTTTAGTTGCCATGGCAACCACGGAGTTTGGTTGCCATGGCAACCATGGGGTCGTGTTGCCATGGTAACCATGGCGTTTAGTTGCCATGGCAACTATGGGGTTCTGTTGCCATGGTAACCATGGGGTTGGGTTGCCATGGCAACCATGGGGTTGTGTTGCCATGGGAACTATGGGGTTGGGTTGCCATGGCATCCACAAGGTTGGGTTGCCATGGCAACCACGGGGTTTGGTTGCCATGGCAACCATGGGGTTCTGTGTCCATGGTAACCATGGCGTTGTGTTGCCATGGTAACCATGGCGTTTAGTTGCCATGGCAACCACGGAGTTTGGTTGCCATGGTAACCATGGGATTGTGTTGCCATGGTAACCATGGCGTTTAGTTGCCATGGCAACTATGGGGTTCTGTTGCCATGGTAACCATGGGGTTGGGTTGCCATGGCATCCATGGGGTTGGGTTGCCATGGCATCCACGGGGTTGGGTTGCCATGGCAACCATGGGGTAGTGTTTCCATGGCAATCACGGGGTTTGGTTGCCATGGTAACCATGGGGTTGGGTTTCAATGGCAACCATGGGTTTGGGTTGCCATGGCAACCATGGGGTTGTGTTGCCATGGTAACCATGAGGTTGGGTTGCCATGGCAACCATGGGGTTGTGTTGCCATGGTAACCATGGCGTTTAGTTGCCATGGCAACCACGGAGTTTGGTTGCCATGGTTACGACGGGGTTTTGTTGCCATGGCAACCATGGGGTTCTGTGTCCATGGTAACCATGGGGTTGGGTTACCATGGCAACCATGGGGTTGTGTTGTCATGGGAACCATGGGGTTGGGTTGCCATGGCAACCATGGGGTTGGGTTGCCATGGCAACCATGGGGTTGGGTTGCCATGGCATCTACGGGGTTGGGTTGCCATGGCATCCACGGGGTTGGGTTGCCATGGCAACCACGGGGTTTTGTTGCCATGGCAACCATGGGGTTCTGTGTCCATGGTAACCATGGCGTTGTGTTGCCATGGTAACCATGGCGTTTAGTTGCCATGGAAACCACGGATTTTGGTTGCCATGGTAACCATGGGGTTTAGTTGCCATGGTAACCATGGCGTTTAGTTGCCATGGCAACTATGGGTTCTGTTGCCATGGTAACCATGGGGTTGGGTTACCATGGCATCCACGGGGTTGGGTTGCCATGGCATCCACGGGGTTGGGTTGCCATGGCAACCACGGGGTTTGGTTGCCATGGCAACCATGGGGTTCTGTGTCCATGGTAACCATGGCGTTGTGTTGCCATGGTAACCATGGCGTTTTGTTGCCATGGCAACTATGGGGTTGTGTTGCCATGGCAACCATGGGGTAGTGTTTCCATGGCAACCACAGGGTTTGGTTGCCATGGTAACCATGGGGTTGGGTTGCCATGGCAACCATGGGGTTGGGTTGCCATGGCAACCATGGGGTTGTGTTGCCATGGTAACCATGGCGTTTAGTTTCCATGGCAACTATGGTGTTCTGTTGCCATGGTAACCATGGGGTTGGGTTGCCATGGCAACCATGGGGTTGTGTTGCCATGGGAACCATGGGGTTGGGTTGCCATGGCATCCACGGGGTTGGGTTGCCATGGCAACCACGGGGTTTGGTTGCCATGGCAACCATGGGGTTCTGTGTCCATGGTAACCATGGGGTTGGGTTACCATGGCAACCATGTGGTTGTGTTGTCATGGGAACCATGGGGTTGGGTTGCCATGGCAACCATGGGGTTGTGTTGCCATGGGAACCATGGGGTTGGGTTGCCATGGCAACCATGGGGTTGTGTTGCCATGGGAACCATGGGGTTGGGTTTCCATGGCATCCACGGGGTTGGGTTGCCATGGCAACTACGGGGTTTGGTTGCCATGGCAACCGTGGGGTTCTGTGTCCATGGTAACCATGGGGTTGTGTTGCCATGGTAACCATGGCGTTTTGTTGCCATGGGAACCATGGGGTTGTGTTGCCATGGCATCCACGGGGTTGGGTTGCCATGGCAACCACGGGGTTTGGTTGCCATGGGAACCATGGGGTTCTGTGTCCATGGTAACCATGGGGTTGTGTTGCCATGGTAACCATGGCGTTTTGTTGCCATGGCAACTATGGGGTTCTCTTGCCATGGCAACCATGGGGTAGTGTTTTCATGGCAACCACGGGGTTTGGTTGCCATGGTAACCATGGGGTTGGGTTGCCATGGCAACCATGGGGTTGTGTTGCCATGGTAACCATGGGGTTGGGTTGCCATGGCAACCATGGGGTTGTGTTGCCATGGAACCATGGCGTTTAGTTTCCATGGCAACTATGGGGTTCTGTTGCCATGGTAACCATGGGGTTGGGTTGCCATGGCAACCATGGGGTTGTGTTGCCATGGGAACCATGGGGTTGGGTTGCCATGGCATCCACGGGGTTGGGTTGCCATGGCAACCACTAAGGTTTGGTTGCCATGGCAACCATGGGGTTGTGTTGCCATGGTAACCATGGCGTTTAGTTGCCATGGCAACCACGGAGTTTGGTTGCCATGGTAACCACGGGGTTTGGTTGCCATGGTAACCATGGGGTTCGGTTGCCATGGCAACCATGGGGTTGTGTTGCCATGGTAACCATGGGGTTGGGTTGCCATGGCAACCATGGGGTTGTGTTGCCATGGTAACCATGGCGTTTAGTTGCCATGGCAACTATGGTGTTCTGTTGCCATGGTAACCATGGGGTTGGGTTGCCATGGCAACCATGGGGTTGTGTTGCCATGGGAACCATGGGGTCGGGTTGCCATGGCATCCACGGGGTTGGGTTACAATGGCATCCACGGGGTTTGGTTGCCATGGTAGCCATGGGGTTGTGTTGCCATGGTAACCATGGCGTTTAGTTGCCATGGCAACTATGGGGTTCTGTTGCCATGGTAACCATGGGGTTGGGTTGCCATGGCAACCATGGGGTTGTGTTGTCATGGGAACCATGGGGTTGGGTTGCCATGGCATCCACGGGGTTGGGTTGCCATGGCAACCATGGGATTGTGTTGTCATGGGAACCATGGGGTTGGGTTGCCATGGCAACCATGGGGTTGGGTTGCCATGGCAACCATGGGGTTGTGTTGCCATGGTAAACATGGCGTTTAGTTGCCATGGCAACCACGGGGTTTGGTTGCCATGGTAACCATGGGGTTGTGTTGCCATGGTAACCATGGCGTTTAGTTGCCATGGCAACTATGGGGTTCTGTTGCCATGGTAACCATGGGGTTGGGTTGCCATGGCAACCATGGGGTTGTGTTGCCATGGGAACCATGGGGTTGGGTTGCCATGGCATCCACGGGGTTGGGTTGCCATGGCAACCACGGGGTTTGGTTGCCATGGCAACCATGGGGTTCTGTGTCCATGGTAACCATGGCGTTGTGTTGCCATGGTAACCATGGCGTTTAGTTGCCATGGCAACTATGGGGTTCTGTTTCCATGGTAACCATGGGGTTGGGTTACCATGGCAACCATGGGGTTGTGTTGTCATGGGAACCATGGGGTTGGGTTGCCATGGCAACCATGGGGTTGGGTTGCCATGGCAACCATGGGGTTGTGTTGCCATGGTAACCATGGCGTTTAGTTGCCATGGCAACCACGGGGTTTGGTTGCCATGGTAACCATGGGGTTGGGTTGCCATGGCAACCATGGGGTTGAGATGCCATGGCAACCATGGGGTTGGGTTCCCATGGTAACCATGGGGTTGGGTTTCCATGGCAACCATGGGGTTGTGTTGCCATGGTAACCATGGCGTTTAGTTGCCATGGCAACTATGGGGTTCTGTTGCCATGGTAACCATGGGGTTGGGTTGCCATGGCAACCATGGGGTTGTGTTGCCATGGGAACCATGGGGTTGGGTTGCCATGGCATCCACGGGGTTGGGTTGCCATGGCAACCACGGGGTTTGGTTGCCATGGCAACCATTGGGTTCTGTGTCCATGGTAACCATGGGGTTGTGTTGCCATGGTAACCATGGCGTTTTGTTGCCATGGCAACTATGGGGTTCTGTTGCCATGGAAACCACGGGGTTTGGTTGCCATGGTAACCATGGGGTTGGGTTGCCATGGCAACCATGGGGTTAGGTTGCCATGGCAGCCATGGGGTTGTGTTGCCATGGTAACCATGGGGTTGGGTTGCCATGGCAACCATGGCGTTTAGTTGCCATGGCAACTATGGGGTTCTGTTGCCATGGTAACCATGGGGTTGGGTTGCCATGGCAACCACAGGGTTGTGTTGCCATGGGAACCATGGGGTTGGGTTGCCATGGCATCCACGGGGTTGGGTTGCCATGGCAACCACGGGGTTTGGTTGCCATGGCAACCATGGGGTTCTGTGTCCATGGTAACCATGGCGTTGTGTTGCCATGGTAACCATGGCGTTTTGTTGCCATGGCAACTATGGGGTTGTGTTGCCATGGCAACCATGGGGTAGTGTTTCCATGGCAACCACAGGGTTTGGTTGCCATGGTAACCATGGGGTTGGGTTGCCATGGCAACCATGGGGTTGGGTTGCCATGGCAACCATGGGGTTGTGTTGCCATGGTAACCATGGGATTGGGTTGCCATGGCAACCCAGGGGTTGTGTTGCCATGGTAACCATGGCGTTTAGTTGCCATGGCAACTATGGGGTTCTGTTGCCATGGTAACCATGGCGTTGGGTTGCCATGGCAACCATGGGATTGTGTTGCCATGGTAACCATGGGGTTGGGTTGCCATGGCAACCATGGGGTTGGGTTGCCATGGTAACCATGGCGTTTAGTTGCCATGGCAACTATGGTGTTCTGTTGCCATGGTAACCATGGGGTTGGGTTGCCATGGCAACCATGGGGTTGTGTTACTATGGGAACCATGGGGTTGGGTTGCCATGGCATCCACGGGGTTGGGTTGCCATGGCAACCATGGGGTTCTGTGTCCATGGTAACCATGGGGTTGTGTTGCCATGGTAACCATGGCGTTTTGTTGCCATGGCAACTATCGGGTTCTGTTGCCATGGCAACCATGGGGTTGTGTTGCCATGGTAACCATGGCGTTTAGTTGCCATGGCAACTATGGGGTTCTGTTGCCATTGTAACCATGGGGTTGGGTTGCCATGGCAACCATGGGGTTGTGTTGCCATGGGAACCATGGGGTTGGGTTGCCATGGCAACTATGGGGTTCTGTTGCCATGGTAACCATGGGGTTGGGTTGCCATGGCAACCATGGGGTTGTGTTGCCATGAGAACCATGGGGTTGGGTTGCCATGGCATCCACGGGGTTGGGTTGCCATGGCAACCACGGGGTTTGGTTGCCATGGCAACCATGGGGTTCTGTGTCCATGGTAACCATGGCGTTGTGTTGCCATGGTAACCATGGCGTTTAGTTGCCATGGCAACCACGGAGTTTGTTTGCCATGGCAACCATGGTGTTGTGTTGCCATGGTAACCATGGCGTTTAGTTGCCATGGCAACTATGGGGTTCTGTTGCCATGGTAACCATGGGGTTGGGTTGCCATGGCAACCATGGGGTTGTGTTGCCATGGGAACCATGGGGTTGGTTTGCCATGGCATCCACGGGGTTGGGTTGCCGTGGCAACCACGGGGTTTGGTTGCCATGCCAACCATGGTGTTCTGTGTCCATGGTAACCATGGCGTTGTGTTGCCATGGTAACCATGACGTTTAGTTGCCATGGCAACCACGGAGTTTGGTTGCCATGGTAACCATGGGGTTGTGTTGCCATGGTAACCATGGCGTTTTGTTGCCATGGCAACTATGGGTTCTGTTGCCATGGTAACCATGGGGATGGGTTGCCATGGCATCCACGGGGTTGGGTTGCCATGGCAACCATGGGGTTGGGTTGCCATGGTAACCATGGCGTTGTGTTGCCATGGTAACCATGGCGTTTCGTTGCCATGGCAACCAAGGAGTTTGGTTGCCATGGTAACCACGGGGTTGGTTGCCATGGTAACCATGGGGTTGGGTTACCATGGCAACCATGTGGTTGTGTTGTCATGGGAACCATGGGGTTGGGTTGCCATGGCAACCATGGGGTTGGGTTGCCATGGCAACCATGGCGTTGTGTTGCCATGGCAGCCATGGGGTTGTGTTGCCATGGGAACCATGGGGTTGGGTTGCCATGGCATCCACGGGGTTGGGTTGCCATGGCAACTACGGGGTTTGGTTGCCATGGCAACCGTGGGGTTCTGTGTCCATGGTAACCATGGGGTTGTGTTGCCATGGTAAGCATGGCGTTTTGTTGCCATGGGAACCATGGGGTTGTGTTGCCATGGCATCCACGGGGTTGGGTTGCCATGGCAACCACGGGGTTTGGTTGCCATGGGAACCATGGTGTTCTGTGTCCATGGTAACCATGGGGTTGTGTTGCCATGGTAACCATGGCGTTTTTTTGCCATGGCAACTATGGGGTTCTCTTGCCATGGCAACCATGGGGTAGTGTTTCCATGGCAACCACGGGGTTTGGTTGCCATGGTAACCATGGGGTTGGGTTGCCATGGCAACCATGGGGTTGGGTTGCCATGGTAACCATGGGGTTGGGTTGCCATGGCAACCATGGGGTTGTGTTGCCATGGTAACCATGGCGTTTAGTTTCCATGGCAACTATGGGGTTCTGTTGCCATGGTAACCATGGGGTTGGGTTGCCATGGCAACCATGGGGTTGTGTTGCCATGGGAACCATGGGGTTGGGTTGCCATGGCATCCACGGGGTTGGGTTGCCATGGCAACCACTAAGGTTTGGTTGCCATGGCAACTATGGGGTTGTGTTGCCATGGTAACCATGGCGTTTAGTTGCCATGGCAACTATGGGGTTCTGTTGCCATGGTAACCATGGGGTTGGGTT
This sequence comes from Netta rufina, assembly GCF_964035555.1. Classification (NCBI taxonomy): domain Eukaryota; kingdom Metazoa; phylum Chordata; class Aves; order Anseriformes; family Anatidae; genus Netta; species Netta rufina. Next base: position 587,462 of record NW_028168851.1, on the reverse strand, counting down.
GCCATGGCAACCACGGGGTTGTGTTGCCATGGTAACCATGGGGTTGGGTTGCCATGGCAACCATGGGGTTGGGTTGCCATGGTAACCATGGCGTTGTGTTGCCATGGTAACCATGGCGTTTAGTTGCCATGGCAACCACGGAGTTTGGTTGCCATGGTAACCACGGGGTTTGGTTGCCATGGTAACCATGGGGTTCGGTTGCCATGGCAACCATGGGGTTGTGTTGCCATGGTAACCATGGGGTTGGGTTGCCATGGCAACCATGGGGTTGTGTTGCCATGGTAACCATGGCGTTTAGTTGCCATGGCAACTATGGTGTTCTGTTGCCATGGTAACCATGGGGTTGGGTTGCCATGGCAACCATGGGGTTGTGTTGCCATGGGAACCATGGGGTCGGGTTGCCATGGCATACACGGGGTTGGGTTGCCATGGCAACCATGGGGTTGTGTTGTCATGGGAACCATGGGGTTGGGTTGCCATGGCAACCATGGGGTTGGGTTGCCATGGCAACCATGGGGTTGTGTTGCCATGGTAAACATGGCGTTTAGTTGCCATGGCAACCACGGGGTTTGGTTGCCATGGTAACCATGGGGTTGTGTTGCCATGGTAACCATGGCGTTTAGTTGCCATGGCAACTATGGGGTTCTGTTGCCATGGTAACCATGGGGTTGGGTTGCCATGGCAACCATGGGGTTGTGTTGCCATGGGAACCATGGGGTTGGGTTGCCATGGCATCCACGGGGTTGGGTTGCCATGGCAACCACGGGGTTTGGTTGCCATGGCAACCATGGGGTTCTGTGTCCATGGTAACCATGGCGTTGTGTTGCCATGGTAACCATGGCGTTTAGTTGCCATGGCAACTATGGGGTTCTGTTTCCATGGTAACCATGGGGTTGGGTTACCATGGCAACCATGGGGTTGTGTTGTCATGGGAACCATGGGGTTGGGTTGCCATGGCAACCATGGGGTTGGGTTGCCATGGCAACCATGGGGTTGTGCTGCCATGGTAGCCATGGCGTTTCGTTGCCATGGCAACCACGGGGTTTGGTTGCCCTGGTAACCATGGGGTTGGGTTGCCATGGCAACCATGGGGTTGGGTTGCCATGGCAACCATGGGGTTGGGTTCCCATGGTAACCATGGGGTTGGGTTTCCATGGCAACCATGGGGTTGTGTTGCCATGGTAACCATGGCGTTTAGTTGCCATGGCAACTATGCGGTTCTGTTGCCATGGTAACCATGGGGTTGGGTTGCCATGGCAACCATGGGGTTGTGTTGCCATGGGAACCATGGGGTTGGGTTGCCATGGCATCCACGGGGTTGGGTTGCCATGGCAACCACGGGGTTTGGTTGCCATGGCAACCATTGGGTTCTGTGTCCATGGTAACCATGGGGTTGTGTTGCCATGGTAACCATGGCGTTTTGTTGCCATGGCAACTATGGGGTTCTGTTGCCATGGCAACCACGGGGTTTGGTTGCCATGGTAACCATGGGGTTGGGTTGCCATGGCAACCATGGGGTTAGGTTGCCATGGCAACCATGGGGTTGTGTTGCCATGGTAACCATGGGGTTGGGTTGCCATGGCAACCATGGGGTTGTGTTGCCATGGTAACCATGGCGTTTAGTTGCCATGGCAACTATGGGGTTCTGTTGCCATGGTAACCATGGCGTTGGGTTGCCATGGCAACCATGGGATTGTGTTGCCATGGTAACCATGGGGTTGGGTTGCCATGGCAACCATGGGGTTGGGTTGCCATGGTAACCATGGCGTTTAGTTGCCATGGCAACCATGGGGTTCTGTTGCCATGGTAACCATGGGGTTGGGTTGCCATGGCAACCATGGGGTTGTGTTGCCATGGGAACCATGGGGTTGGGTTGCCATGGCATCCACGGGGTTGGGTTGCCATGGCAACCATGGGGTTCTGTGTCCATGGTAACCATGGGGTTGTGTTGCCATGGTAACCATGGCGTTTTGTTGCCATGGCAACTATCGGGTTCTGTTGCCATGGCAACCATGGGGTTGTGTTGCCATGGTAACCATGGCGTTTAGTTGCCATGGCAACTATGGGGTTCTGTTGCCATTGTAACCATGGGGTTGTGTTGCCATGGCAACCATGGGGTTGTGTTGCCATGGGAACCATGGGGTTGGGTTGCCATGGCAACTATGGGGTTCTGTTGCCATGGTAACCATGGGGTTGGGTTGCCATGGCAACCATGGGGTTGTGTTGCCATGGGAACCATGGGGTTGGGTTGCCATGGCATCCACGGGGTTGGGTTGCCATGGCAACCACGGGGTTTGGTTGCCATGGCAACCATGGGGTTCTGTGTCCATGGTAACCATGGCGTTGTGTTGCCATGGTAACCATGGCGTTTAGTTGCCATGGCAACCACGGAGTTTGGTTGCCATGGCAACCATGGGGTTTTGTTGCCATGGTAACCATGGCGTTTAGTTGCCATGGCAACTATGGGGTTCTGTTGCCATGGTAACCATGGGGTTGGGTTGCCATGGCAACCATGGGGTTGTGTTGCCATGGGAACCATGGGGTTGGGTTGCCATGGCATCCACGGGGTTGGGTTGCCATGGCAACCACGGGGTTTGGTTGCCATGGCAACCATGGTGTTCTGTGTCCATGGTAACCATGGCGTTGTGTTGCCATGGTAACCATGGCCTTTAGTTGCCATGGCAACCACGGAGTTTGGTTGCCATGGTAACCATGGGGTTGTGTTGCCATGGTAACCATGGCGTTTAGTTGCCATGGCAACTATGGGTTCTGTTGCCATGGTAACCATGGGGTTGGGTTGCCATGGCATCCACGGGGTTGGGTTGCCATGGCAACCATGGGGTTGGGTTGCCATGGTAACCATGGCGTTGTGTTGCCATGGTAACCATGGCGTTTCGTTGCCATGGCAACCACGGAGTTTGGTTGCCATGGTAACCACGGGGTTGGTTGCCATGGTAACCATGGGGTTGGGTTGTAATGGCAACCATGGGGTTGTGTTGCCATGGTAACCATGGGGTTGGGTTGCCATGGCAACCATGTTGTTGTGTTGCCATGGTAACCATGGCGTTTAGTTTCCATGGCAACTATGGGATTCTGTTGCCATGGTAACCATGGGGTTGGGTTGCCATGGCAACCATGGGGTTGTGTTGCCATGGGAACCATGAGGTTGGGTTGCCATGGCATCCACGGGGTTGGGTTGCCATGGCAACCATGGGGTTCTGTGTCCATGGTAACCATGGCGTTGTGTTGCCATGGTAACCATGGCGTTTAGTTGCCATGGCAACCACGGAGTTTGGTTGCCATGCTAACCATGGGGTTGTGTTGCCATGGTAACCATGGCGTTTAGTTGCCATGGCAACTATGGGGATCTGTTGCCATGGTAACCATGGGGTTGGGTTGCCATGGCATCCACGGGGCTGGGTTGCCATGGCAACCATGGGGTTGGGTTGCCATGGTAACCATGGCGTTGTGTTGCCATGGTAACCATGGCGTTTAGTTGCCATGGCAACCACGGAGTTTGCTTGCCATGGTAACCACGGTGTTTGGTTGCCATGGTAACCATGGGTTTGGGTTGCCATGGCAACCATGGGGTTGTGTTGCCATGGTAACCATGGCGTTTAGTTCCCATGGCAACTATGGGGTTCTGTTGCCATGGTAACCATGGGGTTGTGTTGCCATGGGAACCATGGGGTTGGGTTGCCATGGCATCCACGGGGTTGGGTTGCCATGGCAACTACGGGGTTTGGTTGCCATGGCAACCATGGGGTTCTGTGTCCATGGTAACCATGGGGTTGTGTTGCCATGGTAACCATGGCGTTTTGTTGCCATGGGAACCATGGGGTTGGGTTGCCATGGCATCCACGGGGTTGGGTTGCCATGGCAACCACGGGGTTTGGTTGCCATGGGAACCATGGTGTTCTGTGTCCATGGTAACCATGGGGTTGTGTTGCCACGGTAACCATGGGGTTGTGTTGCCATGGTAACCAAGGGGTTGGGTTGCCATGGCAACCATGGGGTTGTGTTGCCATGGTAACCATGGCGTTTAGTTTCCATGGCAACTATGGGGTTCTGTTGCCATGGTAACCATGGGGTTGGGTTACCATGGCAACCATGGGGTTGTGTTGCCATGGGAACCATAGGGTTGGGTTGCCATGGTAACCATGGCGTTGTGTTGCCATGGTAACCATGGCGTTTAGTTGCCATGGCAACCACGGAGTTTGGTTGCCATGGTAACCACGGGGTTTGGTTGCCATGGTAACCATGGGGTTGGGTTGCCATCGCAACCATGGGGTTGTGTTGCCATGGTAACCATGGCGTTTAGTTGCCATGGCAACTATGGTGTTCTGTTGCCATGGTAACCATGGGGTTGGGTTGCCATGGCAACCATGGGGTTGTGTTGCCATGGGAACCATGGGGTTGGGTTGCCGTGGCATCCACGGGGTTGGGTTACCATGGCATCCACGGAGTTTGGTTGCCATGGTAACCATGGGGTTGTGTTGCCATGGTAAACATGGCGTTTAGTTGCCATGGCAACTATGGGGTTCTGTTGCCATGGTAACCATGGGGTTGGGTTGCCATGGCAACCATGGAGTTGTGTTGCCATGGGAACCATGGGGTTGGGTTACCATGGCATCCAGGGGGTTGGGTTGCCATGGCAACCATGGCGTTGTGTTGCCATGGTAACCATGGCGTTTAGTTGCCATGGCAACCACGGAGTTTGCTTGCCATGGTAACCACGGTGTTTGGTTGCCATGGTAACCATGGGTTTGGGTTGCCATGGCAACCATGGGGTTGTGTTGCCATGGTAACCATGGCGTTTAGTTGCCATGGCAACTATGGGGTTCTGTTGCCATGGTAACCATGGGGTTGGGTTGCCATGGCAACCATGGGGTTGTGTTGCCATGGGAACCATGGGGTTGGGTTGCCATGGCATCCACGGGGTTGGGTTGCCATGGCAACTACGGGGTTTGGTTGCCATGGCAACCATGGGGTTCTGTGTCCATGGTAACCATGGGGTTGTGTTGCCATGGTAACCATGGCGTTTTGTTGCCATGGGAACCATGGGGTTGGGTTGCCATGGCATCCACGGGGTTGGGTTGCCATGGCAACCACGGGGTTTGGTTGCCATGGGAACCATGGTGTTCTGTGTCCATGGTAACCATGGGGTTGTGTTGCCACGGTAACCATGGGGTTGTGTTGCCATGGTAACCAAGGGGTTGGGTTGCCATGGCAACCATGGGGTTGTGTTGCCATGGTAACCATGGCGTTTAGTTTCCATGGCAACTATGGGGTTCTGTTGCCATGGTAACCATGGGGTTGGGTTACCATGGCAACCATGGGGTTGTGTTGCCATGGGAACCATAGGGTTGGGTTGCCATGGTAACCATGGCGTTGTGTTGCCATGGTAACCATGGCGTTTAGTTGCCATGGCAACCACGGAGTTTGGTTGCCATGGTAACCACGGGGTTTGGTTGCCATGGTAACCATGGTGTTGGGTTGCCATCGCAACCATGGGGTTGTGTTGCCATGGTAACCATGGCGTTTAGTTGCCATGGCAACCATGGTGTTCTGTTGCCATGGTAACCATGGGGTTGGGTTGCCATGGCAACCATGGGGTTGTGTTGCCATGGGAACCATGGGGTTGGGTTGCCGTGGCATCCACGGGGTTGGGTTACCATGGCATCCACGGAGTTTGGTTGCCATGGTAACCATGGGGTTGTGTTGCCATGGTAAACATGGCGTTTAGTTGCCATGGCAACTATGGGGTTCTGTTGCCATGGTAACCATGGGGTTGGGTTGCCATGGCAACCATGGAGTTGTGTTGCCATGGGAACCATGGGGTTGGGTTACCATGGCATCCAGGGGGTTGGGTTGCCATGGCAACCATGGGGTTGTGTTGTCATGGGAACCATGGGGTTGGGTTGCCATGGCAACCATGGTGTTGGGTTGCCATGGCAACCATGGGGTTGTGTTGCCATGGTAAACATGGCGTTTAGTTGCCATGGCAACCACGGGGTTTGGTTGCCATGGTAACCATGGGGTTGTGTTGCCATGGTAACCATGGCTTTTAGTTGCCATGGCAACTATGGGGTTCTGTTGCCATGGTAACCATGGGGTTGGGTTGCCATGGCAACCATGGGGTTGTGTTGCCATGGGAACCATGGGGTTGGGTTGCCATGGCATCCACGGGGTTGGGTTGCCATGGCAACCACGGGGTTTGGTTGCCATGGCAACCATGGGGTTCTGTGTCCATGGTAACCATGGCGTTGTGTTGCCATGGTAACCATGGCGTTTAGTTGCCATGGCAACTATGGGGTTCTGTTTCCATGGTAACCATGGGGTTGGCTTACCATGGCAACCATGGGGTTGTGTTGTCATGGGAACCATGGGGTTGGGTTGCCATGGCAACCATGGGGTTGGGTTGCCATGGTAACCATGGGGTTTAGTTGCCATGGCAACCACGGGGTTTGGTTGCCATGGTAACCATGGGGTTGTGTTGCCATGGCAACCATGGGGTTGGGTTGCCATGGCAACCATGGGGTTGGGTTCCCATGGTAACCATGGGGTTGGGTTGCCATGGCAACCATGGGGTTGTGTTGCGATGGTAACCATGGCGTTTAGTTGCCATGGCAACTATGGGGTTCTGTTGCCATGGTAACCATGGGGTTGGGTTGCCATGGCAACCATGGGGTTGTGTTGCCATGGGAACCATGGGGTTGGGTTGCCATGGCATCCACGGGGTTGTGTTGCCATGGCAACCACGGGGTTTGGTTGCCATGGCAACCATTGGGTTCTGTGTCCATGGTAACCATGGGGTTGTGTTGCCATGGTAACCATGGCGTTTTGTTGCCATGGCAACTATGGGGTTCTGTTGCCATGGCAACCACGGGGTTTGGTTGCCATGGTAACCATGGGGTTGTGTTGCCATGGCAACCATGGGGTTAGGTTGCCATGGCAACCATGGGGTTGTGTTGCCATGGTAACCATGGGGTTGGGTTGCCATGGCAACCATGGGGTTGTGTTGCCATGGTAACCATGGCGTTTAGTTGCCATTGCAACTATGGGGTTCTGTTGCCATGGTAACCATGGGGTTGGGTTGCCATGGCAACCATAGGGTTGTGTTGCCATGGGAACCATGGGGTTGGGTTGCCATGGCATCCACGGGGTTGGGTTGCCATGGCAACCACGGGGTTTGGTTGCCATGGCAACCATGGGGTTCTGTGTCCATGGTAACCATGGCGTTGTGTTGCCATGGTAACCATGGCGTTTTGTTGCCATGGCAACTATGGGGTTCTGTTGCCATGGCAACCATGGGGTAGTGTTTCCATGGCAACCACGGGGTTTGGTTGCCATGGTAACCATGGGGTTGGGTTGCCATGGCAACCATGGGGTTGTGTTTCCATGGTAACCATGGGATTGGGTTGCCATGGCAACACAGGGGTTGTGTTGCCATGGTAACCATGGCGTTTAGTTTCCATGGCAACTATGGGGTTCTGTTGCCATGGTAACCATGGGGTTGGGTTGCCATGGCAACCATGGGGTTGTGTTGCCATGGGAACCATGGGGTTGGGTTGCCATGGCATCCACGGGGTTGGGTTGCCATGGCAACCACGGGGTTTGGTTGCCATGGCAACCATGGGGTTCTGTGTCCATGGTAACCATGGGGTAGTGTTGCCATGGTAACCATGGCGTTTTGTTGCGATGGCAACTATGGTGTTCTGTTGCCATGGCAACCATGGGGTAGTGTTTCCATGGCAACCATGGGGTTGTGTTGCCATGGTAACTATGCTTTTGGGTTGCCATGGCAACTATGGGGTTCTGTTGCCATGGCAACCATGGGGATGGGTTGCCATGGCAACCATGGGGTTGTGTTGCCATGGGAACCATGGGGTTGGGTTGCCATGGCATCCACGGGGTTGGGTTGCCATGGCAACCACTAAGGTTTGGTTGCCATGGCAACCATGGGGTTGTGTTGCCATGGTAACCATGGCGTTTAGTTGCCATGGCAACTATGGGGTTCTGTTGCCATGGTAACCATGGGGTTGGGTTGCCATGGCAACCATGGGGTTGTGTTGCCATGGTAACCATGGGGTTGGGTTGCCATGGCAACCATAGGGTTGGGTTGCCATGGTAACCATGGCGTTGTGTTGCCATGGTAACCATGGCGCTTAGTTGCCATGGCAACCACGGAGTTTGGTTGCCATGGTAACCACGGGGTTTGGTTGCCATGGTAACCATGGGGTTGGGTTGCCATGGCAACCATGGGGTTGTGTTGCCATGGTAACCATGGCGTTTAGTTGCCATGGCAACTATGGTGTTCTGTTGCCATGGTAACCATGGGGTTGGGTTGCCATGGCAACCATGGGGTTGTGTTGCCATGGGAACCATGGGGTTGGGTTGCCATGGCATCCACGGGGTTGGGTTACCATGGCATCCACGGAGTTTGGTTGCCATGGTAACCATGGGGTTGTGTTGCCATGGTAACCATGGCGTTTAGTTGCCATGGCAACTATGGGGTTCTGTTGCCATGGTAACCATGGGGTTGGGTTCCCATGGCAACCATGGAGTTGTGTTGCCATGGGAACCATGGGGTTGGGTTGCCATGGCATCCAGGGGGTTGGGTTGCCATGGCAACCATGGGGTTGTGTTGTCATGGGAACCATGGGGTTGGGTTGCCATGGCAACCATGGGGTTGGGTTGCCATGGCAACCATGGGGTTGTGTTGCCATGGTAAACATGGCGTTTAGTTGCCATGGCAACCACGGGGTTTGGTTGCCATGGTAACCATGGGGTTGTGTTGCCATGGTAACCATGGCGTTTAGTTGCCATGGCAACTATGGGGTTCTGTTGCCATGGTAACCATTGGGTTGGGTTGCCATGGCAACCATGGGGTTGTGTTGCCATGGGAACCATGGGGTTGGGTTGCCATGGCATCCACGGGGTTGGGTTGCCATGGCAACCACGGGGTTTGGTTGCCATGGCAACCATGGGGTTCTGTGTCCATGGTAACCATGGCGTTGTGTTGCCATGGTAACCATGGCGTTTAGTTGCCATGGCAACTATGGGGTTCTGTTTCCATGGTAACCATGGGGTTGGGTTACCATGGGAACCATGGGGTTGTGTTGTCATGGGAACCATGGGGTTGGGTTGCCATGGCAACCATGGGGTTGTGTTGCCATGGTAACCATGGCGTTTAGTTGCCATGGCAACCACGGGGTTTGGTTGCCATGGTAACCATGGGGTTGTGTTGCCATGGCAACCATGGGGTTGGGTTGCCATGGCAACAATGGGGTTGGGTTCCCATGGTAACCATGGGGTTGGGTTGCCATGGCAACCATGGGGTTGTGTTGCCATGGTAACCATGGCGTTTAGTTGCCATGGCAACTATGGGGTTCTGTTGCCATGGTAACCATGGGGTTGGGTTGCCATGGCAACCATGGGGTTGTGTTGCCATGGGAACCATGGGGTTGGGTTGCCATGGCATCCACGGGGTTGGGTTGCCATGGCAACCACGGAGTTTGGTTGCCATGGCAACCATTGGGTTCTGTGTCCATGGTAACCATGGGGTTGTGTTGCCATGGTAACCATGGCGTTTTGTTGCCATGGCAACTATGGGGTTCTGTTGCCATGGCAACCACGGGGTTTGGTTGCCATGGTAACCATGGGGTTGGGTTGCCATGGCAACCATGGGGTTAGGTTGCCATGGCAACCATGGGGTTGTGTTGCCATGGTAACCATGGGGTTGGGTTGCCATGGCAGCCATGGGGTTGTGTTGCCATGGTAACCATGGCGTTTAGTTGCCATGGCAACTATGGGGTTCTGTTGCCACGGTAACCATGGGGTTGGGTTGCCATGGCATCCACGGGGTTGGGTTGCCATGGCAACCACGGGGTTTGGTTGCCATGGCAACCATGGGGTTCTGTGTCCATGGTAACCATGGCGTTGTGTTGCCATGGTAACCATGGCGTTTTGTTGCCATGGCAACTATGGGGTTCTGTTGCCATGGCAACCATGGGGTAGTGTTTCCATGGCAACCACGGGGTTTGGTTGCCATGGTAACCATGGGGTTGGGTTGCCATGGCAACCATGGGGTTGGGTTGCCATGGCAACCATGGGGTTGTGTTGCCATGGTAACCATGGGATTGGGTTGCCATGGCAACCCAGGGGTTGTGTTGCCATGGTAACCATGGCGTTTAGTTGCCATGGCAACTATGGGGTTCTGTTGCCATGGTAACCATGGGGTTGGGTTGCCATGGCAACCATGGGGTTGTGTTGCCATGGTAACCAAGGGGTTGGGTTGCCATGGCAACCATGGGGTTGGGTTGCCATGGTAACCATGGCGTTGTGTTGCCATGGTAACCATGGGGTTTAGTTGCCATGGCAACCACGGAGTTTGGTTGCCATGGTAACCACGGGGTTTGGTTGCCATGGTAATCATGGGGTTGGGTTACCATGGCAACCATGGGGTTGTGTTGCCATGGTAACCATGGGGTTGGGTTGCCATGGCAACTATGGGGTTCTGTTGCCATTGTAACCATGGGGTTTTGTTGCCATGGCAACCATGGGGTTGTGTTGCCATGGTAACCATGGGGTTGGGTTGCCATGGCAACCATGGGGTTGTGTTGCCATGGGAACCATGGGGTTGGGTTGCCATGGCATCCACGGGGTTGGGTTGCCATGGCAACCACGGGGTTTGGTTGCCATGGCAACCATGGTGTTCTGTGTCCATGGTAACCATGGCGTTGTGTTTCCATGGTAACCATGGCGTTTAGTTGCCATGGCAACCACGGAGTTGGTTGCCATGGTAACCATGGGGTTGTGTTGCCATGGTAACCATGGCGTTTAGTTGCCATGGCAACTATGGGTTCTGTTGCCATGGTAACCATGGGGTTGGGTTGCCATGGCATCCACGGGGTTGGGTTGCCATGGCAACCATGGGGTTGGGTTGCCATGGTAACCATGGCGTTGTGTTGCCATGGTAACCATGGCGTTTCGTTGCCATGGCAACCACGGAGTTTGGTTGCCATGGTAACCACGGGGTTGGTTGCCATGGTAACCATGGGGTTGGGTTGTAATGGCAACCATGGAGTTGTGTTGCCATGGTAACCATGGGGTTGGGTTGCCATGGCAACCATGTTGTTGTGTTGCCATGGTAACCATGGCGTTTAGTTTCCATGGCAACTATGGGGTTCTGTTGCCATGGTAACCATGGGGTTGGGTTGCCATGGCAACCATGGGGTTGTGTTGCCATGGGAACCATGAGGTTGGGTTGCCATGGCATCCACGGGGTTGGGTTGCCATGGCAACCACGGGGTTTGGTTGCCATGGCAACCATGGGGTTCTGTGTCCATGGTAACCATGGCGTTGTGTTGCCATGGTAACCATGGCGTTTAGTTGCCATGGCAACCACGGAGTTTGGTTGCCATGGTAACCATGGGGTTGTGTTGCCATGGTAACCATGGCGTTTAGTTGCCATGGCAACTATGGGGTTCTGTTGCCATGGTAACCATGGGGTTGGGTTGCCATGGCAACCATGGGGTTGTGTTGCCATGGGAACCATGGGGTTGGGTTGCCATGGCATCCACGGGGTTGGGTTGCCATGGCAACCACGGGGTTTGGTTGCCATGGCAACCATGGGGTTCTGTGTCCATGGTAACAATGGCGTTGTGTTGCCATGGTAACCATGGCGTTTATTTGCCATGGCAACCACGGAGTTTGGTTGCCATGGTAACCATGGGGTTGTGTTTCCATGGTAACCATGGCGTTTAGTTGCCATGGCAACTATGTGGTTCTGTTGCCATGGTAACCATGGGGTTGGGTTGCCATGGCATCCACGGGGCTGGGTTGCCATGGCAACCATGGGGTTGGGTTGCCATGGTAACCATGGCGTTGTGTTGCCATGGTAACCATGGCGTTTAGTTGCCATGGCAACCATGGAGTTTGCTTGCCATGATAACCACGGGGTTTGGTTGCCATGGTAACCATGGGTTTGGGTTGCCATGGCAACCATGGGGTTGTGTTGCCATGGTAACCATGGCGTTTAGTTGCCATGGCAACTATGGGGTTCTGTTGCCATGGTAACCATGGGGTTGGGTTGCCATGGCAACCATGGGGTTGTGTTGCCATGGGAACCATGGGGTTGGGTTGCCATGGCATCCACGGGGTTGGGTTGCCATGGCAACTACGGGGTTTGTTTGCCATGGCAACCATGGGGTTCTGTGTCCATGGTAACCATGGGGTTGTGTTGCCATGGTAACCATGGCGTTTTGTTGCCATGGGAACCATGGGGTTGGGTTGCCATGGCATCCACGGGTTTGGGTTGCCATGGCAACCACGGGGTTTGGTTGCCATGGGAACCATGGTGTTCTGTGTCCATGGTAACCATGGGGTTGTGTTGCCATGGTAACCATGGGGTTGTGTTGCCATGGTAACCAAGGGGTTGGGTTGCCATGGCAACCATGGGGTTGTGTTGCCATGGTAACTATGCGGTTGGGTTGCCATGGCAACTATGGGGTTCTGTTGCCATGGCAACCATGGGGATGGGTTGCCATGGCAACCATGGGGTTGTGTTGCCATGGGAACCATGGGGTTGGGTTGCCATGGCATCCACGGGGTTGGGTTGCCATGGCAACCACTAAGGTTTGGTTGCCATGGCAACCATGGGGTTGTGTTGCCATGGTAACCATGGCGTTTAGTTGCCATGGCAACTATGGGGTTCTGTTGCCATGGTAACCATGGGGTTGGGTTGCCATGGCAACCATGGGGTTGTGTTGCCATGGTAACCATGGGGTTGGGTTGCCATGGCAACCATAGGGTTGGGTTGCCATGGTAACCATGGCGTTGTGTTGCCATGGTAACCATGGCGCTTAGTTGCCATGGCAACCACGGAGTTTGGTTGCCATGGTAACCACGGGGTTTGGTTGCCATGGTAACCATGGGGTTGGGTTGCCATGGCAACCATGGGGTTGTGTTGCCATGGTAACCATGGCGTTTAGTTGCCATGGCAACTATGGTGTTCTGTTGCCATGGTAACCATGGGGTTGGGTTGCCATGGCAACCATGGGGTTGTGTTGCCATGGGAACCATGGGGTTGGGTTGCCATGGCATCCACGGGGTTGGGTTACCATGGCATCCACGGAGTTTGGTTGCCATGGTAACCATGGGGTTGTGTTGCCATGGTAACCATGGCGTTTAGTTGCCATGGCAACTATGGGGTTCTGTTGCCATGGTAACCATGGGGTTGGGTTGCCATGGCAACCATGGAGTTGTGTTGCCATGGGAACCATGGGGTTGGGTTGCCATGGCATCCAGGGGGTTGGGTTGCCATGGCAACCATGGGGTTGTGTTGTCATGGGAACCATGGGGTTGGGTTGCCATGGCAACCATGGGGTTGGGTTGCCATGGCAACCATGGGGTTGTGTTGCCATGGTAAACATGGCGTTTAGTTGCCATGGAAACCACGGGGTTTGGTTGCCATGGTAACCATGGGGTTGTGTTGCCATGGTAACCATGGCGTTTAGTTGCCATGGCAACTATGGGGTTCTGTTGCCATGGTAACCATGGGGTTGGGTTGCCATGGCAACCATGGGGTTGTGTTGCCATGGGAACCATGGGGTTGGGTTGCCATGGCATCCACGGGGTTGGGTTGCCATGGCAACCACGGGGTTTGGTTGCCATGGCAACCATGGGGTTCTGTGTCCATGGTAACCATGGCGTTGTGTTGCCATGGTAACCATGGCGTTTAGTTGCCATGGCAACTATGGGGTTCTGTTTCCATGGTAACCATGGGGTTGGGTTACCATGGGAACCATGGGGTTGTGTTGTCATGGGAACCATGGGGTTGGGTTGCCATGGCAACCATGGGGTTGTGTTGCCATGGTAACCATGGCGTTTAGTTGCCATGGCAACCACGGGGTTTGGTTGCCATGGTAACCATGGGGTTGTGTTGCCATGGCAACCATGGGGTTGGGTTGCCATGGCAACCATGGGGTTGTGTTGCCATGGTAACCATGGCGTTTAGTTGCCATGGCAACTATGGGGTTCTGTTGCCATGGTAACCATGGGGTTGGGTTGCCATGGCAACCATGGGGTTGTGTTGCCATGGGAACCATGGGGTTGGGTTGCCATGGCATCCACGGGGTTGGGTTGCCATGGCAACCACGGGGTTTGGTTGCCATGGCAACCATTGGGTTCTGTGTCCATGGTAACCATGGGGTTGTGTTGCCATGGTAACCATGGCGTTTTTTTGCCATGGCAACTATGGGGTTCTGTTGCCATGGCAACCACGGGGTTTGGTTGCCATGGTAACCATGGGGTTGGGTTGCCATGGCAACCATGGGGTTAGGTTGCCATGGCAACCATGGGGTTGTGTTGCCATGGTAACCATGGGGTTGGGTTGCCATGGCAACCATACGGTTGTGTTGCCATGGTAACCATGGCGTTTAGTTGCCATGGCAACTATGGGGTTCTGTTGCCACGGTAACCATGGGGTTGGGTTGCCATGGCATCCACGGGGTTGGGTTGCCATGGCAACTACGGGGTTTGGTTGCCATGGCAACCATGGGATTCTGTGTCCATGGTAACCATGGCGTTGTGTTGCCATGGTAACCATGGCGTTTTGTTGCCATGGCAACTATGGGGTTCTGTTGCCATGGCAACCATGGGGTAGTGTTTCCATGGCAACCGCGGGGTTTGGTTGCCATGGTAACCATGGGGTTGGGTTGCCATGGCAACCATGGGGTTGGGTTGCCATGGCAACCATGGGGTTGTGTTGCCATGGTAACCATGGGATTGGGTTGCCATGGCAACCCAGGGGTTGTGTTGTCATGGTAACCATGGCGTTTAGTTGCCATGGCAACTATGGGGTTCTGTTGCCATGGTAAGCATGGGGTTGGGTTGCGATGGCAACCATGGGGTTGTGTTGCCATGGTAACCAAGGGGTTGGGTTGCCATGGCAACCATGGGGTTGGGTTGCCATGGTAACCATGGCGTTGTGTTGCCATGGTAACCATGGCGTTTAGTTGCCATGGCAACCACGGAGTTTGGTTGCCATGGTAACCACGGGGTTTGGTTGCCATGGTAATCATGGGGATGGGTTACCATGGCAACCATGGGGTTGTGTTGCCATGGTAACCATGGGGTTGTTATGCCATGGCAACTATGGGGTTCTGTTGCCATTGTAACCATGGGGTTGTGTTGCCATGGCAACCATGGGGTTGTGTTGCCATGGTAACCATGGGGTTGGGTTGCCATGGCAACCATGGGGTTGTGTTGCCATGGTAACCATGGCGTTTAGTTGCCATGGCAACTATGGGGTTCTGTTGCCATTGTAACCATGGGGTTGTGTTGCCATGGCAACCATGGGGTTGTGTTGCCATGGGAACCATGGGGTTGGGTTGCCATGGCAACTATGGGGTTCTGTTGCCATGGTAACCATGAGGTTGGGTTGCCATGGGAACCATGGGGTTGGGTTGCCATGGCATCCACGGGGTTGGGTTGCCATGGCAACCACGGGGTTTGGTTGCCATGGCAACCATGGGGTTCTGTGTCCATGGTAACCATGGCGTTGTGTTGCCATGGTAACCATGGCGTTTAGTTGCCATGGCAACCACGGAGTTTGGTTGCCATGGCAACCATGGGGTTTTGTTGCCATGGTAACCATGGCGTTTAGTTGCCATGGCAACTATAAGGTTCTGTTGCCATGGTAACCATGGGGTTGGGTTGCCATGGCAACCATGGGGTTGTGTTGCCATGGGAACCATGGGGTTGGGTTGCCATGGCATCCACGGGGTTGGGTTGCCATGGCAACCACGGGGTTTGGTTGCCATGGCAACCATGGTGTTCTGTGTCCATGGTAACCATGGCGTTGTGTTTCCATGGTAACCATGGCCTTTAGTTGCCATGGCAACCACGGAGTTTGGTTGCCATGGTAACCATGGGGTTGTGTTGCCATGGTAACCATGGCGTTTAGTTGCCATGGCAACTATGGGTTCTGTTGCCATGGTAACCATGGGGTTGGGTTGCCATGGCATCCACGGGGTTGGGTTGACATGGCAACCATGGGGTTGGGTTTCCATGGTAACCATGGCGTTGTGTTGCCATGGTAACCATGGCGTTTCGTTGCCATGGCAACCACGGAGTTTGGTTGCCATGGTAACCACGGGGTTGGTTGCCATGGTAACCATGGGGTTGGGTTGTAATGGCAACCATGGGGTTGTGTTGCCATGGTAACCATGGGGTTGGGTTGCCATGGCAACCATGTTGTTGTGTTGCCATGGTAACCATGGCGTTTAGTTTCCATGGCAACTATGGGGTTCTGTTGCCATGGTAACCATGGGGTTGGGTTGCCATGGCAACCATGGGGTTGTGTTGCCATGGGAACCATGAGGTTGGGTTGCCATGGCATCCACGGGGTTGGGTTGCCATGGCAACCACGGGGTTTGGTTGCCATGGCAACCATGGGGTTCTGTGTCCATGGTAACCATGGCGTTGTGTTGCCATGGTAACCATGGCGTTTAGTTGCCATGGCAACCACGGAGTTTGGTTGCCATGGTAACCATGGGGTTGTGTTGCCATGGTAACCATGGCGTTTAGTTGCCATGGCAACTATGGGGTTCTGTTGCCATGGTAACCATGGGGTTGGGTTGCCATGGCAACCATGGGGTTGTGTTGCCATGGGAACCATGGGGTTGGGTTGCCATGGCATCCACGGGGTTGGGTTGCCATGGCAACCACGGGGTTTGGTTGCCATGGCAACCATGGTGTTCTGTGTCCATGGTAACAATGGCGTTGTGTTGCCATGGTAACCATGGCGTTTATTTGCCATGGCAACCACGGAGTTTGGTTGCCATGGTAACCATGGGGTTGTGTTTCCATGGTAACAATGGCGTTTAGTTGCCATGGCAACTATGGGGTTCTGTTGCCATGGTAACCATGGGGTTGGGTTGCCATGGCATCCACGGGGCTGGGTTGCCATGGCAACCATGGGGTTGGGTTGCCATGGTAACCATGGCGTTGTGTTGCCATGGTAACCATGGCGTTTAGTTGCCATGGCAACCATGGAGTTTGCTTGCCATGGTAACCACGGGGTTTGGTTGCCATGGTAACCATGGGTTTGGGTTGCCATGGCAACCATGGGGTTGTGTTGCCATGGTAACCATGGCGTTTAGTTGCCATGGCAACTATGGGGTTCTGTTGCCATGGTAACCATGGGGTTGGGTTGCCATGGCATCCACGGGGTTGGGTTGCCATGGCAACTACGGGGTTTGGTTGCCATGGCAACCATGGGGTTCTGTGTCCATGGTAACCATGGGGTTGTGTTGCCATGGTAACCATGGCGTTTTGTTGCCATGGGAACCATGGGGTTGGGTTGCCATGGCATCCACGGGGTTGGGTTGCCATGGCAACCACGGGGTTTGGTTGCCATGGGAACCATGGTGTTCTGTGTCCATGGTAACCATGGGGTTGTGTTGCCATGGTAACCATGGGGTTGTGTTGCCATGGTAACCAAGGGGTTGGGTTGCCATGGCAACCATGGGGTTGTGTTGCCATGGTAACCATGGCGTTTAGTTTCCATGGCAACTATGGGGTTCTGTTGCCATGATAACCATGGGGTTGGGTTGCAATGGCAACCATGGGGTTGTGTTGCCATGGGAACCATAGGGTTGGGTTGCCATGGTAACCATGGCGTTGTGTTGCCATGGTAACCATGGCGTTTAGTTGCCATGGCAACCACGGAGTTTGGTTGCCATGGTAACCACGGGGTTTGGTTGCCATGGTAACCATGGGGTTGGGTTGCCATGGCAACCATGGGGTTGTGTTGCCAAGGTAACCATGGCGTTTAGTTGCCATGGCAACTATGGTGTTCTGTTGCCATGGTAACCATGGGGTTGGGTTGCCATGGCAACCATGGGGTTGTGTTGCCATGGGAACCATGGGGTTGGGTTGCCGTGGCATCCACGGGGTTGGGTTACCATGGCATCCACGGAGTTTGGTTGCCATGGTAACCATGGGGTTGTGTTGCCATGGTAACCATGGCGTTTAGTTGCCATGGCAACTATGGGGTTCTGTTGCCATGGTAACCATGGGGTTGGGTTGCCATGGCAACCATGGAGTTGTGTTGCCATGGGAACCATGGGGTTGGGTTACCATGGCATCCAGGGGGTTGGGTTGCCATGGCAACCATGGGGTTGTGTTGTCATGGGAACCATGGGGTTGGGTTGCCATGGCAACCATGGGGTTGGGTTGCCATGGCAACCATGGGGTTGTGTTGCCATGGTAAACATGGCGTTTAGTTGCCATGGCAACCACGGGGTTTGGTTGCCATGGTAACCATGGGGTTGTGTTGCCATGGTAACCATGGCTTTTAGTTGCCATGGCAACTATGGGGTTCTGTTGCCATGGTAACCATGGGGTTGGGTTGCCATGGCAACCATGGGGTTGTGTTGCCATGGGAACCATGGGGTTGGGTTGCCATGGCATCCACGGGGTTGGGTTGCCATGGCAACCACGGGGTTTGGTTGCCATGGCAACCATGGGGTTCTGTGTCCATGGTAACCATGGCGTTGTGTTGCCATGGTAACCATGGCGTTTAGTTGCCATGGCAACTATGGGGTTCTGTTTCCATGGTAACCATGGGGTTGGCTTACCATGGCAACCATGGGGTTGTGTTGTCATGGGAACCATGGGGTTGGGTTGCCATGGCAACCATGGGGTTGGGTTGCCATGGTAACCATGGGGTTTAGTTGCCATGGCAACCACGGGGTTTGGTTGCCATGGTAACCATGGGGTTGTGTTGCCATGGCAACCATGGGGTTGGGTTGCCATGGCAACCATGGGGTTGGGTTCCCATGGTAACCATGGGGTTGGGTTGCCATGGCAACCATGGGGTTGTGTTGCGATGGTAACCATGGCGTTTAGTTGCCATGGCAACTATGGGGTTCTGTTGCCATGGTAACCATGGGGTTGGGTTGCCATGGCAACCATGGGGTTGTGTTGCCATGGGAACCATGGGGTTGGGTTGCCATGGCATCCACGGGGTTGGGTTGCCATGGCAACCACGGGGTTGGGTTGCCATGGCAACCATTGGGTTCTGTGTCCATGGTAACCATGGGGTTGTGTTGCCATGGTAACCATGGCGTTTTGTTGCCATGGCAACTATGGGGTTCTGTTGCCATGGCAACCACGGGGTTTGGTTGCCATGGTAACCATGGGGTTGTGTTGCCATGGGAACCATGGGGTTAGGTTGCCATGGCAACCATGGGGTTGTGTTGCCATGGTAACCATGGGGTTGGGTTGCCATGGCAACCATGGGGTTGTGTTGCCATGGTAACCATGGCGTTTAGTTGCCATTGCAACTATGGGGTTCTGTTGCCATGGTAACCATGGGGTTGGGTTGCCATGGCAACCATAGGGTTGTGTTGCCATGGGAACCATGGGGTTGGGTTGCCATGGCATCCACGGGGTTGGGTTGCCATGGCAACCACGGGGTTTGGTTGCCATGGCAACCATGGGGTTCTGTGTCCATGGTAACCATGGCGTTGTGTTGCCATGGTAACCATGGCGTTTTGTTGCCATGGCAACTATGGGGTTCTGTTGCCATGGCAACCATGGGGTAGTGTTTCCATGGCAACCACGGGGTTTGGTTGCCATGGTAACCATGGGGTTGGGTTGCCATGGCAACCATGGTGTTGTGTTTCCATGGTAACCATGGGATTGGGTTGCCATGGCAACACAGGGGTTGTGTTGCCATGGTAACCATGGCGTTTAGTTGCCATGGCAACTATGGGGTTCTGTTGCCATGGTAACCATGGGGTTGGGTTGCCATGGCAACCATGGGGTTGTGTTGCCATGGTAACCAAGGGGTTGGGTTGCCATGGCAACCATGGGGTTGGGTTGCCATGGTAACCATGGCGTTGTGTTGCCATGGTAACCATGGCGTTTAGTTGCCATGGCAACCACGGAGTTTGGTTGCCATGGTAACCACGGGGTTTGGTTGCCAGGGTAATCATGGGGTTGGGTTGCCATGGCAACCATGGGGTTGTGTTGCCATGGTAACATTGGGGTTGGGTTGCCATGGCAACCATGGGGTTGTGTTGCCATGGTAACCATGGCGTTTAGTTGCCATGGCAACTATGGGGTTCTGTTGCCATGGTAACCATGGGGTTGGGTTGCCATGGGAACCATGGGGTTGTGTTGCCATGGTAACCATGGCGTTTAGTTGCCATGGCAACCACGGGGTTGTGTTGCCATGGGAACCATGGGGTTGTGTTGCCATGGCATCCACAGGGTTGGGTTGCCATGGCAACCACGGGGTTGGGTTGCCATGGCAACCATGGGGTTCTGTGTCCATGGTAACCATGGGGTTGTGTTGCCATGGTAACCATGGCGTTTTGTTGCCATGGCAACTATCGGGTTCTGTTGCCATGGCAACCATGGGGTAGTGTTTCCATGGCAACCATGGGGTAGTGTTGCCATGGTAACGATGGGGTTGGGTTGCCATGGCAACCACGGGGTTGTGTTCTCATGGGAACCATGGGGTTGTGTTGCCATGGCAACCATGGGGTTGTGTTGCCATGGTAACCATGGGGTTGGGTTGCCATGGCAACCATGGGGTTGTGTTGCCATGGTAACCATGGCGTTTAGTTGCCATGGCAACTATGGGGTTCTGTTGCCATGGTAACCATGGGGTTGGGTTGCCATGGCAACCATGGGGTTGTGTTGCCATGGGAACCATGGGGTTGGGTTGCCATGGCATCCACGGGGTTGGGTTGCCATGGCAACCACGGGGTTTGGTTGCCATGGCAACCATGGGGTTCTGTGTCCATGGTAACCATGGGGTAGTGTTGCCATGGTAACCATGGCGTTTTGTTGCGATGGCAACTATGGTGTTCTGTTGCCATGGCAACCATGGGGATGGGTTCCCATGGCAACCATGGGGTTGTGTTGCCATGGGAACCATGGGGTTGGGTTGCCATGGCATCCACGGGGTTGGGTTGCCATGGCAACCACTAAGGTTTGGTTGCCATGGCAACCATGGGGTTGTGTTGCCATGGTAACCATGGCGTTTAGTTGCCATGGCAACTATGGGGTTCTGTTGCCATGGTAACCATGGGGTTGGGTTGCCATGGCAACCATGGGGTTGTGTTTCCATGGTAACCATGGGGTTGGGTTACCATGGCAACCATAGGGTTGGGTTGCCATGGTAACCATGGCGTTGTTTTGCCATGGTAACCATGGCGCTTAGTTGCCATGGCAACCACGGAGTTTGGTTGCCATGGTAACCACGGGGTTTGGTTGCCATGGTAACCATGGGGTTGGGTTGCCATGGCAACCATGGGGTTGTGTTGCCATGGTAACCATTGCGTTTATTTGCCATGGCAACTATGGTGTTCTGTTGCCATGGTAACCATGGGGTTGGGTTTCCATGGCAACCATGGGGTTGTGTTGCCATGGGAACCATGGGGTTGGGTTGCCATGGCATCCACGGGGTTGGGTTACCATGGCATCCACGGAGTTTGGTTGCCATGGTAACCATGGGGTTGTGTTGCCATGGTAACCATGGCGTTTAGTTGCCATGGCAACTATGGGGTTCTGTTGCCATGGTAACCATGGGGTTGGGTTGCCATGGCAACCATGGAGTTGTGTTGCCATGGGAACCATGGGGTTGGGTTGCCATGGCATCCAGGGGGTTGGGTTGCCATGGCAACCATGGGGTTGTGTTGTCATGGGAACCATGGGGTTGGGTTGCCATGGCAACCATGGGGTTGGGTTGCCATGGCAACCATGGGGTTGTGTTGCCATGGTAAACATGGCGTTTTGTTGCCATGGCAACGACGGGGTTTGGTTGCCATGGTAACCATGGGGTTGTGTTGCCATGGTAACCATGGCGTTTAGTTGCCATGGCAACTATGGGGTTCTGTTGCCATGGTAACCATGGGGTTGGGTTGCCATGGCAACCATGGGGTTGTGTTGCCATGGGAACCATGGGGTTGGGTTGCCATGGCATCCACGGGGTTGGGTTGCCATGGCAACCACGGGGTTTGGTTGCCATGGCAACCATGGGGTTCTGTGTCCATGGTAACCATGGCGTTGTGTTGCCATGGTAACCATGGCGTTTAGTTGCCATGGCAACTATGGGGTTCTGTTTCCATGGTAACCATGGGGTTGGGTTACCATGGGAACCATGGGGTTGTGTTGTCATGGGAACCATGGGGTTGGGTTGCCATGGCAACCATGGGGTTGGGTTGCCATGGCAACCATGGGGTTGTGTTGCCATGGTAACCATGGCGTTTAGTTGCCATGGCAACCACGGGGTTTGGTTGCCATGGTAACCATGGGGTTGTGTTGCCATGGCAACCATGGGGTTGGGTTGCCATGGCAACCATGGGGTTGGGTTCCCATGGTAACCATGGGGTTGGGTTGCCATGGCAACCATGGGGTTGTGTTGCCATGGTAACCATGGCGTTTAGTTGCCATGGCAACTATGGGGTTCTGTTGCCATGGTAACCATGGGGTTGGGTTGCCATGGCAACCATGGGGTTGTGTTGCCATGGGAACCATGGGGTTGGGTTGCCATGGCATCCACGGGGTTGGGTTGCCATGGCAACCACGGGGTTTGGTTGCCATGGCAACCATTGGGTTCTGTGTCCATGGTAACCATGGGGTTGTGTTGCCATGGTAACCATGGCGTTTTGTTGCCATGGCAACTATGGGGTTCTGTTGCCATGGCAACCACGTGGTTTGGTTGCCATGGTAACCATGGGGTTGGGTTGCCATGGCAACCATGGGGTTAGGTTGCCATGGCAACCATGGGGTTGTGTTGCCATGGTAACCATGGGGTTGGGTTGCCATGGCAACCATGGGGTTGTGTTGCCATGGTAACCATGGCGTTTAGTTGCCATGGCAACTATGGGGTTCTGTTGCCACGGTAACCATGGGGTTGGGTTGCCATGGCAACCATAGGGTTGTGTTGCCATGGGAACCATGGGGTTGGGTTGCCATGGCATCCACGGGGTTGGGTTGCCATGGCAACCACGGGGTTTGGTTGCCATGGCAACCATGGGGTTCTGTGTCCATGGTAACCATGGCGTTGTGTTGCCATGGTAACCATGGCGTTTTGTTGCCATGGCAACTATGGGGTTCTGTTGCCATGGCAACCATGGGGTAGTGTTTCCATGGCAACCACGGGGTTTGGTTGCCATGGTAACCATGGGGTTGTGTTGCCATGGTAACCATGGGATTGGGTTGCCATGGCAACCCAGGGGTTGTGTTGCCATGGTAACCATGGCGTTTAGTTGCCATGGCAACTATGGGGTTCTGTTGCCATGGTAACCATGGGGTTGGGTTGCCATGGCAACCATGGCGTTGTGTTGCCATGGTAACCATGGCGTTTAGTTGCCATGGCAACCACGGAGTTTGGTTGCCATGGTAACCACGGGGTTTGGTTGCCATGGTAATCATGGGGTTGGGTTACCATGGCAACCATGGGGTTGTGTTGCCATGGTAACCATGGGGTTGGGTTGCCATGGCAACCATGGGGTTGTGTTGCCATGGTAACCATGGCGTTTAGTTGCCATGGCAACTATGGGGTTCTGTTGCCATGGTAACCATGGGGTTGGGTTGCCATGGGAACCATGGCGTTGTGTTGCCATGGTAACCATGGCGTTTAGTTGCCATGGCAACCACGGGGTTGTGTTGCCATGGTAACCATGGGGTTGGGTTGCCATGGCATCCACAGGGTTGGGTTGCCATGGCAACCATGGGGTTGGGTTGCCATGGCAACCATGGGGTTTTGTGTCCATGGTAACCATGGGGTTGTGTTGCCATGGTAACCATGGCGTTTTGTTGCCATGCCAACTATCGGGTTCTGTTGCCATGGCAACCATAGGGTAGTGTTTCCATGGCAACCATGGGGTAGTGTTGCCATGGTAACGATGGGGTTGGGTTGCCATGGCAACCACGGGGTTGTGTTCTCATGGGAACCATGGGGTTGTGTTGCCATGGCAACCATGGGGTTGGGTTGCCATGGCAACCATGGGGTTGTGTTGCCATGGTAACCATGGGGTTGGGTTACCATGGCAACCATGGGGTTGTGTTGCCATGGTAACCATGGCGTTTAGTTGCCATGGCAACTATGGGGTTCTGTTGCCATGGTAACCATGGGGTTGGGTTCCCATGGCAACCATGGGGTTGTGTTGCCATGGGAACCATGGGGTTGGGTTGCCATGGCATCCACGGGGTTGGGTTGCCATGGCAACCACGGGGTTTGGTTGCCATGGCAACCATGGGGTTCTGTGTCCATGGAAACCATGGGGTAGTGTTTCCATGGCAACCATGGGGTAGTGTAGCCATGGTAACGATGGGGTTGGCTTGCCATGGCAACCACGGGGTTGTGTTCTCATGGGAACCATGGGGTTGTGTTGCCATGGTAACCATAGGGTTGGGTTGCCATGGAAACCACGGGGTTTGGTTGCTATGGCAACTATGGGGTTCTGTTGCCATGGTAACAATGGGGTTGGGTTGCCATGGCAACCATGGGGTTGTGTTGCCATGGGAACCATGGGGTTGGGTTGCCATGGAATCCACGGGGTTTGGTTGCCATGGCAACCACGGGGTTTGGTTGCCATGGCAACCATGGGGATGGGTTGCCATGACAACCATGGGGTTGTGTTGCCATGGTAACCATGGCGTTTAGTTGCCATGGCAACTATGGGGTTCTGTTGCCATGGTAACCATGGGGTTCTGTTGCCATGGTAACCATGGGGTTGGGTTGCCATGGCAACCATGGGGTTGTGTTTCCATGGGAACCATGGGGTTGGGTTGCCATGGCATCCACGGGCTTGGGTTGCCATGGCAACCACGGGGTTCTGTGTCCATGGTAACCATGGGGTTGTGTTGCCATGGTAACCATGGCGTTTTCTTGCCATGGCAACTATGGGGTTCTGTTGCCATGGCAACCATGGGGTAGTGTTTCCATGGCAACCATGGGGTAGTGTTGCCATGGTAACGATGGGGTTGCCTTGCCATGGAACCACGGGGTTGTGTTCTCATGGGAACCATGGGGTTGTGTTGCCATGGTAACCATGGGGTTGGGTTGCCATGGCATCCACGGGGCTGGGTTGCCATGGCAACCATGGGGTTGGGTTGCCATGGTAACCATGGCGTTGTGTTGCCATGGTAACCATGGCGTTTAGTTGCCATGGCAACCATGGAGTTTGCTTGCCATGGTAACCACGGGGTTTGGTTGCCATGGTAACCATGGGTTTGGGTTGCCATGGCAACCATGGGGTTGTGTTGCCATGGTAACCATGGCGTTTAGTTGCCATGGCAACTATGGGGTTCTGTTGCCATGGTAACCATGGGGTTGGGTTGCCATGGCATCCACGGGGTTGGGTTGCCATGGCAACTACGGGGTTTGGTTGCCATGGCAACCATGGGGTTCTGTGTCCATGGTAACCATGGGGTTGTGTTGCCATGGTAACCATGGCGTTTTGTTGCCATGGGAACCATGGGGTTGGGTTGCCATGGCATCCACGGGGTTGGGTTGCCATGGCAACCACGGGGTTTGGTTGCCATGGGAACCATGGTGTTCTGTGTCCATGGTAACCATGGGGTTGTGTTGCCATGGTAACCATGGGGTTGTGTTGCCATGGTAACCAAGGGGTTGGGTTGCCATGGCAACCATGGGGTTGTGTTGCCATGGTAACCATGGCGTTTAGTTTCCATGGCAACTATGGGGTTCTGTTGCCATGATAACCATGGGGTTGGGTTGCCATGGCAACCATGGGGTTGTGTTGCCATGGGAACCATAGGGTTGGGTTGCCATGGTAACCATGGCGTTGTGTTGCCATGGTAACCATGGCGTTTAGTTGCCATGGCAACCACGGAGTTTGGTTGCCATGGTAACCACGGGGTTTGGTTGCCATGGTAACCATGGGGTTGGGTTGCCATGGCAACCATGGGGTTGTGTTGCCAAGGTAACCATGGCGTTTAGTTGCCATGGCAACTATGGTGTTCTGTTGCCATGGTAACCATGGGGTTGGGTTGCCATGGCAACCATGGGGTTGTGTTGCCATGGGAACCATGGGGTTGGGTTACCATGGCATCCAGGGGGTTGGGTTGCCATGGCAACCATGGGGTTGTGTTGTCATGGGAACCATGGGGTTGGGTTGCCATGGCAACCATGGGGTTGGGTTGCCATGGCAACCATGGGGTTGTGTTGCCATGGTAAACATGGCGTTTAGTTGCCATGGCAACCACGGGGTTTGGTTGCCATGGTAACCATGGGGTTGTGTTGCCATGGTAACCATGGCTTTTAGTTGCCATGGCAACTATGGGGTTCTGTTGCCATGGTAACCATGGGGTTGGGTTGCCATGGCAACCATGGGGTTGTGTTGCCATGGGAACCATGGGGTTGGGTTGCCATGGCATCCACGGGGTTGGGTTGCCATGGCAACCACGGGGTTTGGTTGCCATGGCAACCATGGGGTTCTGTGTCCATGGTAACCATGGCGTTGTGTTGCCATGGTAACCATGGCGTTTAGTTGCCATGGCAACTATGGGGTTCTGTTTCCATGGTAACCATGGGGTTGGCTTACCATGGCAACCATGGGGTTGTGTTGTCATGGGAACCATGGGGTTGGGTTGCCATGGCAACCATGGGGTTGGGTTGCCATGGTAACCATGGGGTTTAGTTGCCATGGAAACCACGGGGTTTGGTTGCCATGGTAACCATGGGGTTGTGTTGCCATGGCAACCATGGGGTTGGGTTGCCATGGCAACCATGGGGTTGGGTTCCCATGGTAACCATGGGGTTGGGTTGCCATGGCAACCATGGGGTTGTGTTGCGATGGTAACCATGGCGTTTAGTTGCCATGGCAACTATGGGGTTCTGTTGCCATGGTAACCATGGGGTTGGGTTGCCATGGCAACCATGGGGTTGTGTTGCCATGGGAACCATGGGGTTGGGTTGCCATGGCATCCACGGGGTTGGGTTGCCATGGCAACCACGGGGTTTGGTTGCCATGGCAACCATTGGGTTCTGTGTCCATGGTAACCATGGGGTTGTGTTGCCATGGTAACCATGGCGTTTTGTTGCCATGGCAACTATGGGGTTCTGTTGCCATGGCAACCACGGGGTTTGGTTGCCATGGTAACCATGGGGTTGTGTTGCCATGGCAACCATGGGGTTAGGTTGCCATGGCAACCATGGGGTTGTGTTGCCATGGTAACCATGGGGTTGGGTTGCCATGGCAACCATGGGGTTGTGTTGCCATGGTAACCATGGCGTTTAGTTGCCATTGCAACTATGGGGTTCTGTTGCCATGGTAACCATGGGGTTGGGTTGCCATGGCAACCATAGGGTTGTGTTGCCATGGGAACCATGGGGTTGGGTTGCCATGGCATCCACGGGGTTGGGTTGCCATGGCAACCACGGGGTTTGGTTGCCATGGCAACCATGGGGTTCTGTGTCCATGGTAACCATGGCGTTGTGTTGCCATGGTAACCATGGCGTTTTGTTGCCATGGCAACTATGGGGTTCTGTTGCCATGGCAACCATGGGGTAGTGTTTCCATGGCAACCACGGGGTTTGGTTGCCATGGTAACCATGGGGTTGGGTTGCCATGGCAACCATGGTGTTGTGTTTCCATGGTAACCATGGGATTGGGTTGCCATGGCAACACAGGGGTTGTGTTGCCATGGTAACCATGGCGTTTAGTTGCCATGGCAACTATGGGGTTCTGTTGCCATGGTAACCATGGGGTTGGGTTGCCATGGCAACCATGGGGTTGTGTTGCCATGGTAACCAAGGGGTTGGGTTGCCATGGCAACCATGGGGTTGGGTTGCCATGGTAACCATGGCGTTGTGTTGCCATGGTAACCATGGCGTTTAGTTGCCATGGCAACCACGGAGTTTGGTTGCCATGGTAACCACGGGGTTTGGTTGCCAGGGTAATCATGGGGTTGGGTTGCCATGGCAACCATGGGGTTGTGTTGCCATGGTAACATTGGGGTTGGGTTGCCATGGCAACCATGGGGTTGTGTTGCCATGGTAACCATGGCGTTTAGTTGCCATGGCAACTATGGGGTTCTGTGTCCATGGTAACCATGGGGTTGTGTTGCCATGGTAACCATGGCGTTTTGTTGCCATGGCAACTATCGGGTTCTGTTGCCATGGCAACCATGGGGTAGTGTTTCCATGGCAACCATGGGGTAGTGTTGCCATGGTAACGATGGGGTTGGGTTGCCATGGCAACCACGGGGTTGTGTTCTCATGGGAACCATGGGGTTGTGTTGCCATGGCAACCATGGGGTTGTGTTGCCATGGTAACCATGGGGTTGGGTTGCCATGGCAACCATGGGGTTGTGTTGCCATGGTAACCATGGCGTTTAGTTGCCATGGCAACTATGGGGTTCTGTTGCCATGGTAACCATGGGGTTGGGTTGCCATGGCAACCATGGGGTTGTGTTGCCATGGGAACCATGGGGTTGGGTTGCCATGGCATCCACGGGGTTGGGTTGCCATGGCAACCACGGGGTTTGGTTGCCATGGCAACCATGGGGTTCTGTGTCCATGGTAACCATGGGGTAGTGTTGCCATGGTAACCATGGCGTTTTGTTGCGATGGCAACTATGGTGTTCTGTTGCCATGGCAACCATGGGGATGGGTTGCCATGGCAACCATGGGGTTGTGTTGCCATGGGAACCATGGGGTTGGGTTGCCATGGCATCCACGGGGTTGGGTTGCCATGGCAACCACTAAGGTTTGGTTGCCATGGCAACCATGGGGTTGTGTTGCCATGGTAACCATGGCGTTTAGTTGCCATGGCAACTATGGGGTTCTGTTGCCATGGTAACCATGGGGTTGGGTTGCCATGGTAACCATGGGGTTGGGTTGCCATGGCAACCATAGGGTTGGGTTGCCATGGTAACCATGGCGTTGTTTTGCCATGGTAACCATGGCGCTTAGTTGCCATGGCAACCACGGAGTTTGGTTGCCATGGTAACCACGGGGTTTGGTTGCCATGGTAACCATGGGGTTGGGTTGCCATGGCAACCATGGGGTTGTGTTGCCATGGTAACCATTGCGTTTATTTGCCATGGCAACTATGGTGTTCTGTTGCCATGGTAACCATGGGGTTGGGTTTCCATGGCAACCATGGGGTTGTGTTGCCATGGGAACCATGGGGTTGGGTTGCCATGGCATCCACGGGGTTGGGTTACCATGGCATCCACGGAGTTTGGTTGCCATGGTAACCATGGGGTTGTGTTGCCATGGTAACCATGGCGTTTAGTTGCCATGGCAACTATGGGGTTCTGTTGCCATGGTAACCATGGGGTTGGGTTGCCATGGCAACCATGGAGTTGTGTTGCCATGGGAACCATGGGGTTGGGTTGCCATGGCATCCAGGGGGTTGGGTTGCCATGGCAACCATGGGGTTGTGTTGTCATGGGAACCATGGGGTTGGGTTGCCATGGCAACCATGGGGTTGGGTTGCCATGGCAACCATGGGGTTGTGTTGCCATGGTAAACATGGCGTTTTGTTGCCATGGCAACCACGGGGTTTGGTTGCCATGGTAACCATGGGGTTGTGTTGCCATGGTAACCATGGCTTTTAGTTGCCATGGCAACTATGGGGTTCTGTTGCCATGGTAACCATGGGGTTGGGTTGCCATGGCAACCATGGGGTTGTGTTGCCATGGGAACCATGGGGTTGGGTTGCCATGGCATCCACGGGGTTGGGTTGCCATGGCAACCACGGGGTTTGGTTGCCATGGCAACCATGGGGTTCTGTGTCCATGGTAACCATGGCGTTGTGTTGCCATGGTAACCATGGCGTTTAGTTGCCATGGCAACTATGGGGTTCTGTTTCCATGGTAACCATGGGGTTGGCTTACCATGGCAACCATGGGGTTGTGTTGTCATGGGAACCATGGGGTTGGGTTGCCATGGCAACCATGGGGTTGGGTTGCCATGGTAACCATGGGGTTTAGTTGCCATGGAAACCACGGGGTTTGGTTGCCATGGTAACCATGGGGTTGTGTTGCCATGGCAACCATGGGGTTGGGTTGCCATGGCAACCATGGGGTTGGGTTCCCATGGTAACCATGGGGTTGGGTTGCCATGGCAACCATGGGGTTGTGTTGCGATGGTAACCATGGCGTTTAGTTGCCATGGCAACTATGGGGTTCTGTTGCCATGGTAACCATGGGGTTGGGTTGCCATGGCAACCATGGGGTTGTGTTGCCATGGGAACCATGGGGTTGGGTTGCCATGGCATCCACGGGGTTGGGTTGCCATGGCAACCACGGGGTTTGGTTGCCATGGCAACCATTGGGTTCTGTGTCCATGGTAACCATGGGGTTGTGTTGCCATGGTAACCATGGCGTTTTGTTGCCATGGCAACTATGGGGTTCTGTTGCCATGGCAACCACGGGGTTTGGTTGCCATGGTAACCATGGGGTTGTGTTGCCATGGCAACCATGGGGTTAGGTTGCCATGGCAACCATGGGGTTGTGTTGCCATGGTAACCATGGGGTTGGGTTGCCATGGCAACCATGGGGTTGTGTTGCCATGGTAACCATGGCGTTTAGTTGCCATTGCAACTATGGGGTTCTGTTGCCATGGTAACCATGGGGTTGGGTTGCCATGGCAACCATAGGGTTGTGTTGCCATGGGAACCATGGGGTTGGGTTGCCATGGCATCCACGGGGTTGGGTTGCCATGGCAACCACGGGGTT
Organism: Netta rufina; assembly: GCF_964035555.1. NCBI lineage: Eukaryota > Metazoa > Chordata > Aves > Anseriformes > Anatidae > Netta > Netta rufina. Next base: position 556,721 of record NW_028168851.1, on the reverse strand, counting down.
TGGTTGCCATGGCAACCATGGGGTTCTGTGTCCATGGTAACCATGGCGTTGTGTTGCCATGGTAACCATGGCGTTTTGTTGCCATGGCAACTATGGGGTTCTGTTGCCATGGCAACCATGGGGTAGTGTTTCCATGGCAACCACGGGGTTTGGTTGCCATGGTAACCATGGGGTTGGGTTGCCATGGCAACCATGGTGTTGTGTTTCCATGGTAACCATGGGATTGGGTTGCCATGGCAACACAGGGGTTGTGTTGCCATGGTAACCATGGCGTTTAGTTGCCATGGCAACTATGGGGTTCTGTTGCCATGGTAACCATGGGGTTGGGTTGCCATGGCAACCATGGGGTTGTGTTGCCATGGTAACCAAGGGGTTGGGTTGCCATGGCAACCATGGGGTTGGGTTGCCATGGTAACCATGGCGTTGTGTTGCCATGGTAACCATGGCGTTTAGTTGCCATGGCAACCACGGAGTTTGGTTGCCATGGTAACCACGGGGTTTGGTTGCCAGGGTAATCATGGGGTTGGGTTGCCATGGCAACCATGGGGTTGTGTTGCCATGGTAACATTGGGGTTGGGTTGCCATGGCAACCATGGGGTTGTGTTGCCATGGTAACCATGGCGTTTAGTTGCCATGGCAACTATGGGGTTCTGTGTCCATGGTAACCATGGGGTTGTGTTGCCATGGTAACCATGGCGTTTTGTTGCCATGGCAACTATCGGGTTCTGTTGCCATGGCAACCATGGGGTAGTGTTTCCATGGCAACCATGGGGTAGTGTTGCCATGGTAACGATGGGGTTGGGTTGCCATGGCAACCACGGGGTTGTGTTCTCATGGGAACCATGGGGTTGTGTTGCCATGGCAACCATGGGGTTGTGTTGCCATGGTAACCATGGGGTTGGGTTGCCATGGCAACCATGGGGTTGTGTTGCCATGGTAACCATGGCGTTTAGTTGCCATGGCAACTATGGGGTTCTGTTGCCATGGTAACCATGGGGTTGGGTTGCCATGGCAACCATGGGGTTGTGTTGCCATGGGAACCATGGGGTTGGGTTGCCATGGCATCCACGGGGTTGGGTTGCCATGGCAACCACGGGGTTTGGTTGCCATGGCAACCATGGGGTTCTGTGTCCATGGTAACCATGGGGTAGTGTTGCCATGGTAACCATGGCGTTTTGTTGCGATGGCAACTATGGTGTTCTGTTGCCATGGCAACCATGGGGATGGGTTGCCATGGCAACCATGGGGTTGTGTTGCCATGGGAACCATGGGGTTGGGTTGCCATGGCATCCACGGGGTTGGGTTGCCATGGCAACCACTAAGGTTTGGTTGCCATGGCAACCATGGGGTTGTGTTGCCATGGTAACCATGGCGTTTAGTTGCCATGGCAACTATGGGGTTCTGTTGCCATGGTAACCATGGGGTTGGGTTGCCATGGTAACCATGGGGTTGGGTTGCCATGGCAACCATAGGGTTGGGTTGCCATGGTAACCATGGCGTTGTTTTGCCATGGTAACCATGGCGCTTAGTTGCCATGGCAACCACGGAGTTTGGTTGCCATGGTAACCACGGGGTTTGGTTGCCATGGTAACCATGGGGTTGGGTTGCCATGGCAACCATGGGGTTGTGTTGCCATGGTAACCATTGCGTTTATTTGCCATGGCAACTATGGTGTTCTGTTGCCATGGTAACCATGGGGTTGGGTTTCCATGGCAACCATGGGGTTGTGTTGCCATGGGAACCATGGGGTTGGGTTGCCATGGCATCCACGGGGTTGGGTTACCATGGCATCCACGGAGTTTGGTTGCCATGGTAACCATGGGGTTGTGTTGCCATGGTAACCATGGCGTTTAGTTGCCATGGCAACTATGGGGTTCTGTTGCCATGGTAACCATGGGGTTGGGTTGCCATGGCAACCATGGAGTTGTGTTGCCATGGGAACCATGGGGTTGGGTTGCCATGGCATCCAGGGGGTTGGGTTGCCATGGCAACCATGGGGTTGTGTTGTCATGGGAACCATGGGGTTGGGTTGCCATGGCAACCATGGGGTTGGGTTGCCATGGCAACCATGGGGTTGTGTTGCCATGGTAAACATGGCGTTTTGTTGCCATGGCAACTATGGGGTTCTGTTGCCATGGCAACGACGGGGTTTGGTTGCCATGGTAACCATGGGGTTGTGTTGCCATGGTAACCATGGCGTTTAGTTGCCATGGCAACCATGGGGTTGTGTTGCCATGGTAACCATGGCGTTTAGTTTCCATGGCAACTATGGGGTTCTGTTGCCATGATAACCATGGGGTTGGGTTGCCATGGCAACCATGGGGTTGTGTTGCCATGGGAACCATGGGGTTGGGTTGCCGTGGCATCCACGGGGTTGGGTTACCATGGCATCCACGGAGTTTGGTTGCCATGGTAACCATGGGGTTGTGTTGCCATGGTAAACATGGCGTTTAGTTGCCATGGCAACTATGGGGTTCTGTTGCCATGGTAACCATGGGGTTGGGTTGCCATGGCAACCATGGAGTTGTGTTGCCATGGGAACCATGGGGTTGGGTTACCATGGCATCCAGGGTGTTGGGTTGCCATGGCAACCATGGGGTTGTGTTGTCATGGGAACCATGGGGTTGGGTTGCCATGGCAACCATGGGGTTGGGTTGCCATGGCAACCATGGGGTTGTGTTGCCATGGTAAACATGGCGTTTAGTTGCCATGGCAACCACGGGGTTTGGTTGCCATGGTAACCATGGGGTTGTGTTGCCATGGTAACCATGGCTTTTAGTTGCCATGGCAACTATGGGGTTCTGTTGCCATGGTAACCATGGGGTTGGGTTGCCATGGCAACCATGGGGTTGTGTTGCCATGGGAACCATGGGGTTGGGTTGCCATGGCATCCACGGGGTTGGGTTGCCATGGCAACCACGGGGTTTGGTTGCCATGGCAACCATGGGGTTCTGTGTCCATGGTAACCATGGCGTTGTGTTGCCATGGTAACCATGGCGTTTAGTTGCCATGGCAACTATGGGGTTCTGTTTCCATGGTAACCATGGGGTTGGCTTACCATGGCAACCATGGGGTTGTGTTGTCATGGGAACCATGGGGTTGGGTTGCCATGGCAACCATGGGGTTGGGTTGCCATGGTAACCATGGGGTTTAGTTGCCATGGCAACCACGGGGTTTGGTTGCCATGGTAACCATGGGGTTGTGTTGCCATGGCAACCATGGGGTTGGGTTGCCATGGCAACCATGGGGTTGGGTTCCCATGGTAACCATGGGGTTGGGTTGCCATGGCAACCATGGGGTTGTGTTGCGATGGTAACCATGGCGTTTAGTTGCCATGGCAACTATGGGGTTCTGTTGCCATGGTAACCATGGGGTTGGGTTGCCATGGCAACCATGGGGTTGTGTTGCCATGGGAACCATGGGGTTGGGTTGCCATGGCATCCACGGGGTTGGGTTGCCATGGCAACCACGGGGTTTGGTTGCCATGGCAACCATTGGGTTCTGTGTCCATGGTAACCATGGGGTTGTGTTGCCATGGTAACCATGGCGTTTTGTTGCCATGGCAACTATGGGGTTCTGTTGCCATGGCAACCACGGGGTTTGGTTGCCATGGTAACCATGGGGTTGTGTTGCCATGGCAACCATGGGGTTAGGTTGCCATGGCAACCATGGGGTTGTGTTGCCATGGTAACCATGGGGTTGGGTTGCCATGGCAACCATGGGGTTGTGTTGCCATGGTAACCATGGCGTTTAGTTGACATTGCAACTATGGGGTTCTGTTGCCATGGTAACCATGGGGTTGGGTTGCCATGGCAACCATAGGGTTGTGTTGCCATGGGAACCATGGGGTTGGGTTGCCATGGCATCCACGGGGTTGGGTTGCCATGGCAACCACGGGGTTTGGTTGCCATGGCAACCATGGGGTTCTGTGTCCATGGTAACCATGGCGTTGTGTTGCCATGGTAACCATGGCGTTTTGTTGCCATGGCAACTATGGGGTTCTGTTGCCATGGCAACCATGGGGTAGTGTTTCCATGGCAACCACGGGGTTTGGTTGCCATGGTAACCATGGGGTTGGGTTGCCATGGCAACCATGGTGTTGTGTTTCCATGGTAACCATGGGATTGGGTTGCCATGGCAACACAGGGGTTGTGTTGCCATGGTAACCATGGCGTTTAGTTGCCATGGCAACTATGGGGTTCTGTTGCCATGGTAACCATGGGGTTGGGTTGCCATGGCAACCATGGGGTTGTGTTGCCATGGTAACCAAGGGGTTGGGTTGCCATGGCAACCATGGGGTTGGGTTGCCATGGTAACCATGGCGTTGTGTTGCCATGGTAACCATGGCGTTTAGTTGCCATGGCAACCACGGAGTTTGGTTGCCATGGTAACCACGGGGTTTGGTTGCCAGGGTAATCATGGGGTTGGGTTGCCATGGCAACCATGGGGTTGTGTTGCCATGGTAACATTGGGGTTGGGTTGCCATGGCAACCATGGGGTTGTGTTGCCATGGTAACCATGGCGTTTAGTTGCCATGGCAACTATGGGGTTCTGTTGCCATGGTAACCATGGGGTTGGGTTGCCATGGGAACCATGGGGTTGTGTTGCCATGGTAACCATGCCGTTTAGTTGCCATGGCAACCACGGGGTTGTGTTGCCATGGGAACCATGGGGTTGTGTTGCCATGGCATCCACAGGGTTGGGTTGCCATGGCAACCACGGGGTTGGGTTGCCATGGCAACCATGGGGTTCTGTGTCCATGGTAACCATGGGGTTGTGTTGCCATGGTAACCATGGCGTTTTGTTGCCATGGCAACTATCGGGTTCTGTTGCCATGGCAACCATGGGGTAGTGTTTCCATGGCAACCATGGGGTTGGGTTGCCATGGTAACCATGGGGTTTAGTTGCCATGGCAACCACGGGGTTTGGTTGCCATGGTAACCATGGGGTTGTGTTGCCATGGCAACCATGGGGTTGGGTTGCCATGGCAACCATGGGGTTGGGTTCCCATGGTAACCATGGGGTTGGGTTGCCATGGCAACCATGGGGTTGTGTTGCGATGGTAACCATGGCGTTTAGTTGCCATGGCAACTATGGGGTTCTGTTGCCATGGTAACCATGGGGTTGGGTTGCCATGGCAACCATGGGGTTGTGTTGCCATGGGAACCATGGGGTTGGGTTGCCATGGCATCCACGGGGTTGGGTTGCCATGGCAACCACGGGGTTTGGTTGCCATGGCAACCATTGGGTTCTGTGTCCATGGTAACCATGGGGTTGTGTTGCCATGGTAACCATGGCGTTTTGTTGCCATGGCAACTATGGGGTTCTGTTGCCATGGCAACCACGGGGTTTGGTTGCCATGGTAACCATGGGGTTGTGTTGCCATGGCAACCATGGGGTTAGGTTGCCATGGCAACCATGGGGTTGTGTTGCCATGGTAACCATGGGGTTGGGTTGCCATGGCAACCATGGGGTTGTGTTGCCATGGTAACCATGGCGTTTAGTTGACATTGCAACTATGGGGTTCTGTTGCCATGGTAACCATGGGGTTGGGTTGCCATGGCAACCATAGGGTTGTGTTGCCATGGGAACCATGGGGTTGGGTTGCCATGGCATCCACGGGGTTGGGTTGCCATGGCAACCACGGGGTTTGGTTGCCATGGCAACCATGGGGTTCTGTGTCCATGGTAACCATGGCGTTGTGTTGCCATGGTAACCATGGCGTTTTGTTGCCATGGCAACTATGGGGTTCTGTTGCCATGGCAACCATGGGGTAGTGTTTCCATGGCAACCACGGGGTTTGGTTGCCATGGTAACCATGGGGTTGGGTTGCCATGGCAACCATGGTGTTGTGTTTCCATGGTAACCATGGGATTGGGTTGCCATGGCAACACAGGGGTTGTGTTGCCATGGTAACCATGGCGTTTAGTTGCCATGGCAACTATGGGGTTCTGTTGCCATGGTAACCATGGGGTTGGGTTGCCATGGCAACCATGGGGTTGTGTTGCCATGGTAACCAAGGGGTTGGGTTGCCATGGCAACCATGGGGTTGGGTTGCCATGGTAACCATGGCGTTGTGTTGCCATGGTAACCATGGCGTTTAGTTGCCATGGCAACCACGGAGTTTGGTTGCCATGGTAACCACGGGGTTTGGTTGCCAGGGTAATCATGGGGTTGGGTTGCCATGGCAACCATGGGGTTGTGTTGCCATGGTAACATTGGGGTTGGGTTGCCATGGCAACCATGGGGTTGTGTTGCCATGGTAACCATGGCGTTTAGTTGCCATGGCAACTATGGGGTTCTGTTGCCATGGTAACCATGGGGTTGGGTTGCCATGGGAACCATGGGGTTGTGTTGCCATGGTAACCATGCCGTTTAGTTGCCATGGCAACCACGGGGTTGTGTTGCCATGGGAACCATGGGGTTGTGTTGCCATGGCATCCACAGGGTTGGGTTGCCATGGCAACCACGGGGTTGGGTTGCCATGGCAACCATGGGGTTCTGTGTCCATGGTAACCATGGGGTTGTGTTGCCATGGTAACCATGGCGTTTTGTTGCCATGGCAACTATCGGGTTCTGTTGCCATGGCAACCATGGGGTAGTGTTTCCATGGCAACCATGGGGTAGTGTTGCCATGGTAACGATGGGGTTGGGTTGCCATGGCAACCACGGGGTTGTGTTCTCATGGGAACCATGGGGTTGTGTTGCCATGGCAACCATGGGGTTGTGTTGCCATGGTAACCATGGGGTTGGGTTGCCATGGCAACCATGGGGTTGTGTTGCCATGGTAACCATGGCGTTTAGTTGCCATGGCAACTATGGGGTTCTGTTGCCATGGTAACCATGGGGTTGGGTTGCCATGGCAACCATGGGGTTGTGTTGCCATGGGAACCATGGGGTTGGGTTGCCATGGCATCCACGGGGTTGGGTTGCCATGGCAACCACGGGGTTTGGTTGCCATGGCAACCATGGGGTTCTGTGTCCATGGTAACCATGGGGTAGTGTTGCCATGGTAACCATGGCGTTTTGTTGCGATGGCAACTATGGTGTTCTGTTGCCATGGCAACCATGGGGATGGGTTGCCATGGCAACCATGGGGTTGTGTTGCCATGGGAACCATGGGGTTGGGTTGCCATGGCATCCACGGGGTTGGGTTGCCATGGCAACCACTAAGGTTTGGTTGCCATGGCAACCATGGGGTTGTGTTGCCATGGTAACCATGGCGTTTAGTTGCCATGGCAACTATGGGGTTCTGTTGCCATGGTAACCATGGGGTTGGGTTGCCATGGCAACCATGGGGTTGTGTTGCCATGGTAACCATGGGGTTGGGTTGCCATGGCAACCATAGGGTTGGGTTGCCATGGTAACCATGGCGTTGTTTTGCCATGGTAACCATGGCGCTTAGTTGCCATGGCAACCACGGAGTTTGGTTGCCATGGTAACCACGGGGTTTGGTTGCCATGGTAACCATGGGGTTGGGTTGCCATGGCAACCATGGGGTTGGGTTGCCATGGTAACCATTGCGTTTAGTTGCCATGGCAACTATGGTGTTCTGTTGCCATGGTAACCATGGGGTTGGGTTTCCATGGCAACCATGGGGTTGTGTTGCCATGGGAACCATGGGGTTGGGTTGCCATGGCATCCACGGGGTTGGGTTACCATGGCATCCACGGAGTTTGGTTGCCATGGTAACCATTTGGTTGTGTTGCCATGGTAACCATGGCGTTTAGTTGCCATGGCAACTATGGGGTTCTGTTGCCATGGTAACCATGGGGTTGGGTTGCCATGGCAACCATGGAGTTGTGTTGCCATGGGAACCATGGGGTTGGGTTGCCATGGCATCCAGGGGGTTGGGTTGCCATGGCAACCATGGGGTTGTGTTGTCATGGGAACCATGGGGTTGGGTTGCCATGGCAACCATGGGGTTGGGTTGCCATGGCAACCATGGGGTTGTGTTGCCATGGTAAACATGGCGTTTTGTTGCCATGGCAACGACGGGGTTTGGTTGCCATGGTAACCATGGGGTTGTGTTGCCATGGTAACCATGGCGTTTAGTTGCCATGGCAACTATGGGGTTCTGTTGCCATGGTAACCATGGGGTTGGGTTGCCATGGCAACCATGGGGTTGTGTTGCCATGGGAACCATGGGGTTGGGTTGCCATGGCATCCACGGGGTTGGGTTGCCATGGCAACCACGGGGTTTGGTTGCCATGGCAACCATGGGGTTCTGTGTCCATGGTAACCATGGCGTTGTGTTGCCATGGTAACCATGGCGTTTAGTTGCCATGGCAACTATGGGGTTCTGTTTCCATGGTAACCATGGGGTTGGGTTACCATGGGAACCATGGGGTTGTGTTGTCATGGGAACCATGGGGTTGGGTTGCCATGGCAACCATGGGGTTGGGTTGCCATGGCAACCATGGGGTTGTGTTGCCATGGTAACCATGGCGTTTAGTTGCCATGGCAACCACGGGGTTTGGTTGCCATGGTAACCATGGGGTTGTGTTGCCATGGCAACCATGGGGTTGGGTTGCCATGGCAACCATGGGGTTGGGTTCCCATGGTAACCATGGGGTTGGGTTGCCATGGCAACCATGGGGTTGTGTTGCCATGGTAACCATGGCGTTTAGTTGCCATGGCAACTATGGGGTTCTGTTGCCATGGTAACCATGGGGTTGGGTTGCCATGGCAACCATGGGGTTGTGTTGCCATGGGAACCATGGGGTTGGGTTGCCATGGCATCCACGGGGTTGGGTTGCCATGGCAACCACGGGGTTTGGTTGCCATGGCAACCATTGGGTTCTGTGTCCATGGTAACCATGGGGTTGTGTTGCCATGGTAACCATGGCGTTTTGTTGCCATGGCAACTATGGGGTTCTGTTGCCATGGCAACCACGGGGTTTGGTTGCCATGGTAACCATGGGGTTGGGTTGCCATGGCAACCATGGGGTTAGGTTGCCATGGCAACCATGGGGTTGTGTTGCCATGGTAACCATGGGGTTGGGTTGCCATGGCAACCATGGGGTTGTGTTGCCATGGTAACCATGGCGTTTAGTTGCCATGGCAACTATGGGGTTCTGTTGCCACGGTAACCATGGGGTTGGGTTGCCATGGCAACCATAGGGTTGTGTTGCCATGGGAACCATGGGGTTGGGTTGCCATGGCATCCACGGGGTTGGGTTGCCATGGCAACCACGGGGTTTGGTTGCCATGGCAACCATGGGGTTCTGTGTCCATGGTAACCATGGCGTTGTGTTGCCATGGTAACCATGGCGTTTTGTTGCCATGGCAACTATGGGGTTCTGTTGCCATGGCAACCATGGGGTAGTGTTTCCATGGCAACCACGGGGTTTGGTTGCCATGGTAACCATGGGGTTGTGTTGCCATGGTAACCATGGGATTGGGTTGCCATGGCAACCCAGGGGTTGTGTTGCCATGGTAACCGTGGCGTTTAGTTGCCATGGCAACTATGGGGTTCTGTTGCCATGGTAACCATGGGGTTGGGTTGCCATGGCAACCATGGCGTTGTGTTGCCATGGTAACCATGGCGTTTAGTTGCCATGGCAACCACGGAGTTTGGTTGCCATGGTAACCACGGGGTTTGGTTGCCATGGTAATCATGGGGTTGGGTTACCATGGCAACCATGGGGTTGTGTTGCCATGGTAACCATGGGGTTGGGTTGCCATGGCAACCATGGGGTTGTGTTGCCATGGTAACCATGGCGTTTAGTTGCCATGGCAACTATGGGGTTCTGTTGCCATGGTAACCATGGGGTTGGGTTGCCATGGGAACCATGGGGTTGTGTTGCCATGGTAACCATGGCGTTTAGTTGCCATGGCAACCACGGGGTTGTGTTGCCATGGTAACCATGGGGTTGGGTTGCCATGGCATCCACAGGGTTGGGTTGCCATGGCAACCATGGGGTTGGGTTGCCATGGCAACCATGGGGTTCTGTGTCCATGGTAACCATGGGGTTGTGTTGCCATGGTAACCATGGCGTTTTGTTGCCATGCCAACTATCGGGTTCTGTTGCCATGGCAACCATAGGGTAGTGTTTCCATGGCAACCATGGGGTAGTGTTGCCATGGTAACGATGGGGTTGGGTTGCCATGGCAACCACGGGGTTGTGTTCTCATGGGAACCATGGGGTTGTGTTGCCATGGCAACCATGGGGTTGGGTTGCCATGGCAACCATGGGGTTGTGTTGCCATGGTAACCATGGGGTTGGGTTACCATGGCAACCATGGGGTTGTGTTGCCATGGTAACCATGGCGTTTAGTTGCCATGGCAACTATGGGGTTCTGTTGCCATGGTAACCATGGGGTTGGGTTCCCATGGCAACCATGGGGTTGTGTTGCCATGGGAACCATGGGGTTGGGTTGCCATGGCATCCACGGGGTTGGGTTGCCATGGCAACCACGGGGTTTGGTTGCCATGGCAACCATGGGGTTCTGTGTCCATGGAAACCATGGGGTAGTGTTTCCATGGCAACCATGGGGTAGTGTAGCCATGGTAACGATGGGGTTGGCTTGCCATGGCAACCACGGGGTTGTGTTCTCATGGGAACCATGGGGTTGTGTTGCCATGGTAACCATAGGGTTGGGTTGCCATGGAAACCACGGGGTTTGGTTGCTATGGCAACTATGGGGTTCTGTTGCCATGGTAACAATGGGGTTGGGTTGCCATGGCAACCATGGGGTTTGGTTGCCATGGCAACCACGGGGTTTGGTTGCCATGGCAACCATGGGGATGGGTTGCCATGACAACCATGGGGTTGTGTTGCCATGGTAACCATGGCGTTTAGTTGCCATGGCAACTATGGGGTTCTGTTGCCATGGTAACCATGGGGTTCTGTTGCCATGGTAACCATGGGGTTGGGTTGCCATGGCAACCATGGGGTTGTGTTTCCATGGGAACCATGGGGTTGGGTTGCCATGGCATCCACGGGCTTGGGTTGCCATGGCAACCACGGGGTTCTGTGTCCATGGTAACCATGGGGTTGTGTTGCCATGGTAACCATGGCGTTTTCTTGCCATGGCAACTATGGGGTTCTGTTGCCATGGCAACCATGGGGTAGTGTTTCCATGGCAACCATGGGGTAGTGTTGCCATGGTAACGATGGGGTTGCCTTGCCATGGAACCACGGGGTTGTGTTCTCATGGGAACCATGGGGTTGTGTTGCCATGGTAACCATGGGGTTGGGTTGCCATGGCATCCACGGGGCTGGGTTGCCATGGCAACCATGGGGTTGGGTTGCCATGGTAACCATGGCGTTGTGTTGCCATGGTAACCATGGCGTTTAGTTGCCATGGCAACCATGGAGTTTGCTTGCCATGGTAACCACGGGGTTTGGTTGCCATGGTAACCATGGGTTTGGGTTGCCATGGCAACCATGGGGTTGTGTTGCCATGGTAACCATGGCGTTTAGTTGCCATGGCAACTATGGGGTTCTGTTGCCATGGTAACCATGGGGTTGGGTTGCCATGGCATCCACGGGGTTGGGTTGCCATGGCAACCACGGGGTTTGGTTGCCATGGGAACCATGGTGTTCTGTGTCCATGGTAACCATGGGGTTGTGTTGCCATGGTAACCATGGCGTTTTGTTGCCATGGGAACCATGGGGTTGTGTTGCCATGGTAACCAAGGGGTTGGGTTGCCATGGCAACCATGGGGTTGTGTTGCCATGGTAACCATGGCGTTTAGTTTCCATGGCAACTATGGGGTTCTGTTGCCATGATAACCATGGGGTTGGGTTGCCATGGCAACCATGGGGTTGTGTTGCCATGGGAACCATAGGGTTGGGTTGCCATGGTAACCATGGCGTTGTGTTGCCATGGTAACCATGGCGTTTAGTTGCCATGGCAACCACGGAGTTTGGTTGCCATGGTAACCACGGGGTTTGGTTGCCATGGTAACCATGGGGTTGGGTTGCCATGGCAACCATGGGGTTGTGTTGCCAAGGTAACCATGGCGTTTAGTTGCCATGGCAACTATGGTGTTCTGTTGCCATGGTAACCATGGGGTTGGGTTGCCATGGCAACCATGGGGTTGTGTTGCCATGGGAACCATGGGGTTGGGTTGCCGTGGCATCCACGGGGTTGGGTTACCATGGCATCCACGGAGTTTGGTTGCCATGGTAACCATGGGGTTGTGTTGCCATGGTAACCATGGCGTTTAGTTGCCATGGCAACTATGGGGTTCTGTTGCCATGGTAACCATGGGGTTGGGTTGCCATGGCAACCATGGAGTTGTGTTGCCATGGGAACCATGGGGTTGGGTTACCATGGCATCCAGGGGGTTGGGTTGCCATGGCAACCATGGGGTTGTGTTGTCATGGGAACCATGGGGTTGGGTTGCCATGGCAACCATGGGGTTGGGTTGCCATGGCAACCATGGGGTTGTGTTGCGATGGTAACCATGGCGTTTAGTTGCCATGGCAACTATGGGGTTCTGTTGCCATGGTAACCATGGGGTTGGGTTGCCATGGCAACCATGGGGTTGTGTTGCCATGGGAACCATGGGGTTGGGTTGCCATGGCATCCACGGGGTTGGGTTGCCATGGCAACCACGGGGTTTGGTTGCCATGGCAACCATTGGGTTCTGTGTCCATGGTAACCATGGGGTTGTGTTGCCATGGTAACCATGGCGTTTTGTTGCCATGGCAACTATGGGGTTCTGTTGCCATGGCAACCACGGGGTTTGGTTGCCATGGTAACCATGGGGTTGTGTTGCCATGGCAACCATGGGGTTAGGTTGCCATGGCAACCATGGGGTTGTGTTGCCATGGTAACCATGGGGTTGGGTTGCCATGGCAACCATGGGGTTGTGTTGCCATGGTAACCATGGCGTTTAGTTGCCATTGCAACTATGGGGTTCTGTTGCCATGGTAACCATGGGGTTGGGTTGCCATGGCAACCATAGGGTTGTGTTGCCATGGGAACCATGGGGTTGGGTTGCCATGGCATCCACGGGGTTGGGTTGCCATAGCAACCACGGGGTTTGGTTGCCATGGCAACCATGGGGTTCTGTGTCCATGGTAACCATGGCGTTGTGTTGCCATGGTAACCATGGCGTTTTGTTGCCATGGCAACTATGGGGTTCTGTTGCCATGGCAACCATGGGGTAGTGTTTCCATGGCAACCACGGGGTTTGGTTGCCATGGTAACCATGGGGTTGGGTTGCCATGGCAACCATGGTGTTGTGTTTCCATGGTAACCATGGGATTGGGTTGCCATGGCAACACAGGGGTTGTGTTGCCATGGTAACCATGGCGTTTAGTTGCCATGGCAACTATGGGGTTCTGTTGCCATGGTAACCATGGGGTTGGGTTGCCATGGCAACCATGGGGTTGTGTTGCCATGGTAACCAAGGGGTTGGGTTGCCATGGCAACCATGGGGTTGGGTTGCCATGGTAACCATGGCGTTGTGTTGCCATGGTAACCATGGCGTTTAGTTGCCATGGCAACCACGGAGTTTGGTTGCCATGGTAACCACGGGGTTTGGTTGCCATGGTAATCATGGGGTTGGGTTGCCATGACAACCATGGGGTTGTGTTGCCATGGTAACATTGGGGTTGGGTTGCCATGGCAACCATGGGGTTGTGTTGCCATGGTAACCATGGCGTTTAGTTGCCATGGCAACTATGGGGTTCTGTTGCCATGGTAACCATGGGGTTGGGTTGCCATGGGAACCATGGGGTTGTGTTGCCATGGTAACCATGGCGTTTAGTTGCCATGGCAACCACGGGGTTGTGTTGCCATGGGAACCATGGGGTTGTGTTGCCATGGCATCCACAGGGTTGGGTTGCCATGGCAACCACGGGGTTGGGTTGCCATGGCAACCATGGGGTTCTGTGTCCATGGTAACCATGGGGTTGTGTTGCCATGGTAACCATGGCGTTTTTGTTGCCATGGCAACTATCGGGTTCTGTTGCCATGGCAACCATGGGGTAGTGTTTCCATGGCAACCATGGGGTAGTGTTGCCATGGTAACGATGGGTTGGGTTGCCATGGCAACCACGGGGTTGTGTTCTCATGGGAACCATGGGGTTGTGTTGCCATGGCAACCATGGGGTTGTGTTGCCATGGTAACCATGGGGTTGGGTTGCCATGGCACCATGGGGTTGTGTTGCCATGGTAACCATGGCGTTTAGTTGCCATGGCAACTATGGGGTTCTGTTGCCATGGTAACCATGGGGTTGGGTTGCCATGGCAACCATGGGGTTGTGTTGCCATGGGAACCATGGGGTTGGGTTGCCATGGCATCCACGGGTTGGGTTGCCATGGCAACCACGGGGTTTGGTTGCCATGGCAACCATGGGGTTCTGTGTCCATGGTAACCATGGGGTAGTGTTGCCATGGTAACCATGGCGTTTTGTTGCGATGGCAACTATGGTGTTCTGTTGCCATGGCAACCATGGGGATGGTTTGCCATGGCAACCATGGGGTTGTGTTGCCATGGGAACCATGGGGTTGGGTTGCCATGGATCCACGGGGTTGGGTTGCCATGGCAACCACTAAGGTTTGGTTGCCATGGCAACCATGGGGTTGTGTTGCCATGGTAACCATGGCGTTTAGTTGCCATGGCAACTATGGGGTTCTGTTGCCATGGTAACCATGGGGTTGGTTGCCATGGCAACCATGGGGTTGTGTTGCCATGGTAACCATGGGGTTGGGTTGCCATGGCAACCATAGGGTTGGGTTGCCATGGCAACCATGGAGTTGTGTTGCCATGGGAACCATGGGGTTGGGTTACCATGGCATCCAGGGGGTTGGGTTGCCATGGCAACCATGGGGTTGTGTTGTCATGGGAACCATGGGGTTGGGTTGCCATGGCAACCATGGGGTTGGGTTGCCATGGCAACCATGGGGTTGTGTTGCCATGGTAAACATGGCGTTTAGTTGCCATGGCAACCACGGGGTTTGGTTGCCATGGTAACCATGGGGTTGTGTTGCCATGGTAACCATGGCTTTTAGTTGCCATGGCAACTATGGGGTTCTGTTGCCATGGTAACCATGGGGTTGGGTTGCCATGGCAACCATGGGGTTGTGTTGCCATGGGAACCATGGGGTTGGGTTTCCATGGCATCCACGGGGTTGGGTTGCCATGGCAACCACGGGGTTTGGTTGCCATGGCAACCATGGGGTTCTGTGTCCATGGTAACCATGGCGTTGTGTTGCCATGGTAACCATGGCGTTTAGTTGCCATGGCAACTATGGGGTTCTGTTTCCATGGTAACCATGGGGTTGGCTTACCATGGCAACCATGGGGTTGTGTTGTCATGGGAACCATGGGGTTGGGTTGCCATGGCAACCATGGGGTTGGGTTGCCATGGTAACCATGGGGTTTAGTTGCCATGGCAACCACGGGGTTTGGTTGCCATGGTAACCATGGGGTTGTGTTGCCATGGCAACCAAGGGGTTGGGTTGCCATGGCAACCATGGGGTTGGGTTCCCATGGTAACCATGGGGTTGGGTTGCCATGGCAACCATGGGGTTGTGTTGCGATGGTAACCATGGCGTTTAGTTGCCATGGCAACTATGGGGTTCTGTTGCCATGGTAACCATGGGGTTGGGTTGCCATGGCAACCATGGGGTTGTGTTGCCATGGGAACCATGGGGTTGGGTTGCCATGGCATCCACGGGGTTGGGTTGCCATGGCAACCACGGGGTTTGGTTGCCATGGCAACCATTGGGTTCTGTGTCCATGGTAACCATGGGGTTGTGTTGCCATGGTAACCATGGCGTTTTGTTGCCATGGCAACTATGGGGTTCTGTTGCCATGGCAACCACGGGGTTTTGTTGCCATGGTAACCATGGGGTTGTGTTGCCATGGCAACCATGGGGTTAGGTTGCCATGGCAACCATGGGGTTGTGTTGCCATGGTAACCATGGGGTTGGGTTGCCATGGCAACCATGGGGTTGTGTTTGCCATGGTAACCATGGCGTTTAGTTGCCATTGCAACTATGGGGTTCTGTTGCCATGGTAACCATGGGGTTGGGTTGCCATGGCATCCACGGGGTTGGGTTGCCATAGCAACCACGGGGTTTGGTTGCCATGGCAACCATGGGGTTCTGTGTCCATGGTAACCATGGCGTTGTGTTGCCATGGTAACCATGGCGTTTTGTTGCCATGGCAACTATGGGGTTCTGTTGCCATGGCAACCATGGGGTAGTGTTTCCATGGCAACCACGGGGTTTGGTTGCCATGGTAACCATGGGGTTGGGTTGCCATGGCAACCATGGTGTTGTGTTTCCATGGTAACCATGGGATTGGGTTGCCATGGCAACACAGGGGTTGTGTTGCCATGGTAACCATGGCGTTTAGTTGCCATGGCAACTATGGGGTTCTGTTGCCATGGTAACCATGGGGTTGGGTTGCCATGGCAACCATGGGGTTGTGTTGCCATGGTAACCAAGGGGTTGGGTTGCCATGGCAACCATGGGGTTGGGTTGCCATGGTAACCATGGCGTTGTGTTGCCATGGCAACCATGGCGTTTAGTTGCCATGGCAACCACGGAGTTTGGTTGCCATGGTAACCACGGGGTTTGGTTGCCATGGTAATCATGGGGTTGGGTTGCCATGGCAACCATGGGGTTGTGTTGCCATGGTAACATTGGGGTTCTGTTGCCATGGCAACCATGGGGTTGTGTTGCCATGGTAACCATGGCGTTTAGTTGCCATGGCAACTATGGGGTTCTGTTGCCATGGTAACCATGGGGTTGGGTTGCCATGGGAACCATGGGGTTGTGTTGCCATGGTAACCATGGCGTTTAGTTGCCATGGCAACCACGGGGTTGTGTTGCCATGGGAACCATGGGGTTGTGTTGCCATGGCATCCACAGGGTTGGGTTGCCATGGCAACCACGGGGTTGGGTTGCCATGGCAACCATGGGGTTCTGTGTCCATGGTAACCATGGGGTTGTGTTGCCATGGTAACCATGGCGTTTTGTTGCCATGGCAACTATCGGGTTCTGTTGCCATGGCAACCATGGGGTAGTGTTTCCATGGCAACCATGGGGTAGTGTTGCCATGGTAACGATGGGGTTGGGTTGCCATGGCAACCACGGGGTTGTGTTCTCATGGGAACCATGGGGTTGTGTTGCCATGGCAACCATGGGGTTGTGTTGCCATGGTAACCATGGGGTTGGGTTGCCATGGCAACCATGGGGTTGTGTTGCCATGGTAACCATGGCGTTTAGTTGCCATGGCAACTATGGGGTTCTGTTGCCATGGTAACCATGGGGTTGGGTTGCCATGGCAACCATGGGGTTGTGTTGCCATGGGAACCATGGGGTTGGGTTGCCATGGCATCCACGGGGTTGGGTTGCCATGGCAACCACGGGGTTTGGTTGCCATGGCAACCATGGGGTTCTGTGTCCATGGTAACCATGGGGTAGTGTTGCCATGGTAACCATGGCGTTTTGTTGCCATGGCAACTATGGGGTTCTGTTGCCATGGCAACCATGGGGATGGGTTGCCATGGCAACCATGGGGTTGTGTTGCCATGGGAACCATGGGGTTGGGTTGCCATGGCATCCACGGGGTTGGGTTGCCATGGCAACCACTAAGGTTTGGTTGCCATGGCAACCATGGGGTTGTGTTGCCATGGTAACCATGGCGTTTAGTTGCCATGGCAACTATGGGGTTCTGTTGCCATGGTAACCATGGGGTTGGGTTGCCATGGCAACCATGGGGTTGTGTTGCCATGGTAACCATGGGGTTGGGTTGCCATGGCAACCATAGGGTTGGGTTGCCATGGTAACCATGGCGTTGTTTTGCCATGGTAACCATGGCGCTTAGTTGCCATGGCAACCACGGAGTTTGGTTGCCATGGTAACCACGGGGTTTGGTTGCCATGTTAACCATGGGGTTGGGTTGCCATGGCAACCATGGGGTTGTGTTGCCATGGTAACCATTGCGTTTAGTTGCCATGGCAACTATGGTGTTCTGTTGCCATGGTAACCATGGGGTTGGGTTTCCATGGCAACCATGGGGTTGTGTTGCCATGGGAACCATGGGGTTGGGTTGCCATGGCATCCACGGGGTTGGGTTACCATGGCATCCACGGAGTTTGGTTGCCATGGTAACCATGGGGTTGTGTTGCCATGGTAACCATGGCGTTTAGTTGCAATGGCAACTATGGGGTTCTGTTGCCATGGTAACCATGGGGTTGGGTTGCCATGGCAACCATGGAGTTGTGTTGCCATGGGAACCATGGGGTTGGGTTGCCATGGCATCCAGGGGGTTGGGTTGCCATGGCAACCATGGGGTTGTGTTGTCATGGGAACCATGGGGTTGGGTTGCCATGGCAACCATGGGGTTGGGTTGCCATGGCAACCATGGGGTTGTGTTGCCATGGTAAACATGGCGTTTTGTTGCCATGGCAACGACGGGGTTTGGTTGCCATGGTAACCATGGGGTTGTGTTGCCATGGTAACCATGGCGTTTAGTTGCCATGGCAACTATGGGGTTCTGTTGCCATGGTAACCATGGGGTTGGGTTGCCATGGCAACCATGGGGTTGTGTTGCCATGGGAACCATGGGGTTGGGTTGCCATGGCATCCACGGGGTTGGGTTGCCATGGCAACCACGGGGTTTTGGTTGCCATGGCAACCATGGGGTTCTGTGTCCATGGTAACCATGGCGTTGTGTTGCCATGGTAACCATGGCGTTTAGTTGCCATGGCAACTATGGGGTTCTGTTTCCATGGTAACCATGGGGTTGGGTTACCATGGGAACCATGGGGTTGTGTTGTCATGGGAACCATGGGGTTGGGTTGCCATGGCAACCATGGGGTTGGGTTGCCATGGCAACCATGGGGTTGTGTTGCCATGGTAACCATGGCGTTTAGTTGCCATGGCAACCACGGGGTTTGGTTGCCATGGTAACCATGGGGTTGTGTTGCCATGGCAACCATGGGGTTGGGTTGCCATGGCAACCATGGGGTTGGGTTCCCATGGTAACCATGGGGTTGGGTTGCCATGGCAACCATGGGGTTGTGTTGCCATGGTAACCATGGCGTTTAGTTGCCATGGCAACTATGGGGTTCTGTTGCCATGGTAACCATGGGGTTGGGTTGCCATGGCAACCATGGGGTTGTGTTGCCATGGGAACCATGGGGTTGGGTTGCCATGGCATCCACGGGGTTGGGTTGCCATGGCAACCACGGGGTTTGGTTGCCATGGCAACCATTGGGTTCTGTGTCCATGGTAACCATGGGGTTGTGTTGCCATGGTAACCATGGCGTTTTGTTGCCATGGCAACTATGGGGTTCTGTTGCCATGGCAACCACGGGGTTTGGTTGCCATGGTAACCATGGGGTTGGGTTGCCATGGCAACCATGGGGTTAGGTTGCCATGGCAACCATGGGGTTGTGTTGCCATGGTAACCATGGGGTTGGGTTGCCATGGCAACCATGGGGTTGTGTTGCCATGGTAACCATGGCGTTTAGTTGCCATGGCAACTATGGGGTTCTGTTGCCACGGTAACCATGGGGTTGGGTTGCCATGGCAACCATAGGGTTGTGTTGCCATGGGAACCATGGGGTTGGGTTGCCATGGCATCCACGGGGTTGGGTTGCCATGGCAACCACGGGGTTTGGTTGCCATGGCAACCATGGGGTTCTGTGTCCATGGTAACCATGGCGTTGTGTTGCCATGGTAACCATGGCGTTTTGTTGCCATGGCAACTATGGGGTTCTGTTGCCATGGCAACCATGGGGTAGTGTTTCCATGGCAACCACGGGGTTTGGTTGCCATGGTAACCATGGGGTTGTGTTGCCATGGTAACCATGGGATTGGGTTGCCATGGCAACCCAGGGGTTGTGTTGCCATGGTAACCATGGCGTTTAGTTGCCATGGCAACTATGGGGTTCTGTTGCCATGGTAACCATGGGGTTGGGTTGCCATGGCAACCATGGCGTTGTGTTGCCATGGTAACCATGGCGTTTAGTTGCCATGGCAACCACGGAGTTTGGTTGCCATGGTAACCACGGGGTTTGGTTGCCATGGTAATCATGGGGTTGGGTTACCATGGCAACCATGGGGTTGTGTTGCCATGGTAACCATGGGGTTGGGTTGCCATGGCAACCATGGGGTTGTGTTGCCATGGTAACCATGGCGTTTAGTTGCCATGGCAACTATGGGGTTCTGTTGCCATGGTAACCATGGGGTTGGGTTGCCATGGGAACCATGGGGTTGTGTTGCCATGGTAACCATGGCGTTTTGTTGCCATGCCAACTATCGGGTTCTGTTGCCATGGCAACCATAGGGTAGTGTTTCCATGGCAACCATGGGGTAGTGTTGCCATGGTAACGATGGGGTTGGGTTGCCATGGCAACCACGGGGTTGTGTTCTCATGGGAACCATGGGGTTGTGTTGCCATGGCAACCATGGGGTTGGGTTGCCATGGCAACCATGGGGTTGTGTTGCCATGGTAACCATGGGGTTGGGTTACCATGGCAACCATGGGGTTGTGTTGCCATGGTAACCATGGCGTTTAGTTGCCATGGCAACTATGGGGTTCTGTTGCCATGGTAACCATGGGGTTGGGTTCCCATGGCAACCATGGGGTTCTGTTGCCATGGCAACCATGGGGTTGGGTTGCCATGGCATCCACGGGGTTGGGTTGCCATGGCAACCACGGGGTTTGGTTGCCATGGCAACCATGGGGTTCTGTGTCCATGGAAACCATGGGGTAGTGTTTCCATGGCAACCATGGGGTAGTGTAGCCATGGTAACGATGGGGTTGGCTTGCCATGGCAACCACGGGGTTGTGTTCTCATGGGAACCATGGGGTTGTGTTGCCATGGTAACCATAGGGTTGGGTTGCCATGGAAACCACGGGGTTTGGTTGCTATGGCAACTATGGGGTTCTGTTGCCATGGTAACAATGGGGTTGGGTTGCCATGGCAACCATGGGGTTGTGTTGCCATGGGAACCATGGGGTTGGGTTGCCAAGGAATCCACGGGGTTTGGTTGCCATGGCAACCACGGGGTTTGGTTGCCATGGCAACCATGGGGATGGGTTGCCATGACAACCATGGGGTTGTGTTGCCATGGTAACCATGGCGTTTAGTTGCCATGGCAACTATGGGGTTCTGTTGCCATGGTAACCATGGGGTTCTGTTGCCATGGTAACCATGGGGTTGGGTTGCCATGGCAACCATGGGGTTGTGTTTCCATGGGAACCATGGGGTTGGGTTGCCATGGCATCCACGGGCTTGGGTTGCCATGGCAACCACGGGGTTCTGTGTCCATGGTAACCATGGGGTTGTGTTGCCATGGTAACCATGGCGTTTTCTTGCCATGGCAACTATGGGGTTCTGTTGCCATGGCAACCATGGGGTAGTGTTTCCATGGCAACCATGGGGTAGTGTTGCCATGGTAACGATGGGGTTGCCTTGCCATGGAACCACGGGGTTGTGTTCTCATGGGAACCATGGGGTTGTGTTGCCATGGTAACCATGGGATTGGGTTGCCATGGCAACCCAGGGGTTGTGTTGCCATGGTAACCATGGCGTTTAGTTGCCATGGCAACTATGGGGTTCTGTTGCCATGGTAACCATGGGGTTGGGTTGCCATGGCAACCATGGGGTTGTGTTGCCATGGTAACCAAGGGGTTGGGTTGCCATGGCAACCACGGGGTTTGGTTGCTATGGTAACCATGGGGTTGGGTTGCCATGGCAACCATGGGGTTGTGTTGCCATGGTAACCATGGCGTTTAGTTGCCATGGCAACCACGGGCTTTGGTTGCCATGGTAACCATGGGGTTGTGTTGCCGTGGCAACCATGGGGTTGTGTTGCCATGGTAACCGTGACTTTTTGTTGCGATGGCAACTATGGGGTTCTGTTGCCATGGCAATCATGGGGTAGTGTTTCCATGGCAACTATGGGGTTCTGTTGCCATGGTAACTATGGGGTTGGGTTGCTATGGAAACTATGGGGTTTAGTTGCCTTGGCAACCATGGGGTTGGGTTTCCATGGCAACCATGGGGTTGTGTTGCCATGGTAACCATGGCGTTTAGGTGCCATGGCAACTATGGGGTTCTGTTGCCATGGTAACCATGGTGTTGGGTTGCCATGGCAACCATGGGGTTGTGTTGCCATGGGAACCATGGGGTTGGGTTGCCATGGCATCCACGGGGTTGGGTTGCCATGGCAAGCACAGGGTTTGGTTGCCATGGCAACCATGGGGTTCTGTGTCCATGGTAACCATGGGGTTGTGTTGCCATGGTAAACATGGCGTTTTGTTGCCATGGCAACTATGGTGTTGGGTTGCCATGGCAACCATGGGGTAGTGTTTCCATTGCAACCACGGGGTTTGGTTGCCATGGTAACCATGGGGTTGGGTTGCCATGGCAACCATGGGGTTGTGTTGCCATGGTAACCATGGGGTTGGGTTGCCATGGCAACCATGGGGTTGTGTTGCCATGGAAACCATGGCGTTTATTTGCCATGGCAACTATGGGGTTCTGTTGCCATGGTAACCATGGGGTTGGGTTGCCATGGCAACCATGGGGTTGTGTTGCCATGGGAACCGTGGGGTTGGGTTGCCATGGCATCCACGGGGTTGGGTTGCCATGGCAACCACGGGGTTTGGTTGCCATGGCAACCATGGGGTTCTGTGTCCATGGAAACCATGGGGTAGTGTTTCCATGGCAACCATGGGGTAGTGTAGCCATGGTAACGATGGGGTTGGCTTGCCATGGCAACCACGGGGTTGTGTTCTCATGGGAACCATGGGGTTGTGTTGCCATGGTAACCATAGCGTTGGGTTGCCATGGAAACCACGGGGTTTGGTTGCTATGGCAACTATGGGGTTCTGTTGCCATGGTAACAATGGGGTTGGGTTGCCATGGCAACCATGGGGTTGTGTTGCCATGGGAACCATGGGGTAGTGTAGCCATGGTAACGATGGGGTTGGCTTGCCATGGCAACCACGGGGTTGTGTTCTCATGGGAACCATGGGGTTGTGTTGCCATGGTAACCATAGGGTTGGGTTGCCATGGAAACCACGGGGTTTGGTTGCTATGGCAACTATGGGGTTCTGTTGCCATGGTAACAATGGGGTTGTGTTGCCATGGTAACCATGGGGTTGGGTTACCATGGGAACCATGGGGTTGTGTTGTCATGGGAACCATGGGGTTGGGTTGCCATGGCAACCATGGGGTTGGGTTGCCATGGCAACCATGGGGTTGTGTTGCCATGGTAACCATGGCGTTTAGTTGCCATGGCAACCACGGGGTTTGGTTGCCATGGTAACCATGGGGTTGTGTTGCCATGGCAACCATGGGGTTGGGTTGCCATGGCAACCATGGGGTTGGGTTCCCATGGTAACCATGGGGTTGGGTTGCCATGGCAACCATGGGGTTGTGTTGCCATGGTAACCATGGCGTTTAGTTGCCATGGCAACTATGGGGTTCTGTTGCCATGGTAACCATGGGGTTGGGTTGCCATGGCAACCATGGGGTTGTGTTGCCATGGGAACCGTGGGGTTGGTTTGCCATGGCATCCACGGGGTTGGGTTGCCATGGCAACCACGGGGTTTGGTTGCCATGGCAACCATTGGGTTCTGTGTCCATGGTAACCATGGCGTCGTGTTGCCATGGTAACCATGGCGTTTTGTTGCCATGGCAACTATGGGGTTCTGTTGCCATGGCAACCATGGGGTAGTGTTTCCATGGCAACCACGGGGTTTGGTTGCCATGGTAACCATGGGGTTGTGTTGCCATGGTAACCATGGGATTGGGTTGCCATGGCAACCCAGGGGTTGTGTTGCCATGGTAACCATGGCGTTTAGTTGCCATGGCAACTATGGGGTTCTGTTGCCATGGTAACCATGGGGTTGGGTTGCCATGGCAACCATGGCGTTGTGTTGCCATGGTAACCATGGCGTTTAGTTGCCATGGCAACCACGGAGTTTGGTTGCCATGGTAACCACGGGGTTTGGTTGCCATGGTAATCATGGGGTTGGGTTACCATGGCAACCATGGGGTTGTGTTGCCATGGTAACCATGGGGTTGGGTTGCCATGGCAACCATGGGGTTGTGTTGCCATGGTAACCATGGCGTTTAGTTGCCATGGCAACTATGGGGTTCTGTTGCCATGGTAACCATGGGGTTGGGTTGCCATGGGAACCATGGGGTTGTGTTGCCATGGTAACCATGGCGTTTAGTTGCCATGGCAACCACGGGGTTGTGTTGCCATGGTAACCATGGGGTTGGGTTGCCATGGCATCCACAGGGTTGGGTTGCCATGGCAACCACGGGGTTGGGTTGCCATGGCAACCATGGGGTTCTGTGTCCATGGTAACCATGGGGTTGTGTTGCCATGGTAACCATGGCGTTTTGTTGCCATGTCAACTATCGGGTTCTGTTGCCATGGCAACCATAGGGTAGTGTTTCCATGGCAACCATGGGGTAGTGTTGCCATGGTAACGATGGGGTTGGGTTGCCATGGCAACCACGGGGTTGTGTTCTCATGGGAACCATGGGGTTGTGTTGCCATGGCAACCATGGGGTTGGGTTGCCATGGCAACCATGGGGTTGTGTTGCCATGGTAACCATGGGGTTGGGTTGCCATGGCAACCATGAAGTTGTGTTGCCATGGTAACCATGGCGTTTAGTTGCCATGGCAACTATGGGGTTCTGTTGCCATGGTAACCATGGGGTTGGGTTCCCATGGCAACCATGGGGTTGTGTTGCCATGGGAACCATGGGGTTGGGTTGCCATGGCATCCACGGGGTTGGGTTGCCATGGCAACCACGGGGTTTGGTTGCCATGGCAACCATGGGGTTCTGTGTCCATGGAAACCATGGGGTAGTGTTTCCATGGCAACCATGGGGTAGTGTTGCCATGGTAACGATGGGGTTGGCTTGCCATGGCAACCACGGGGTTGTGTTCTCATGGGAACCATGGGGTTGTGTTGCCATGGTAACCATAGGGTTGGGTTGCCATGGAAACCACGGGGTTTGGTTGCTATGGCAACTATGGGGTTCTGTTGCCATGGTAACAATGGGGTTGGGTTGCCATGGCAACCATGGGGTTGTGTTGCCATGGGAACCATGGGGTTGGGTTGCCATGGAATCCACGGGGTTTGGTTGCCATGGCAACCACGGGGTTTGGTTGCCATGGCAACCATGGGGATGGGTTGCCATGACAACCATGGGGTTGTGTTGCCATGGTAACCATGGCGTTTAGTTGCCATGGCAACTATGGGGTTCTGTTGCCATGGTAACCATGGGGTTCTGTTGCCATGGTAACCATGGGGTTGGGTTGCCATGGCAACCATGGGGTTGTGTTTCCATGGGAACCATGGGGTTGGGTTGCCATGGCATCCACGGGCTTGGGTTGCCATGGCAACCACGGGGTTCTGTGTCCATGGTAACCATGGGGTTGTGTTGCCATGGTAACCATGGCGTTTTCTTGCCATGGCAACTATGGGGTTCTGTTGCCATGGCAACCATGGGGTAGTGTTTCCATGGCAACCATGGGGTAGTGTTGCCATGGTAACGATGGGGTTGCCTTGCCATGGAACCACGGGGTTGTGTTCTCATGGGAACCATGGGGTTGTGTTGCCATGGTAACCATGGGATTGGGTTGCCATGGCAACCCAGGGGTTGTGTTGCCATGGTAACCATGGCGTTTAGTTGCCATGGCAACTATGGGGTTCTGTTGCCATGGTAACCATGGGGTTGTGTTGCCATGGCAACCATGGGGTTGTGTTGCCATGGTAACCAAGGGGTTGGGTTGCCATGGCAACCATGGGGTTGGGTTGCCATGGTAACCATGGCGTTGTGTTGCCATGGTAACCATGGCGTTTAGTTGCCATGGCAACCACGGAGTTTGGTTGCCATGGTAACCACGGGGTTGGGTTGCCATGGGAACCATGGGGTTGTGTTGCCATGGTAACCATGGCGTTTAGTTGCCATGGCAACCACGGGGTTGTGTTCTCATGGGAACCATGGGGTTGTGTTGCCATGGCAACCATGGGGTTGGGTTGCCATGGCAACCATGGGGTTGTGTTGCCATGGTAACCATGGGGTTGGGTTGCCATGGCATCCACAGGGTTGGGTTGCCATGGCAACCACGGGGTTGGGTTGCCATGGCAACCATGGGGTTCTGTGTCCATGGTAACCATGGGGTTGTGTTGCCATGGTAACCATGGCGTTTTGTTGCCATGGCAACTATCGGGTTCTGTTGCCATGGCAACCATAGGGTAGTGTTTCCATGGCAACCATGGGGTAGTGTTGCCATGGTAACGATGGGGTTGGGTTGCCATGGCAACCACGGGGTTGTGTTCTCATGGGAACCATGGGGTTGTGTTGCCATGGCAACCATGGTGTTGGGTTGCCATGGCAACCATGGGGTTGTGTTGCCATGGTAACCATGGGGTTGGGTTGCCATGGCAACCATGGGGTTGTGTTGCCATGGTAACCATGGCGTTTAGTTGCCATGGCAACTATGGGGTTCTGTTGCCATGGTAACCATGGGGTTGGGTTCCCATGGCAACCATGGGGTTGTGTTGCCATGGGAACCATGGGGTTGGGTTTCCATGGCATCCACGGGGTTGGGTTGCCATGGCAACCACGGGGTTTGGTTGCCATGGCAACCATGGGGTTCTGTGTCCATGGAAACCATGGGGTAGTGTTTCCATGGCAACCATGGGGTAGTGTTGCCATGGTATCGATGGGGTTGGCTTGCCATGGCAACCACGGGGTTGTGTTCTCATGGGAACCATGGGGTTGTGTTGCCATGGTAACCATAGGGTTGGGTTGCCATGGAAACAACGGGGTTTGGTTGCTATGGCAACTATGGGGTTCTGTTGCCATGGTAACAATGGGGTTGGGTTGCCATGGCAACCATGGGGTTGTGTTGCCATGGGAACATTGGGGTTGGGTTGCCATGGAATCCACGGGGTTTGGTTGCCATGGCAACCACGGGGTTTGGTTGCCATGGGAACCATGGGGTTCTGTGTCCATGGTAACCATGGGGTTATGTTGCCATGGTAACCATGGCGTTTTGTTGCGATGGCAACTATGGTGTTCTGTTGCCATGGCAACCATGGGGTAGTGTTTCCATGGCAACCATGGGGTTGTGTTGCCATGGTAACTATGCGGTTGGGTTGCTATGGAAACTATGGGGTTTAGTTGCCTTGGCAACCATGGGGATGGGTTGCCATGACAACCATGGGGTTGTGTTGCCATGGTAACCATGGCGTTTAGTTGCCATGGCAACTATGGGGTTCTGTTGCCATGGTAACCATGGGGTTGTGTTGCCATGGCAACCATGGGGTTGTGTTTCCATGGGAACCATGGGGTTTGTTGCCATGGTAACCATGGGGTTGGGTTGCCATGGCAACCATGGGGTTGTGTTGCCATGGTAACCATGGCGTTTAGTTGCCATGGCAACTATGGGGTTCTGTTGCCATGGTAACCATGGGGTTGGGTTCCCATGGCAACCATGGGGTTGTGTTGCCATGGGAACCATGGGGTTGGGTTGCCATGGCATCCACGGGGTTGGGTTGCCATGGCAACCACGGGGTTTGGTTGCCATGGCAACCATGGTGTTCTGTGTCCATGGAAACCATGGGGTAGTGTTTCCATGGCAACCATGGGGTAGTGTTGCCATGGTAACGATGGGGTTGGCTTGCCATGGCAACCACGGGGTTGTGTTGCCATGGTAACCATGGCGTTTAGTTGCCATGGCAACCACGGGCTTTGGTTGCCATGGTAACCATGGGGTTGGGTTGCCATGGCATCCATGGGGTTGTGTTGCCATGGTAACCGTGGCGTTTTGTTGCGATGGCAACTATGGGGTTCTGTTGCCATGGCAATCATGGGGTAGTGTTTCCATGGCAACTATGGGGTTCTGTTGCCATGGTAACTATGGGGTTGGGTTGCTATGGAAACTATGGGGTTTAGTTGCCTTGGCAACCATGGGGTTGGGTTGCCATGGCAACCATGGGGTTGTGTTGCCATGGTAACCATGGCGTTTAGTTGCCATGGCAACTATGGGGTTCTGTTGCCATGGTAACCATGGTGTTGGGTTGCCATGGCAACCATGGGGTTGTGTTGCCATGGGAACCATGGGGTTGGGTTGCCATGGCATCCACGGGGTTGGGTTGCCATGGCAAGCACAGGGTTTGGTTGCCATGGCAACCATGGGGTTCTGTGTCCATGGTAACCATGGGGTTGTGTTGCCATGGTAAACATGGCGTTTTGTTGCCATGGCAACTATGGTGTTGGGTTGCCATGGCAACCATGGGGTAGTGTTTCCATTCCAACCACGGGGTTTGGTTGCCATGGTAACCATGGGGTTGGGTTGCCATGGCAACCATGGGGTTGTGTTGCCATGGTAACCATGGGGTTGGGTTGCCATGGCAACCATGGGGTTCTGTTGCCATGGTAACCATGGCGTTTATTTGCCATGGCAACTATGGGGTTCTGTTGCCATGGTAACCATGGGGTTGGGTTGCCATGGCAACCATGGGGTTGTGTTGCCATGGGAACCGTGGGGTTGGGTTGCCATGGCATCCACGGGGTTGGGTTGCCATGGCAACCACGGGGTTTGGTTGCCATGGCAACCATGGGGTTCTGTG
Organism: Netta rufina; assembly: GCF_964035555.1. Taxonomy (NCBI): domain Eukaryota; kingdom Metazoa; phylum Chordata; class Aves; order Anseriformes; family Anatidae; genus Netta; species Netta rufina. The sequence continues at coordinate 528,118 of NW_028168851.1, read as the reverse complement.
TCCATGGTAACCATGGGGTTGTGTTGCCATGGTAACCATGGCCTTTTGTTGCCATGGCAACCATGGGGTTCTGCTGCCATGGAAACCATGGGGTAGTGTTTCCATGGCAACAATGGGGTAGTGTTGCCATGGTAACGATGGGGTTGGCTTGCCATGGCAACCACGGGGTTGTGTTCTCATGGGAACCATGGGGTTGTGTTGCCATGGTAACCATGGGGTTGGGTTGCCATGGCAACCACGGGGTTTGGTTGCTATGGTAACCATGGGGTTGGGTTGCCATGGCAACCATGGGGTTGTGTTGCCATGGTAACCATGACGTTTAGTTGCCATGGCAACCACGGGGTTTGGTTGCCATGGTAACCATGGGGTTGGGTTGCCATGGCAACCATGGTGTTGGGTTGCCATGGTAACCATGGCGTTTTGTTGCGACGGCAACTATGGGGTTCTGTTGCCATGGCAACCATGGGGTAGTGTTTCCATGGCAACCATGGGATTGTGTTGCCATGGTAACTATGGGGTTGGGTTGCTATGGAAACTATGGGGTTTAGTTGCCTTGGCAACCATGGGGTTGGGTTGCCATGGCAACCATGGGGTTGTGTTGCCATGGTAACCATGGCGTTTCGTTGCCATGGCAACCACGGGGTTTTGTTGCTATGGTAACCATGGGGTTGGGTTGCCATGGCAACCATGGGGTTGTGTTGCCATGGTAACCATGGCGTTTAGTTGCCATGGCAACTATGGGGTTCTGTTGCAATGGTAACCATGGGGTTGGGTTGCCATGGCAACCATGGGGTTGTGTTGCCATGGGAACCATGGGGTTGGGTTGCCATGTCATCCACGGGGTTGGGTTGCCATGGCAACCACGGGGTTTGGTTACCATGGAAACCATGGGGTAGTGTTCCCATGGTAACGATGGGGTTGGCTTGCCATGGCAACCACGGGGTTGTGTTCTCATGGGAACCATGGGGTTGTGTTGCCATGGTAACCATGGGGTTGGGTTGCCATGGCAACCACGGGGTTTGGTTGCTATGGTAACCATGGGGTTGGGTTGCCATTGTAACCATGGGGTTGTGTTGCCATGGTAACCATGGCGTTTAGTTGCCATGGCAACCACGGGGTTTGGTTGCCATGGTAACCATGGCGTTGGGTTGCCATGGCAACCATGGGGTTGTGCTGCCATGGTAACCATGGCGTTTTGTTGCGATGGCAACTATGGGGTTCTGTTGCCATGGCAACCATGGGGTAGTGTTTCCATGGCAACCATGGGGTTGTGTTGCCATGGTAACTATGGGGTTGGGTTGCTATGGAAACTATGGGGTTTAGTTGCCTTGGCAACCATGGGGTTGTGTTGCCATGGTAACCATGGCGTTTTGTTGCCATGGCAACTATGGGGTTCTGTTGCCATGGCAACCATGGGGTTGGGTTGCCATGGCAACCATGGGGTTGTGTTGCCATGGTAACCATGGCGTTTAGTTGCCATGGCAACTATGGGGTTCTGTTGCCATGGTAACCATGGGGTTGGGTTGCCATGGCAACCATGGGGTTGTGTTGCCACGGGAACCGTGGGGTTGGGTTTCCATGGCATCCACGGGGTTGGGTTGCCATGGTAACCACGGGGTTTGGTTGCCATGGCAACCATGGGGTTCTGCTGCCATGGTAACCATGGGGTAGTGTTTCCATGGCAACAATGGGGTAGTGTTGCCATGGTAACGATGGGGTTGGCTTGCCATGGCAACCACGGGGTTGTGTTCTCATGGGAACCATGGGGTTGTGTTGCCATGGTAACCATGGGGTTGGGTTGCCATGGCAACCACGGGGTTTGGTTGCTATGGTAACCATGGGGTTGGGTTCCCATGGCAACCATGGTGTTGGGTTGCCATGGTAACCATGGCGTTTTGTTGCGATGGCAACTATGGGGTTCAGTTGCCATGGCAACCATGGGGTAGTGTTTCCATGGCAACCATGGGGTTGTGTTGCCATGGTAACTATGGGGTTGGGTTGCTATGAAAACTATGGTGTTTAGTTGCCTTGGCAACCATGGGGTTGGGTTGCCATGGCAACCATGGGGTTGTGTTGCCATGGTAACCATGGCGTTTAGTTGCCATGGCAACTATGGGGTTCTGTTGCAATGGTAACCATGGGGTTGGGTTGCCATGGCAACCACGGGGTTGTGTTCTCATGGGAACCATGGGGTTGTGTTGCCATGTTAACCATGGGGTTGGGTTGCCATGGCAACCACGGGGTTTGGTTACTATGGTAACCATGGGGTAGTGTTTCCATGGCAACCATGGGGTTGAGTTGCCATGGTAACTATGGGGTTGGGTTGCTATGGAAACTATGGGGTTGTGTTGCCATGGTAACCATGGGGTTGGGTTGCCATGGCAACCATGGGGTTGTGTCGCCATGGTAACCATGGCGTTTAGTTGCCATGGCAACTATGGGGTTCTGTTGCCATGGTAACCATGGGGTTGGGTTGCCATGGCAACCATGGGGTTGTGTTGCCATGGGAACCGTGGGGTTGGGTTTCCATGGCATCCACGGGGTTGGGTTGCCATGGCAACCACGGGGTTTGGTTGCCATGGCAACCATGGGGTTCTGTGTCCATGGTAACCATGGGGTTGTGTTGCCATGGTAACCATGGCCTTTTGTTGCTATGGCAACCATGGGGTTCTGCTGCCATGGCAACCATGGGGTAGTGTTTCCATGGCAACAATGGGGTAGTGTTGCCATGGTAACGATGGGGTTGGCTTGCCATGGCAACCACGGGGTTGTGTTTCCATGGCAACCATGGGGTTGTGTTGCCATGGTAACTATGCGGTTGGGTTGCCATGGCAACTATGGGGTTCTGTTGCCATGGTAACCATGGGGTTGGGTTGCCATGGCAACCATGGGGTTGTGTTGCCATGGTAACCATGGGGTTGGGTTGCCATGGCAACCGTAGGGTTGGGTTGCCATGGTAACCATGGCGTTGTGTTGCCATGGTAACCATGGCGCTTAGTTGCCATGGCAACCACGGAGTTTGGTTGCCATGGTAACCACGGGGTTTGGTTGCCATGGTAACCATGGGGTTGGGTTGCCATGGCAACCATGGGGTTGTGTTGCCATGGTAACCATGGCGTTTAGTTGCCATGGCAACTATGGTGTTCTGTTGCCATGGTAACCATGGGGTTGGGTTGCCATGGCAACCATGGGGTTGTGTTGCCATGGGAACCATGGGGTTGGTTTGCCATGGCATCCACGGGGTTGGGTTACCATGGCATCCACGGAGTTTGGTTGCCATGGTAACCATGGGGTTGTGTTGCCATGGTAACCATGGCGTTTAGTTGCCATGGCAACTATGGGGTTCTGTTGCCATGGTAACCATGGGGTTGGGTTGCCATGGCAACCATGGAGTTGTGTTGCCATGGGAACCATGGGGTTGTGTTGCCATGGCATCCAGGGGGTTGGGTTGCCATGGCAACCATGGGGTTGTGTTGTCATGGGAACCATGGGGTTGGGTTGCCATGGCAACCATGGGGTTGGGTTGCCATGGCAACCATGGGGTTGTGTTGCCATGGTAAACATGGCGTTTTGTTGCCATGGCAACGACGGGGTTTGGTTGCCATGGTAACCATGGGGTTGTGTTGCCATGGTAACCATGGCGTTTAGTTGCCATGGCAACTATGGCGTTCTGTTGCCATGGTAACCATGGGGTTGGGTTGCCATGGCAACCATGGGGTTGTGTTGCCATGGGAACCATGGGGTTGGGTTGCCATGGCATCCACGGGGTTGGGTTGCCATGGCAACCACGGGGTTTGGTTGCCATGGCAACCATGGGGTTCTGTGTCCATGGTAACCATGGCGTTGTGTTGCCATGGTAACCATGGCGTTTAGTTGCCATGGCAACTATGGGGTTCTGTTGCCATGGTAACCATGGGGTTGGGTTACCATGGGAACCATGGGGTTGTGTTGTCATGGGAACCATGGGGTTGGGTTGCCATGGCAACCATGGGGTTGTGTTGCCATGGTAACCATGGCGTTTAGTTGCCATGGCAACCACGGGGTTTGGTTGCCATGGTAACCATGGGGTTGTGTTGCCATGGCAACCATGGGGTTGGGTTGCCATGGCAACCATGGGGTTGGGTTCCCATGGTAACCATGGGGTTGGGTTGCCATGGCAACCATGGGGTTGTGTTGCCATGGTAACCATGGCGTTTAGTTGCCATGGCAACTATGGGGTTCTGTTGCCATGGTAACCATGGGGTTGGGTTGCCATGGCAACCATGGGGTTGTGTTGCCATGGGAACCATGGGGTTGGGTTGCCATGGCATCCACGGGGTTGGGTTGCCATGGCAACCACGGGGTTTGGTTGCCATGGCAACCATTGGGTTCTGTGTCCATGGTAACCATGGGGTTGTGTTGCCATGGTAACCATGGCGTTTTGTTGCCATGGCAACTATGGGGTTCTGTTGCCATGGCAACCACGGGGTTTGGTTGCCATGGTAACCATGGGGTTGGGTTGCCATGGCAACCATGGGGTTAGGTTGCCATGGCAACCATGGGGTTGTGTTGCCATGGTAACCATGGGGTTGGGTTGCCATGGCAACCATGGGGTTGTGTTGCCATGGTAACCATGGCGTTTAGTTGCCATGGCAACTATGGGGTTCTGTTGCCACGGTAACCATGGGGTTGGGTTGCCATGGCAACCATAGGGTTGTGTTGCCATGGGAACCATGGGGTTGGGTTGCCATGGCATCCACGGGGTTGGGTTGCCATGGCAACCACGGGGTTTGGTTGCCATGGCAACCATGGGGTTCTGTGTCCATGGTAACCATGGCGTTGTGTTGCCATGGTAACCATGGCGTTTTGTTGCCATGGCAACTATGGGGTTCTGTTGCCATGGCAACCATGGGGTAGTGTTTCCATGGCAACCACGGGGTTTGGTTGCCATGGTAACCATGGGGTTGTGTTGCCATGGTAACCATGGGATTGGGTTGCCATGGCAACCCAGGGGTTGTGTTGCCATGGTAACCATGGCGTTTAGTTGCCATGGCAACTATGGGGTTCTGTTGCCATGGTAACCATGGGGTTGGGTTGCCATGGCAACCATGGGGTTGTGTTGCCATGGTAACCAAGGGGTTGGGTTGCCATGGCAACCATGGGGTTGGGTTGCCATGGTAACCATGGCGTTGTGTTGCCATGGTAACCATGGCGTTTAGTTGCCATGGCAACCACGGAGTTTGGTTGCCATGGTAACCACGGGGTTTGGTTGCCATGGTAATCATGGGGTTGGGTTACCATGGCAACCATGGGGTTGTGTTGCCATGGTAACCATGGGGTTGGGTTGCCATGGCAACCATGGCGTTGTGTTGCCATGGTAACCATGGCGTTTAGTTGCCATGGCAACTATGGGGTTCTGTTGCCATGGTAACCATGGGGTTGGGTTGCCATGGGAACCATGGGGTTGTGTTGCCATGGTAACCATGGCGTTTAGTTGCCATGGCAACCACGGGGTTGTGTTGCCATGGTAACCATGGGGTTGGGTTGCCCTGGCATCCACAGGGTTGGGTTGCCATGGCAACCACGGGGTTGGGTTGCCATGGCAACCATGGGGTTCTGTGTCCATGGTAACCATGGGGTTGTGTTGCCATGGTAACCATGGCGTTTTGTTGCCATGTCAACTATCGGGTTCTGTTGCCATGGCAACCATAGGGTAGTGTTTCCATGGCAACCATGGGGTAGTGTTGCCATGGTAACGATGGGGTTGGGTTGCCATGGCAACCACGGGGTTGTGTTCTCATGGGAACCATGGGGTTGTGTTGCCATGGCAACCATGGGGTTGGGTTGCCATGGCAACCATGGGGTTGTGTTGCCATGGTAACCATGGGGTTGGGTTGCCATGGCAACCATGGGGTTGTGTTGCCATGGTAACCATGGCGTTTAGTTGCCATGGCAACTATGGGGTTCTGTTGCCATGGTAACCATGGGGTTGGGTTCCCATGGCAACCATGGGGTTGTGTTGCCATGGGAACCATGGGGTTGGGTTGCCATGGCATCCACGGGGTTGGGTTGCCATGGCAACCACGGGGTTTGGTTGCCATGGCAACCATGGGGTTCTGTGTCCATGGAAACCATGGGGTAGTGTTTCCATGGCAACCATGGGGTAGTGTTGCCATGGTAACGATGGGGTTGGCTTGCCATGGCAACCACGGGGTTGTGTTCTCATGGGAACCATGGGGTTGTGTTGCCATGGTAACCATAGGGTTGGGTTGCCATGGAAACCACGGGGTTTGGTTGCTATGGCAACTATGGGGTTCTGTTGCCATGGTAACAATGGGGTTGTGTTGCCATGGCAACCATGGGGTTGTGTTGCCATGGGAACCATGGGGTTGGGTTGCCATGGAATCCACGGGGTTTGGTTGCCATGGCAACCACGGGGTTTGGTTGCCATGGCAACCATGGTGATGGGTTGCCATGACAACCATGGGGTTGTGTTGCCATGGTAACCATGGCGTTTAGTTGCCATGGCAACTATGGGGTTCTGTTGCCATGGTAACCATGGGGTTCTGTTGCCATGGTAACCATGGGGTTGGGTTGCCATGGCAACCATGGGGTTGTGTTTCCATGGGAACCATGGGGTTGGGTTGCCATGGCATCCACGGGCTTGGGTTGCCATGGCAACCACGGGGTTCTGTGTCCATGGTAACCATGGGGTTGTGTTGCCATGGTAACCATGGCGTTTTCTTGCCATGGCAACTATGGGGTTCTGTTGCCATGGCAACCATGGGGTAGTGTTTCCATGGCAACCATGGGGTAGTGTTGCCATGGTAACGATGGGGTTGCCTTGCCATGGAACCACGGGGTTGTGTTCTCATGGGAACCATGGGGTTGTGTTGCCATGGTAACCATGGGATTGCGTTGCCATGGCAACCCAGGGGTTGTGTTGCCATGGTAACCATGGCGTTTAGTTGCCATGGCAACTATGGGGTTCTGTTGCCATGGTAACCATGGGGTTGGGTTGCCATGGCAACCATGGGGTTGTGTTGCCATGGTAACCAAGGGGTTGTGTTGCCATGGCAACCATGGGGTTGGGTTGCCATGGTAACCATGGCGTTGTGTTGCCATGGTAACCATGGCGTTTAGTTGCCATGGCAACCACGGAGTTTGGTTGCCATGGTAACCACGGGGTTTGGTTGCCATGGTAATCATGGGGTTGGGTTACCATGGCAACCATGGGGTTGTGTTGCCATGGTAACCATGGGGTTGGGTTGCCATGGCAACCATGGGGTTTTGTTGCCATGGTAACCATGGCGTTTAGTTGCCATGGCAACTATGGGGTTCTGTTGCCATGGTAACCATGGGGTTGGGTTGCCATGGGAACCATGGGGTTGTGTTGCCATGGTAACCATGGCGTTTAGTTGCCATGGCAACCACGGGGTTGTGTTGCCATGGGAACCATGGGGTTGGGTTGCCATGGCATCCACAGGGTTGGGTTGCCATGGCAACCACGGGGTTGGGTTGCCATGGCAACCATGGGGTTCTGTGTCCATGGTAACCATGGGGTTGTGTTGCCATGGTAACCATGGCGTTTTGTTGCCATGGCAACTATCGGGTTCTGTTGCCATGGCAACCATAGGGTAGTGTTTCCATGGCAACCATGGGGTAGTGTTGCCATGGTAACGATGGGGTTGGGTTGCCATGGCAACCACGGGGTTGTGTTCTCATGGGAACCATGGGGTTGTGTTGCCATGGCAACCATGGGGTTGGGTTGCCATGGCAACCATGGGGTTGTGTTGCCATGGTAACCATGGGGTTGGGTTGCCATGGCAACCATGGGGTTGTGTTGCCATGGTAACCATGGCGTTTAGTTGCCATGGCAACTATGGGGTTCTGTTGCCATGGTAACCATGGGGTTGGGTTCCCATGGCAACCATGGTGTTGTGTTGCCATGGGAACCATGGGGTTGGGTTGCCATGGCATCCACGGGGTTGGGTTGCCATGGCAACCACGGGGTTTGGTTGCCATGGCAACCATGGTGTTCTGTGTCCATGGAAACCATGGGGTAGTGTTTCCATGGCAACCATGGGGTAGTGTTGCCATGGTAACGATGGGGTTGGCTTGCCATGGCAACCACGGGGTTGTGTTGCCATGGTAACCATGGCGTTTAGTTGCCATGGCAACCACGGGCTTTGGTTGCCATGGTAACCATGGGGTTGGGTTGCCATGGCATCCATGGGGTTGTGTTGCCATGGTAACCGTGGCGTTTTGTTGCGATGGCAACTATGGGGTTCTGTTGCCATGGCAATCATGGGGTAGTGTTTCCATGGCAACCATGGGGTTCTGTTGCCATGGTAACTATGGGGTTGGGTTGCTATGGAAACTATGGGGTTTAGTTGCCTTGGCAACCATGGGGTTGGGTTGCCATGGCAACCATGGGGTTGTGTTGCCATGGTAACCATGGCGTTTAGTTGCCATGGCAACTATGGGGTTCTGTTGCCATGGTAACCATGGTGTTGGGTTGCCATGGCAACCATGGGGTTGTGTTGCCATGGGAACCATGGGGTTGGGTTGCCATGGCATCCACGGGGTTGGGTTGCCATGGCAAGCACAGGGTTTGGTTGCCATGGCAACCATGGGGTTCTGTGTCCATGGTAACCATGGGGTTGTGTTGCCATGGTAAACATGGCGTTTTGTTGCCATGGCAACTATGGTGTTGGGTTGCCATGGCAACCATGGGGTAGTGTTTCCATTGCAACCACGGGGTTTGGTTGCCATGGTAACCATGGGGTTGGGTTGCCATGGCAACCATGGGGTTGTGTTGCCATGGTAACCATGGGGTTGGGTTGCCATGGCAACCATGGGGTTGTGTTGCCATGGTAACCATGGCGTTTATTTGCCATGGCAACTATGGGGTTCTGTTGCCATGGTAACCTTGGGGTTGGGTTGCCATGGCAACCATGGGGTTGTGTTGCCATGGGAACCGTGGGGTTGGGTTGCCATGGCATCCACGGGGTTGGGTTGCCATGGCAACCACGGGGTTTGGTTGCCATGGCAACCATGGGGTTCTGTGTCCATGGTAACCATGGGGTTGTGTTGCCATGGTAACCATGGCCTTTTGTTGCCATGGCAACCATGGGGTTCTGCTGCCATGGAAACCATGGGGTAGTGTTTCCATGGCAACAATGGGGTAGTGTTGCCATGGTAACGATGGGGTTGGCTTGCCATGGCAACCACGGGGTTGTGTTCTCATGGGAACCATGGGGTTGTGTTGCCATGGTAACCATGGGGTAGTGTTGCCATGGCAACCACGGGGTTTGGTTGCCATGGTAACCATGGGGTTGGGTTGCCATGGCAACCATGGTGTTGGGTTGCCATGGTAACCATGGCGTTTTGTTGCGACGGCAACTATGGGGTTCTGTTGCCATGGCAACCATGGGGTAGTGTTTCCATGGCAACCATGGGATTGTGTTGCCATGGTAACTATGGGGTTGGGTTGCTATGGAAACTATGGGGTTTAGTTGCCTTGGCAACCATGGGGTTGGGTTGCCATGGCAACCATGGGGTTGTGTTGCCATGGTAACCATGGCGTTTCGTTGCCATGGCAACCACGGGGTTTGGTTGCTATGGTAACCATGGGGTTGGGTTGCCATGGCAACCATGGGGTTGTGTTGCCATGGTAACCATGGCGTTTAGTTGCCATGGCAACTATGGGGTTCTGTTGCAATGGTAACCATGGGGTTGGGTTGCCATGGCAACCATGGGGTTGTGTTGCCATGGGAACCATGGGGTTGGGTTGCCATGTCATCCACGGGGTTGGGTTGCCATGGCAACCACGGGGTTTGGTTACCATGGAAACCATGGGGTAGTGTTCCCATGGTAACGATGGTGTTGGCTTGCCATGGCAACCACGGGGTTGTGTTCTCATGGGAACCATGGGGTTGTGTTGCCATGGTAACCATGGGGTTGGGTTGCCATGGCAACCACGGGGTTTGGTTGCTATGGTAACCGTGGGGTTGGGTTGCCATTGTAACCATGGGGTTGTGTTGCCATGGTAACCATGGCGTTTAGTTGCCATGGCAACCACGGGGTTTGGTTGCCATGGTAACCATGGCGTTGGGTTGCCATGGCAACCATGGGGTTGTGCTGCCATGGTAACCATGGCGTTTTGTTGCGATGGCAACTATGGGGTTCTGTTGCCATGGCAACCATGGGGTAGTGTTTCCATGGCAACCATGGGGTTGTGTTGCCATGGTAACTATGGGGTTGGGTTGCTATGGAAACTATGGGGTTTAGTTGCCTTGGCAACCATGGGGTTGTGTTGCCATGGTAACCATGGCGTTTTGTTGCCATGGCAACTATGGGGTTCTGTTGCCATGGCAACCATGGGGTTGGGTTGCCATGGCAACCATGGGGTTGTGTTGCCATGGTAACCATGGCGTTTAGTTGCCATGGCAACTATGGGGTTCTGTTGCCATGGTAACCATGGGGTTGGGTTGCCATGGCAACCATGGGGTTGTGTTGCCATGGGAACCGTGGGGTTGGGTTTCCATGGCATCCACGGGGTTGGGTTGCCATGGTAACCACGGGGTTTGGTTGCCATGGCAACCATGGGGTTCTGCTGCCATGGTAACCATGGGGTAGTGTTTCCATGGCAACAATGGGGTAGTGTTGCCATGGTAACGATGGGGTTGGCTTGCCATGGCAACCACGGGGTTGTGTTCTCATGGGAACCATGGGGTTGTGTTGCCATGGTAACCATGGGGCTGGGTTGCCATGGCAACCACGGGGTTTGGTTGCTATGGTAACCATGGGGTTGGGTTCCCATGGCAACCATGGTGTTGGGTTGCCATGGTAACCATGGCGTTTTGTTGCGATGGCAACTATGGGGTTCAGTTGCCATGGCAACCATGGGGTAGTGTTTCCATGGCAACCATGGGGTTGTGTTGCCATGGTAACTATGGGGTTAGGTTGCTATGAAAACTATGGTGTTTAGTTGCCTTGGCAACCATGGGGTTGGGTTGCCATGGCAACCATGGGGTTGTGTTGCCATGGTAACCATGGCGTTTCGTTGCCATGGCAACCACGGGGTTTGGTTGCTATGGTAACCATGGGGTTGGGTTGCCATGGCAACCATGGGGTTGTGTTGCCATGGTAACCATGGCGTTTAGTTGCCATGGCAACTATGGGGTTCTGTTGCAATGGTAACCATGGGGTTGGGTTGCCATGGCAACCACGGGGTTGTGTTCTCATGGGAACCATGGGGTTGTGTTGCCATGTTAACCATGGGGTTGGGTTGCCATGGCAACCACGGGGTTTGGTTACTATGGTAACCATGGGGTAGTGTTTCCATGGCAACCATGGGGTTGAGTTGCCATGGTAACTATGGGGTTGGGTTGCTATGGAAACTATGGGGTTGTGTTGCCATGGTAACCATGGGGTTGGGTTGCCATGGCAACCATGGGGTTGTGTCGCCATGGTAACCATGGCGTTTAGTTGCCATGGCAACTATGGGGTTCTGTTGACATGATAACCATGGGGTTGGGTTGCCATGGCAACCATGGGGTTGTGTTGCCATGGGAACCGTGGGGTTGGGTTTCCATGGCATCCACGGGGTTGGGTTGCCATGGCAACCACGGGGTTTGGTTGCCATGGCAACCATGGGGTTCTGTGTCCATGGTAACCATGGGGTTGTGTTGCCATGGTAACCATGGCCTTTTGTTGCCATGGCAACCATGGGGTTCTGCTGCCATGGCAACCATGGGGTAGTGTTTCCATGGCAACAATGGGGTAGTGTTGCCATGGTAACGATGGGGTTGGCTTGCCATGGCAACCACAGGGTTGTGTTTCCATGGCAACCATGGGGTTGTGTTGCCATGGTAACTATGCGGTTGGGTTGCCATGGCAACTATGGGGTTCTGTTGCCATGGTAACCATGGGGTTGGGTTGCCATGGCAACCATGGGGTTGTGTTGCCATGGTAACCATGGGGTTGGGTTGCCATGGCAACCGTAGGGTTGGGTTGCCATGGTAACCATGGCGTTGTGTTGCCATGGTAACCATGGCGCTTAGTTGCCATGGCAACCACGGAGTTTGGTTGCCATGGTAACCACGGGGTTTGGTTGCCATGGTAACCATGGGGTTGGGTTGCCATGGCAACCATGGGGTTGTGTTGCCATGGTAACCATGGCGTTTAGTTGCCATGGCAACTATGGTGTTCTGTTGCCATGGTAACCATGGGGTTGGGTTTCCATGGCAACCATGGGGTTGTGTTGCCATGGGAACCATGGGGTTGGGTTTCCATGGCATCCACGGGGTTGGGTTACCATGGCATCCACGGAGTTTGGTTGCCATGGTAACCATGGGGTTGTGTTGCCATGGTAACCATGGCGTTTAGTTGCCATGGCAACTATGGGGTTCTGTTGCCATGGTAACCATGGGGTTGGGTTGCCATGGCAACCATGGAGTTGTGTTGCCATGGGAACCATGGGGTTGGGTTGCCATGGCATCCAGGGGGTTGGGTTGCCATGGCAACCATGGGGTTGTGTTGTCATGGGAACCATGGGGTTGGGTTGCCATGGCAACCATGGGGTTGGGTTGCCATGGCAACCATGGGGTTGTGTTGCCATGGTAAACATGGCGTTTTGTTGCCATGGCAACGACGGGGTTTGGTTGCCATGGCAACCATGGGGTTGTGTTGCCATGGTAACCATGGCGTTTAGTTGCCATGGCAACTATGGGGTTCTGTTGCCATGGTAACCATGGGGTTGGGTTGCCATGGCAACCATGGGGTTGTGTTGCCATGGGAACCATGGGGTTGGGTTGCCATGGCATCCACGGGGTTGGGTTGCCATGGCAACCACGGGGTTGTGTTGCCATGGTAACCATGGCGTTTAGTTGCCATGGCAACCACGGGGTTTGGTTGCCATGGTAACCATGGGGTTGTGTTGCCATGGCAACCATGGGGTTGGGTTGCCATGGCAACCATGGGGTTGGGTTCCCATGGTAACCATGGGGTTGGGTTGCCATGGCAACCATGGGGTTGTGTTGCCATGGTAACCATGGCGTTTAGTTGCCATGGCAACTATGGGGTTCTGTTGCCATGGTAACCATGGGGTTGGTTTGCCATGGCAACCATGGAGTTGTGTTGCCATGGGAACCATGGGGTTGGGTTGCCATGGCATCCAGGGGGTTGGGTTGCCATGGCAACCATGGGGTTGTGTTGTCATGGGAACCATGGGGTTGGGTTGCCATGGCAACCATGGGGTTGGGTTGCCATGGCAACCATGGGGTTGTGTTGCCATGGTAAACATGGCGTTTTGTTGCCATGGCAACGACGGGGTTTGGTTGCCATGGTAACCATGGCGTTGTGTTGCCATGGTAACCATGGCGTTTAGTTGCCATGGCAACTATGGGGTTCTGTTTCCATGGTAACCATGGGGTTGGGTTACCATGGGAACCATGGGGTTGTGTTGTCATGGGAACCATGGGGTTTGGTTGCCATGGCAACCATGGGGTTGGGTTGCCATGGCAACCATGGGGTTGTGTTGCCATGGTAACCATGGCGTTTAGTTGCCATGGCAACCACGGGGTTTGGTTGCCATGGTAACCATGGGGTTGTGTTGCCATGGCAACCATGGGGTTGGGTTGCCATGGCAACCATGGGGTTGGGTTCCCATGGTAACCATGGGGTTGGGTTGCCATGGCAACCATGGGGTTGTGTTGCCATGGTAACCATGGCGTTTAGTTGCCATGGCAACTATGGGGTTCTGTTGCCATGGTAACCATGGGGTTGGGTTGCCATGGCAACCATGGGGTTGTGTTGCCATGGGAACCATGGGGTTGGGTTGCCATGGCATCCACGGGGTTGGGTTGCCATGGCAACCACGGGGTTTGGTTGCCATGGCAACCATTGGGTTCTGTGTCCATGGTAACCATGGGGTTGTGTTGCCATGGTAACCATGGCGTTTTGTTGCCATGGCAACTATGGGGTTCTGTTGCCATGGCAACCACGGGGTTTGGTTGCCATGGTAACCATGGGGTTGGGTTGCCATGGCAACCATGGGGTTAGGTTGCCATGGCAACCATGGGGTTGTGTTGCCATGGTAACCATGGGGTTGGGTTGCCATGGCAACCATGGGGTTGTGTTGCCATGGTAACCATGGCGTTTAGTTGCCATGGCAACTATGGGGTTCTGTTGCCACGGTAACCATGGGGTTGGGTTGCCATGGCAACCATAGGGTTGTGTTGCCATGGGAACCATGGGGTTGGGTTGCCATGGCATCCACGGGGTTGGGTTGCCATGGCAACCACGGGGTTTGGTTGCCATGGCAACCATGGGGTTCTGTGTCCATGGTAACCATGGCGTTGTGTTGCCATGGTAACCATGGCGTTTTGTTGCCATGGCAACCATGGGGTTCTGTTGCCATGGCAACCATGGGGTAGTGTTTCCATGGCAACCACGGGGTTTGGTTGCCATGGTAACCATGGGGTTGTGTTGCCATGGTAACCATGGGATTGGGTTGCCATGGCAACCCAGGGGTTGTGTTGCCATGGTAACCATGGCGTTTAGTTGCCATGGCAACTATGGGGTTCTGTTGCCATGGTAACCATGGGGTTGGGTTGCCATGGCAACCATGGGGTTGTGTTGCCATGGTAACCAAGGGGTTGGGTTGCCATGGCAACCATGGGGTTGGGTTGCCATGGTAACCATGGCGTTGTGTTGCCATGGTAACCATGGCGTTTAGTTGCCATGGCAACCACGGAGTTTGGTTGCCATGGTAACCACGGGGTTTGGTTGCCATGGTAATCATGGGGTTGGGTTACCATGGCAACCATGGGGTTGTGTTGCCATGGTAACCATGGGGTTGGGTTGCCATGGCAACCATGGCGTTGTGTTGCCATGGTAACCATGGCGTTTAGTTGCCATGGCAACTATGGGGTTCTGTTGCCATGGTAACCATGGGGTTGGGTTGCCATGGGAACCATGGGGTTGTGTTGCCATGGTAACCATGGCGTTTAGTTGCCATGGCAACCACGGGGTTGTGTTGCCATGGTAACCATGGGGTTGGGTTGCCATGGCATCCACAGGGTTGGGTTGCCATGGCAACCACGGGGTTGGGTTGCCATGGCAACCATGGGGTTCTGTGTCCATGGTAACCATGGGGTTGTGTTGCCATGGTAACCATGGCGTTTTGTTGCCATGTCAACTATCGGGTTCTGTTGCCATGGCAACCATAGGGTAGTGTTTCCATGGCAACCATGGGGTAGTGTTGCCATGGTAACGATGGGGTTGGGTTGCCATGGCAACCACGGGGTTGTGTTCTCATGGGAACCATGGGGTTGTGTTGCCATGGCAACCATGGGGTTGGGTTGCCATGGCAACCATGGGGTTGTGTTGCCATGGTAACCATGGGGTTGGGTTGCCATGGCAACCATGGGGTTGTGTTGCCATGGTAACCATGGCGTTTAGTTGCCATGGCAACTATGGGGTTCTGTTGCCATGGTAACCATGGGGTTGGGTTCCCATGGCAACCATGGGGTTGTGTTGCCATGGGAACCATGGGGTTGGGTTGCCATGGCATCCACGGGGTTGGGTTGCCATGGCAACCACGGGGTTTGGTTGCCATGGCAACCATGGGGTTCTGTGTCCATGGAAACCATGGGGTAGTGTTTCCATGGCAACCATGGGGTAGTGTTGCCATGGTAACGATGGGGTTGGCTTGCCATGGCAACCACGGGGTTGTGTTCTCATGGGAACCATGGGGTTGTGTTGCCATGGTAACCATAGGGTTGGGTTGCCATGGAAACCACGGGGTTTGGTTGCTATGGCAACTATGGGGTTCTGTTGCCATGGTAACAATGGGGTTGTGTTGCCATGGCAACCATGGGGTTGTGTTGCCATGGGAACCATGGGGTTGGGTTGCCATGGAATCCACGGGGTTTGGTTGCCATGGCAACCACGGGGTTTGGTTGCCATGGCAACCATGGGGATGGGTTGCCATGACAACCATGGGGTTGTGTTGCCATGGTAACCATGGCGTTTAGTTGCCATGGCAACTATGGGGTTCTGTTGCCATGGTAACCATGGGGTTCTGTTGCCATGGTAACCATGGGGTTGGGTTGCCATGGCAACCATGGGGTTGTGTTTCCATGGGAACCATGGGGTTGGGTTGCCATGGCATCCACGGGCTTGGGTTGCCATGGCAACCACGGGGTTCTGTGTCCATGGTAACCATGGGGTTGTGTTGCCATGGTAACCATGGCGTTTTCTTGCCATGGCAACTATGGGGTTCTGTTGCCATGGCAACCATGGGGTAGTGTTTCCATGGCAACCATGGGGTAGTGTTGCCATGGTAACGATGGGGTTGCCTTGCCATGGAACCACGGGGTTGTGTTCTCATGGGAACCATGGGGTTGTGTTGCCATGGTAACCATGGGATTGGGTTGCCATGGCAACCCAGGGGTTGTGTTGCCATGGTAACCATGGCGTTTAGTTGCCATGGCAACTATGGGGTTCTGTTGCCATGGTAACCATGGGGTTGGGTTGCCATGGCAACCATGGGGTTTTGTTGCCATGGTAACCAAGGGGTTGGGTTGCCATGGCAACCATGGGGTTGGGTTGCCATGGTAACCATGGCGTTGTGTTGCCATGGTAACCATGGCGTTTAGTTGCCATGGCAACCACGGAGTTTGGTTGCCATGGTAACCACGGGGTTTGGTTGCCATGGTAATCATGGGGTTGGGTTACCATGGCAACCATGGGGTTGTGTTGCCATGGTAACCATGGGGTTGGGTTGCCATGGCAACCATGGGGTTGTGTTGCCATGGTAACCATGGCGTTTAGTTGCCATGGCAACTGTGGGGTTCTGTTGCCATGGTAACCATGGGGTTGGGTTGCCATGGGAACCATGGGGTTGTTTTGCCATGGTAACCATGGCGTTTAGTTGCCATGGCAACCACGGGGTTGTGTTGCCATGGGAACCATGGGGTTGGGTTGCCATGGCATCCACAGGGTTGGGTTGCCATGGCAACCACGGGGTTGGGTTGCCATGGCAACCATGGGTTTCTGTGTCCATGGTAACCATGGGGTTGTGTTGCCATGGTAACCATGGCGTTTTGTTGCCATGGCAACTATCGGGTTCTGTTGCCATGGCAACCATAGGGTAGTGTTTCCATGGCAACCATGGGGTAGTGTTGCCATGGTAACGATGGGGTTGGGTTGCCATGGCAACCACGGGGTTGTGTTCTCATGGGAACCATGGGGTTGTGTTGCCATGGCAACCATGGGGTTGGGTTGCCATGGCAACCATGGGGTTGTGTTGCCATGGTAACCATGGGGTTGGGTTGCCATGGCAACCATGGGGTTGGGTTGCCATGGTAACCATGGCGTTGTGTTGCCATGGTAACCATGGCGTTTAGTTGCCATGGCAACCACGGAGTTTGGTTGCCATGGTAACCACGGGGTTTGGTTGCCATGGTAATCATGGGGTTGGGTTACCATGGCAACCATGGGGTTGTGTTGCCATGGTAACCATGGGGTTGGGTTGCCATGGCAACCATGGGGTTGTGTTGCCATGGTAACCATGGCGTTTAGTTGCCATGGCAACTATGGGGTTCTGTTGCCATGGTAACCATGGGGTTGGGTTGCCATGGGAACCATGGGGTTGTGTTGCCATGGTAACCATGGCGTTTAGTTGCCATGGCAACCACGGGGTTGTGTTGCCATGGGAACCATGGGGTTGGGTTGCCATGGCATCCACAGGGTTGGGTTGCCATGGCAACCACGGGGTTGGGTTGCCATGGCAACCATGGGTTTCTGTGTCCATGGTAACCATGGGGTTGTGTTGCCATGGTAAGCATGGCGTTTTGTTGCCATGGCAACTATCGGGTTCTGTTGCCATGGCAACCATAGGGTAGTGTTTCCATGGCAACCATGGGGTAGTGTTGCCATGGTAACGATGGGGTTGGGTTGCCATGGCAACCACGGGGTTGTGTTCTCATGGGAACCATGGGGTTGTGTTGCCATGGCAACCATGGGGTTGGGTTGCCATGGCAACCATGGGGTTGTGTTGCCATGGTAACCATGGGGTTGGGTTGCCATGGCAACCATGGGGTTGTGTTGCCATGGTAACCATGGCGTTTATTTGCCATGGCAACTATGGGGTTCTGTTGCCATGGTAACCATGGGGTTGGGTTGCCATGGCAACCATGGGGTTGTGTTGCCATGGGAACCGTGGGGTTGGGTTGCCATGGCATCCACGGGGTTGGGTTGCCATGGCAACCACGGGGTTTGGTTGCCATGGCAACCATGGGGTTCTGTGTCCACGGTAACCATGGGGTTGTGTTGCCATGGTAACCATGGCCTTTTGTTGCCATGGCAACCATGGGGTTCTGCTGCCATGGAAACCATGGGGTAGTGTTTCCATGGCAACAATGGGGTAGTGTTGCCATGGTAACGATGGGGTTGGCTTGCCATGGCAACCACGGGGTTGTGTTCTCATGGGAACCATGGGGTTGTGTTGCCATGGTAACCATGGGGTTGGGTTGCCATGGCAACCACGGGGTTTGGTTGCTATGGTAACCATGGGGTTGGGTTGCCATGGCAACCATGGGGTTGTGTTGCCATGGTAACCATGACGTTTAGTTGCCATGGCAACCACGGGGTTTGGTTGCCATGGTAACCATGGGGTTGTGTTACCATGGCAACCATGGTGTTGGGTTGCCATGGTAACCATGGCGTTTTGTTGCGACGGCAACTATGGGGTTCTGTTGCCATGGCAACCATGGGGTAGTGTTTCCATGGCAACCATGGGATTGTGTTGCCATGGTAACTATGGGGTTGGGTTGCTATGGAAACTATGGGGTTTAGTTGCCTTGGCAACCATGGGGTTGGGTTGCCATGGCAACCATGGGGTTGTGTTGCCATGGTAACCATGGCGTTTCGTTGCCATGGCAACCACGGGGTTTGGTTGCTATGGTAACCATGGGGTTGGGTTGCCATGGCAACCATGGGGTTGTGTTGCCATGGTAACCATGGCGTTTAGTTGCCATGGCAACTATGGGGTTCTGTTGCCATGGTAACCATGGGGTTGGGTTGCCATGGCAACCATGGGGTTGTGTTGCCATGGGAACCATGGGGTTGGGTTGCCATGTCATCCACGGGGTTGGGTTGCCATGGCAACCACGGGGTTTGGTTACCATGGAAACCATGGGGTAGTGTTCCCATGGTAACGATGGGGTTGGCTTGCCATGGCAACCACGGGGTTGTGTTCTCATGGGAACCATGGGGTTGTGTTGCCATGGTAACCATGGGGTTGGGTTGCCATGGCAACCACGGGGTTTGGTTGCTATGGTAACCATGGGGTTGGGTTGCCATTGTAACCATGGGGTTGTGTTGCCATGGTAACCATGGCGTTTAGTTGCCATGGCAACCACGGGGTTTGGTTGCCATGGTAACCATGGCGTTGGGTTGCCATGGCAACCATGGGGTTGTGCTGCCATGGTAACCATGGCGTTTTGTTGCGATGGCAACTATGGGGTTCTGTTGCCATGGCAACCATGGGGTAGTGTTTCCATGGCAACCATGGGGTTGTGTTGCCATGGTAACTATGGGGTTGGGTTGCTATGGAAACTATGGGGTTTAGTTGCCTTGGCAACCATGGGGTTGTGTTGCCATGGTAACCATGGCGTTTTGTTGCCATGGCAACTATGGGGTTCTGTTGCCATGGCAACCATGGGGTTGGGTTGCCATGGCAACCATGGGGTTGTGTTGCCATGGTAACCATGGCGTTTAGTTGCCATGGCAACTATGGGGTTCTGTTGCCATGGTAACCATGGGGTTGGGTTGCCATGGCAACCATGGGGTTGTGTTGCCATGGGAACCGTGGGGTTGGGTTTCCATGGCATCCACGGGGTTGGGTTGCCATGGTAACCACGGGGTTTGGTTGCCATGGCAACCATGGGGTTCTGTGTCCATGGTAACCATGGGGTTGTGTTGCCATGGTAACCATGGCGTTTTGTTGCCATGGCAACCATGGGGTTCTGCTGCCATGGCAACCATGGGGTAGTGTTTCCATGGCAACAATGGGGTAGTGTTGCCATGGTAACGATGGGGTTGGCTTGCCATGGCAACCACGGGGTTGTGTTCTCATGGGAACCATGGGGTTGTGTTGCCATGGTAACCATGGGGTTGGGTTGCCATGGCAACCACGGGGTTTGGTTGCTATGGTAACCATGGGGTTGGGTTCCCATGGCAAACATGGGGTTGTGTTGCCATGGTAACCATGACGTTTAGTTGCCATGGCAACCACGGTGTTTGGTTGCCATGGTAACCATGGGGTTGGGTTCCCATGGCAACCATGGTGTTGGGTTGCCATGGTAACCATGGCGTTTTGTTGCGATGGCAACTATGGGGTTCAGTTGCCATGGCAACCATGGGGTAGTGTTTCCATGGCAACCATGGGGTTGTGTTGCCATGGTAACTATGGGGTTGGGTTGCTATGAAAACTATGGTGTTTAGCTGCCTTGGCAACCATGGGGTTGGGTTGCCATGGCAACCATGGGGTTGTGTTGCCATGGTAACCATGGCGTTTCGTTGCCATGGCAACCACGGGGTTTGGTTGCTATGGTAACCATGGGGTTGGGTTGCCATGGCAACCATGGGGTTGTGTTGCCATGGTAACCATGGCGTTTAGTTGCCATGGCAACTATGGGGTTCTGTTGCAATGGTAACCATGGGGTTGGGTTGCCATGGCAACCACGGGGTTGTGTTCTCATGGGAACCATGGGGTTGTGTTGCCATGTTAACCATGGGGTTGGGTTGCCATGGCAACCACGGGGTTTGGTTACTATGGTAACCATGGGGTAGTGTTTCCATGGCAACCATGGGGTTGAGTTGCCATGGTAACTATGGGGTTGGGTTGCTATGGAAACTATGGGGTTGTGTTGCCATGGTAACCATGGGGTTGGGTTGCCATGGCAACCATGGGGTTGTGTCGCCATGGTAACCATGGCGTTTAGTTGCCATGGCAACTATGGGGTTCTGTTGCCATGGTAACCATGGGGTTGGGTTGCCATGGCAACCATGGGGTTGTGTTGCCATGGGAACCGTGGGGTTGGGTTTCCATGGCATCCACGGGGTTGGGTTGCCATGGCAACCACGGGGTTTGGTTGCCATGGCAACCATGGGGTTCTGTGTCCATGGTAACCATGGGGTTGTGTTGCCATGGTAACCATGGCCTTTTGTTGCCATGGCAACCATGGGGTTCTGCTGCCATGGCAACCATGGGGTAGTGTTTCCATGGCAACAATGGGGTAGTGTTGCCATGGTAACGATGGGGTTGGCTTGCCATGGCAACCACGGGGTTGTGTTCTCATGGGAACCATGGGGTTGTGTTGCCATGGTAACCATGGGGTTGGGTTGCCATGGCAACCACGGGGTTTGGTTGCTATGGTAACCATGGGGTTGGGTTGCCATGGCAACCATGGGGTTGTGTTGCCATGGTAACCATGGCGTTTAGTTGCCATGGCAACTATGGGGTTCTGTTGCCATGGTAACCATGGGGTTGGGTTGCCATGGCAACCATGGGGTTGGGTTGCCATGGTAACGATGTGGTTGTGTAGCCATGGTAACTATGGGGTTGGGTTGCTATGGAAACTATGTGGTTTAGTTGCCATGGCAACCATGGGGTTGAGATGCCGTAGTAAGCATGCAGTTGGGTTGCCGTGGTAACCATGCGGTTGTGTTGTTGTGGTAACCATGCGGTTGACTTGCCATGGTAACCATGGGATTGGGTTGCCATGGCAACCACGGGGTTTGGTTGCTATGGTAACCATGGGGTTCTGTGTCCATGGTAACCATGGGGTTGGGTTGCCATGGTAACCATGGCGTTTACTTGCCATGGCAACTATGGGGTTGGGTTGCCATGGCAACCATGGGGTTGTGTTGCCATGGTAACCATGGCGTTTTGTTGGGATGGCAACTATGGGGTTCTGTTGCCATGGCAACCATGGGGTAGTGTTTCCATGGCAACCATGGGGTTGTGTTGCCATTGTAACTATGGGGTTGGGTTGCTATGGAAACTATGGGGTTTAGTTGCCTTGGCAACCATGGGGTTGGGTTGCCATGGCAACCATGGGGTTGTGTTGCCGTGGTAACCATGGCGTTTTTTTTGCCATGGCAACTATGGGGTTCTGTTGCCATGGCAACCATGGGGTAGTGCTTCCATGGCAACCATGGGGATGTGTTGCCATGGTAACGATGGGGTTGGGTTGCTATGGTAACCATGCGGTTGTGTTGCCATTGTAACCACGGGGTTGGGTTGCCATGGCAACCACGGGGTTTGGTTGCTATGGTAACCATGGGGTTGGGTTGCCATGGCAACCATGGGGTTGTGTTGCCATGGTAACCATGGCGTTTAGTTGCCATGGCAACCACGGGGTTTGGTTGCCATGGTAACCATGGGGTTGGGTTGCCATGGCAACCATGGGGTTGTGTTGCCGTGGTAACCATGGCGTTTTTTTGCCATGGCAACTATGGGGTTCTGTTGCCATGGCAACCATGGGGTAGTGCTTCCATGGCAACCATGGGGATGTGTTGCCATGGTAACGATGGGGTTGGGTTGCTATGGTAACCATGCGGTTGTGTTGCCATTGTAACCACGGGGTTGGGTTGCCATGGCAACCACGGGGTTTGGTTGCTATGGTAACCATGGGGTTGGGTTGCCATGGCAACCATGGGGTTGTGTTGCCATGGTAACCATGGCGTTTAGTTGCCATGGCAACCACGGGGTTTGGTTGCCATGGTAACCATGGGGTTGGGTTGCCATGGCAACCATGGGGTTGTGTTGCCATGGTAACCATGGCGTTTTGTTGCGATGGCAACTATGGGGTTCTGTTGCCATGGCAACCATGGGGTAGTGTTTCCATGGCAACCATGGAGTTGTGTTGCCATGGTAACTATGGGGTTGGGTTGCTATGGAAACTATGGGGTTTAGTTGCCTTGGCAACCATGGGGTTGTGTTGCAATGGCAACCATGGGGTTGTGTTGCCATGGTAACCATAGCGTTTTGTTGCCATGGCAACTATGGGGTTCTGTTGCCATGGCAACCATGGGGTAGTGCTTCCATGGCAACCATTGGGATATGTTGCCATGGTAACGATGGGGTTGGGTTGCCATGGCAACCACGGGGTTGTGTTGCCATGGGAACCATGGGGTTGTGTTTCCATGGTAACCATGGGGTTGCGTTGCCATGGCAACCACGGGGTTTGGTTGCAATGGTAACCATGGGGTTGGGTTGCCATGGCAACCATGGGGTTGTGTTGCCATGGTAACCATGGCGTTTAGTTGCCATGGCAACTATGGGGTTCTGTTGCCATGGTAACCATGGGGTTGGGTTGCCATGGCAACCATGGGGTTGTGTTGCCATGGGAACCATGGGGTTGGGTTGCCATGGCATCCACGGGGTTGGGTTGCCATGTCAACCACGGGGTTTGGTTGCCATGGCAACCATGGGGTTCTGTGTCCATGGTAACCATGGGTTTCAGTTGCCATGGTAACCATGGCGTTTTGTTGCGATGGTAACTATGGGGTTCTGTTGCCATGGCAACCATGGGGTAGTGTTTCCATGGCAACCATGGGGTTGTGTTGCCATGGTAACGATGGGGTTGTGTTGCCATGGGAACCATGGGGTTGTGTTGCCATGGGAACCATGGGGTTCGGTTGCCATGGCATCCACGGGTTTGGGTTGCCATGGCAACCACGGGGTTTGGTTGCCATGGCAACCAGGGGGTTGGGTTGCCATGGCAACCATGGGATTGTGTTGCCATGGTAACCATGGCGTTTAGTTGCCATGGCAACTATGGGGTTTAGTTGCCATGGTAACCATGGGGTTGGGTTGCCATGGCAACCTTGGGGTTGTGTTTCCATGGCAACAATGGGGTTGTGTTGCCGTGGTAACTATGGGGTTGGGTTGCTATGGAAACTATGGGGTTTAGTTGCCATGGCAACCATGGGATTGAGATGCCGTGGTAACCATGCAGTTGGGTTGCCATTGTAACCATGCAGTTGTGTTGTTGTGGTAACAATGCGGTTGTGTTGCCATGGTAACCATGGGACTGGGTTGCCATGGCAACCACGGGATTTGTTTGCTATGGTAACCATGGGGTTCTGTGTCCATGGTAACCATGGCGTTTTGTTGCCATGGCAACTATGGGGTTCTGTTGCCATGGCAACCATGGGGTAGTGTTACCATGGCAACATTGGGGTTGTGTTGCCATGGTAACTATGTGGTTGTGTTGCTATAGAAACTATGCGGTTTAGTTGCCTTGGGAACCATGGGGTTGGGTTGCTATGGCAACCATGGGGTTGTGTTGCCATGGTAAACATGGCGTTTTGTTGCCATGGCAACTATGGGATTCTGTTGCCATGGCAACCATGGCGTTTCTTGCCATGGCAACTATGGGGTTCTGTTGCCATGGCAACCATGAGGTAGTGTTTTCATGGCAACCATGGGGTTGTGTTGCCATGGTAACCATGGGGTTGGGTTGCAACGGCAACCACGGGGTTGTGTTGCCATGGGAACCATGGGGTTGTGTTGCCATGGTAACCATGGGGTTGGGTTGCCATGGCAACCACGGGGTTTGGTTGCTATGGTAACCATGGGGTTGGGTTGCCATGGCAACCATGGGGTTGTGTTGCCATGGTAACCATGGCGTTTAGTTTCCATGGCAACTATGGGGTTCTGTTGCCATGGTAACCATGGGGTTGGGTTGCCATGGCAACCATGGGGTTGTGTTGCCATGGTAACGATGGGGTTGTGTTGCCATGGTAACTATGGGGTTGGGTTGCTATGGAAACTATGTGGTTTAGTTGCCATAGCAACCATGGGGTTGAGATGCCGTAGTAAGCATGCAGTTGGGTTGCCGTGGTAACCATGCGGTTGTGTTGTTGTGCTAACCATGCGGTTGTGTTGCCATGGTAACCATGGGATTGGGTTGCCATGGCAACCACGGGGTTTGGTTGCTATGGTAACCATGGGGTTCTGTGTCCATGGCAACCATGGGGTTGTGTTGCCATGGTAACCATGGCGTTTTGTTGGGATGGCAACTATGGGGTTCTGTTGCCATGGCAACCATGGGGTAGTGTTTCCATGGCAACCATGGGGTTGGGTTGCCATGGCATCCACGGGGTTGGGTTGCCATGTCAACCACGGGGTTTGGTTGCCATGGCAACCATGGGGTTCTGTGTCCATGGTAACCATGGGTTTCAGTTGCCATGGTAACCATGGCGTTTTGTTGCGATGGCAACTATGGGGTTCTGTTGCCATGGCAACCATGGGGTAGTGTTTCCATGGCAACCACGGGGTAGTGTTGCCATGGTAACGATGGGGTTGGGTTGCCATGGCATTCACGGGGTTGTGTTCTCATGGGAACCATGGGGTTGTGTTGCCATGGTAACCATGGAGTTGGGTTTCCATGGCAACCACGGGGTTTGGTTGCTATGGTAACCATGGGGTTGGGTTGCCATGGCAACCATGGTGTTCTGTGTCCATGGTAACAATGGGGTTCTGTTGCCATGGTATCGATGGGGTTGGGTTGCTATGGTAACCATGCGGTTGTGTTGCCATGGTAACCATGGGGTTGGGTTGCCATGGCAACCACGGGGTTTGGTTGCTACGCTTACCATGGGGTAGTGTTTCCATGGCAACCATGGGGTAGTGTTGCCATGGTAATGATGGGGTTGTCTTGCCATGGCAACCACGGGGTTGTGTTCTCATGGGAACCATGGGGTTGTGTTGCCATGGTAACCATGGAGTTGGGTTGCCATGGCAACCACGGGGTTTGGTTGCCATGGCAACCATGGGCTTCTGTGTCCATGGTAACCATGGGGTTGTGTTTCCATGGTAACCATGGCGTTTAATTGCCATGGCAACCACGGGGTTTGGTTGCCATGGTAACCATGGCGTTTTGTTGCGATGGCAACTATGGGGTTCTGTTGCCATGGCAACCATGGGGTAGTGTTTCCATGGCAACCATGGGGTTGTGTTGCCATGGTAACTATGGGGTTGGGTTGCTATGGAAACTATGGGGTTTAGTTGCCTTGGCAACCATGGGGTTGGGTTGCCATGGCAACCATGGGGTTGTGTTGCCATGGTAACCACGGCGTTTTGTTGCCATGGCAACTATGGGGTTCTGTTGCCATGGCAACCATGGGGTAGTGCTTCCATGGCAACCATGGGGATGTGTTGCCATGGTAACGATGGGGTTGGGTTGCTATGGTAACCATGCGGTTGTGTTGCCATGGTAACCATGGGGTTGGGTTGCCATGGCAACCACGGGGTTTGGTTGCTATGGTAACCATGGGGTTGTGTTGCCATGGCAACCATGGTGTTGTGTTGCCATGGTAACCATGGCGTTTAGTTGCCATGGCAACCACGGTGTTTGGTTGCCATGGTAACCATGGGGTTGTGTTGCCATGGCAACCATGGGGTTGTGTTGCCATGGTAACCATGGCGTTTTTTTGCGATGGCAACTATGGGGTTCTGTTGCCATGGCAACCATGGGGTAGTGTTTCCATGGCAACCATGGGGTTGTGTTGCCATGGTAACTATGGGGTTGGGTTGCTATGGAAACTATGGGGTTTAGTTGCCTTGGCAACCATGGGGTTGGGTTACCATGGCAACCATGGGGTTGTGTTGCCATGGTAACCATGGCGTTTAGTTGCCATGGCAACTATGGGGTTCTGTTGCCATGGTAACCATGGGGTTGGGTTGCCATGGCAACCATGGGGTTGTGTTGCCATGGGAACCATGGGGTTGGGTTGCCATGGCATCCACGGCGTTGGGTTGCCATGGCAACCACGGGGTTTGGTTGCCATGGCAACCATGGGGTTCTGTGTCCATGGTAACCATGGGGTTGTGTTGCCATGGTAACCATGGCGTTTTGTTGCCATGGCAACTATGGGGTTCTGTTGCCATGGCAACCATGGGGAAGTGTTTCCATGGCAACCATGGGGTAGTGTTGCCATGGTAACGGTGGGGTTGGCTTGCCATGGCAACCACGGGGTTTTGTTGCCATGGGAACCATGGGTTTGTGTTGCCATGGTAACCATGGGGTTGGGTTGCCAAGGCAACCACGGGGTTTGGTTGCTATGGTAACCATGGGGTTGGGTTGCCATGGCAACCATGGGGTTGTGTTGCCATGGTAACCATGGCGTTTAGTTGCCATGGCAACCACGGTGTTTGGTTGCCATGGTAACCATGGGGTTGGGTTGCCATGGCAACCATGGGGTTGTGTTGCCATGGTAACCATGGCGTTTTGTTGCGATGGCAACTATGGGGTTCTGTTGCCATGGCAACCATGCGGTAGTGTTTCCATGGCAACCACGGGGTTTGGTTGCCATGGTAACCATGGGGTTGGGTTGCCATGGCAACCATGGCGTTGGGTTGCCATGGCAACCATGGGGTTGTGTTGCCATGGTAACCATGGGGTTGGGTTGCCATGGCAACCATGGGGTTGTGTTGCCATGGTAACCATGGCGTTTAGTTGCCATGGCAACTATGGGGTTCTGTTGCCATGGTAACCATGGGGTTGGGTTGCCATGGCAACCATGGGGTTGTGTTTCCATGGGAAACATGGGGTTGGGTTGCCATGGCATCCACGGGGTTTGGTTGCCATGGCAACCATGGGGTTGTGTTGCCATGGTAACCATGGCGTTTATTTGCCATGGCAACTATGGGGTTCTGTTGCCATGGTAACCATGGGGTAGTGTTTCCATGGAAACCATGGGGTAGTGTTGCCATGGTAACGATGGGGTTGGCTTGCCATGGAAACCACGGGGTTGTGTTCTCATGGGAACCATGGGGTTGTGTTGCCATGGTAACCATGGGGTTGGTTTGCCATGGCAACCACGGGGTTTGGTTGCTATGGAAACCATGGGGTTGGGTTTCCATGGCAACCATGGGGTTGTGTTGCCATGGTAACCATGGCGTTTAGTTGCCATGGCAACCACGCGGTTTGGTTGCCATGGTAACCATGGGGTTGGGTTGCCATGGCAACCATGGGGTTGTGTTGCCATGGTAACCATGGCGTTTTGTTGCCATGGCAACTATGGGGTTCTGTTGCCATGGCAACCATGGGGAAGTGTTTCCATGGCAACCATGGGGTAGTGTTGCCATGGTAACGGTGGGGTTGGCTTGCCATGGCAACCACGGGGTTTTGTTGCCATGGGAACCATGGGTTTGTGTTGCCATGGTAACCATGGGGTTGGGTTGCCAAGGCAACCACGGGGTTTGGTTGCTATGGTAACCATGGGGTTGGGTTGCCATGGCAACCATGGGGTTGTGTTTCCATGGGAAACATGGGGTAGGGTTACCATGGCATCCACGGGGTTTGGTTGCCATGGCAACCATGGGGTTGTGTTGCCATGGTAACCATGGCGTTTATTTGCCATGGCAACTATGGGGTTCTGTTGCCATGGTAACCATGGGGTAGTGTTTCCATGGAAACCATGGGGTAGTGTTGCCATGGTAACGATGGGGTTGGCTTGCCATGGAAACCACGGGGTTGTGTTCTCATGGGAACCATGGGGTTGTGTTGCCATGGTAACCATGGGGTTGGTTTGCCATGGCAACCACGGGGTTTGGTTGCTATGGAAACCATGGGGTTGGGTTTCCATGGCAACCATGGGGTTGTGTTGCCATGGTAACCATGGCGTTTAGTTGCCATGGCAACCACGCGGTTTGGTTGCCATGGTAACCATGGGGTTGGGTTGCCATGGCAACCATGGGGTTGTGTTGCCATGGTAACCATGGGGTTGGGTTACCATGGCAACGATGGGGTTGGGTTGCCATGGCAACCATGGGGTTGGGTTGCCATGGCAACCATGGGGTTGTGTTGCCATGGTAACCATGGCGTTTAGTTGCCATGGCAACCACGGGGTTTGGTTGCCATGGTAACCATGGGGTTGGGTTGCCATGGCAACCATGGGGTTGGTTTGCCATGGCAACCATGGGTTTGTGTTGCCATGGTAACCATGCGGTTGGGTTGCCATGGCAACCATGGGGTTGTGTTGCCATGGTAACCATGGCGTTTAGTTGCCATGGCAACTATGGGGTTCTGTTGCCATGGTAACCATGGGGTTGGGTTGCCATGGCAACCATGGTGTTGTGTTGCCATGAGAACCATGGGGTTGGGTTGCCATGGCATCCTCGGAGTTGGGTTGCCATGGCAACCACGGGGTTTGGTTGCCATGGCAACCATGGGGTTCTGTGTCCATGGTAACCATGGGGTTGTGTTGCCATGGTAACCATGGCGTTTTGTCGCCATGGCAACTATGGGGTTCTGTTGCCATGGCAAGCATGGGGTAGTGTTTCCATGGCAACCACAGGGTTTGGTTGCCATGGTAACCATGGGGTTGGGTTGCCATGGCAACCATGGGGTTGGGTTGCCATGGCAACCGTGGGGTTGTGTTGCCATGGTAACCATGGGGTTGGGTTGCCATGGCAACCATGGGGTTGTGTTGCCATGGGAACCATGGGGTTGGGTTGCCATGGCATCCACGGGGTTGGGTTGCCATGGCAACCACGGGGTTTGGTTGCCATGGCAACCATGGGGTTCTGTGTCCATGGTAACCATGGGGTTGTGTTGCCATGGTAACTATGGCGTTTTGTTGCCATGGCAACTATGGGGTTGTGTTGCCATGGCAACCATGGGGTTGGGTTGCCATGGCAACCATTGGGTTGTGTTGCCATGGTAACCATGGCGTTTAGTTCCCATGGCAACTATGGGGTTCTGTTGCCATGGTAACCATGGGGTTGGGTTGCCATGGCAACCATGGTGTTGTGTTGCCATGAGAACCATGGGGTTGGGTTGCCATGGCATCCTCGGAGTTGGGTTGCCATGGCAACCACGGGGTTTGGTTGCCATGGCAACCATGGGGTTCTGTGTCCATGGTAACCATGGGGTTGTGTTGCCATGGTAACTATGGCGTTTTGTTGCCATGGCAACTATGGGGTTCTGTTGCCATGGCAAGCATGGGGTAGTGTTTCCATGGCAACCACGGGGTTTGGTTGCCATGGTAACCATGGGGTTGGGTTGCCATGGCAACCATGGGGTTGGGTTGCCATGGCAACCATGGGGTTGTGTTGCCATGGTAACCATGGGGTTGGGTTGCCATGGAAACCATGGGGTTGTGTTGCCATGGTAACCATGGCGTTTAGTTGCCATGGAAACTATGGGGTTCTGTTGCCATGGTAACCATGGGGTTGGGTTGCCATGGCAACTATGGGGTTGTGTTGCCATGGCAACCATGGGGTTGTGTTGCCATGGGAACCATGGGGTTGGGTTCCCATGGCATCCACGGGGTTGGGTTGCCATGGCAACCACGGGGTTTGGTTGCCATGGCAACCATGGGGTTCTGTGTCCATGGTAACCATGGGGTTGTGTTGCCATGGTAACTATGGCGTTTTGTTGCCATGGCAACTATGGGGTTCTGTTGCCATGACAACCATGGGGTAGTGTTTCCATGGCAACCATGGGGTAGTGTTGCCATGGTAACGATGGGGTTGGCTTGCCATGGCAACCACGGGGTTGTGTTCTCATGGGAACCATGGGGTTGTGTTGCCATGGCAACCATGGGGTTGTGTTGCCATGGTAACCATGGCGTTTAGTTCCCATGGCAACTATGGGGTTCTGTTGCCATGGTAACCATGGGGTTGGCTTGCCATGGCAACCATGTTGTAGTGTTTCCATGGCAATCACGGGGTTTGGTTGCCATGGTAACCATGGGGTTGTGTTGCCATGGCAACCACGGGGTTTGGTTGCTATGGTAACCATGGGGTTTGGTAGCCATGGCAACCATAGGGTTGTGTTGCCATGGTAACCATGGCGTTTAGTTGCCATGGCAACCACGGGGTTTGGTTGCCATGGGAACCATGGGGTTGGGTTGCCATGGCAACCATGGGGTTCTGTGTCCATGGTAACCATGGGGTTGTGTTGCCGTGGTAACTATGGGGTTGGGTTGCTATGGTAACCATGGGGTTCTGTGTCCATGGTAACCATGGGGTTTTGTTGCCATGGTAACCATGGCGTTTTGTTGCCATGGCAACTATGGGGTTCTGTTGCCATGGCAACCATGGGGTAGTGTTTCCATGGCAACCATGGGGTAGTGTTGCCATGGTAACGATGGGGTTGGCTTGCCATGGCAACCACGGGGTTGTGTTCTCATGGGAACCATGGGGTTGGGTTACCATGGTAACCATGGGGTTGTGTTGCCATGGTAACCATGGCGTTTAGTTGCCATGGCAACCACGGGGTTTGGTTGCTATGGTAACCATGGGGTTGGGTTGCCATGGCAACCATGGGGTTGTGTTGCCATGGTAACCATGGCGTTTAGTTGCCATGGCAACCACGGGGTTTGGTTGCCATGGTAACCATGGGGTTGGGCTGCCATGGCAACCATGGGGTAGTGTTTCCATGGCAACCATGGGGTTGTGTTGCCATGGTAACTATGGGGTTGGGTTGCTATGGAAACTATGGGGTTTATTTGCCTTGGAAACCATGGGGTTGGGTTGCCATCGCAACCATGGGGTTGTGTTGCCATGGTAACCATGGCGTTTTCTTGCCATGGCAACTATGGGGTTCTGTTGCCATGGCAACCATGGGGTAGTGCTTCCATGGCAACCATGGGGATGTGTTGCCATGGTCACGATGGGGTTGGGTTGCTATGGTAACCATGCGGTTGTGTTGCCATGGTAACCATGGGTTTGGGTTGCCATGGCAACCACGGGGTTTGGTTGCTATGGTAACCATGGGGTTGGGTTGCCATGGCAACCACGGGGTTTGCTTGCTATGGTAACCATGGGGTTGGGTTGCCATGGCAACCATGGGGTTGTGTTGCCATGGTAACCATGGCGTTTAGTTGCCATGGCAACCACGGGGTTTGGTTGCCATGGTAACCATGGGGTTGGGTTGCCATGGCAACCATGGGGTTGGGTTGCCATGGCAACCATGGGGTAGTGTTTCCATGGCAACCATGGGGTTGTGTTGCCATGGTAACTACGGGGTTGGGTTGCTATGGAAACTATGGAGTTTAGTTGCCTTGGCAACCATTGGGTTGGGTTGCCATGGCAACCATGGGGTTGTGTTGCCATGGTAACCATGGCGTTTTGTTGCCATGGCAAATATGGGGTTCTGTTGCCATGGCAACCATGGGGTAGTGCTTCCATGGCAACCATGGGGTTGTGTTGCCATGGTAACTATGGGGTTGTGTTTCCATGGGAACCATGGGGTTGGGTTGCCATGGCATCCACGGGGTTGGGTTGCCATGGCAACCACGGGGTTCTGTGTCCATGGTAACCATGGCGTTGTGTTGCCATGGTAACCATGGCGTTAATTTGCCATGGCAACCACGGGGTTTGGTTGCCATGGTAACCATGGGGTTGGGCTGCCATGGCAACCATGGGGTAGTGTTTCCATGCAACCATGGGGTTGTGTTGCCATGGTAACTATGGGGTTGGGTTGCTATGGAAACTATGGGGTTTATTTGCCTTGGAAACCATGGGGTTGGGTTGCCATGGCAACCATGGGGTTGTGTTGCCATGGTAACCATGGCGTTTTCTTGCCATGGCAACTATGGGGTTCTGTTGCCATGGCAACCATGGGGTAGTGCTTCCATGGCAACCATGGGGATTTGTTGCCATGGTAACGATGGGGTTGGGTTGCTATGGTAACCATGCGGTTGTGTTGCCATGGTAACCATGGGGTTGGGTTGCCATGGCAACCACGGGGTTTGGTTGCTATGGTAACCATGGGGTTGGGTTGCCATGGCAACCACGGGGTTTGCTTGCTATGGTAACCATGGGGTTGGGTTGCCATGGCAACCATGGGGTTGTGTTGCCATGGTAACCATGGCGTTTAGTTGCCATGGCAACCACGGGGTTTGGTTGCCATGGTAACCATGGGGTTGGGTTGCCATGGTAACCATGGGGTTGGGTTGCCATGGCAACCATGGGGTAGTGTTTCCATGGCAACCATGGGGTTGTGTTGCCATGGTAACTATGGGGTTGGGTTGCTATGGAAACTATGGGGTTTAGTTGCCTTGGCAACCATGGGGTTGGGTTGCCATGGCAACCATGGGGTTGTGTTGCCATGGTAACCATGGCGTTTTGTTGCCATGGCAAATATGGTGTTCTGTTGCCATGGCAACCATGGGGTAGTGCTTCCATGGCAACCATGGGGTTGTGTTGCCATGGTAACTATGGGGTTGTGTTTCCATGGGAACCATGGGGTTGGGTTGCCATGGCATCCACGGGGTTGGGTTGCCATGGTAACCGTGGGGTTGGGTTGCCATGGCAACCACGGGGTTGGGTTGCCATGGCAACCATGGGGTTGTGTTGCCATGGTAACCATGGGGTTGGGTTGCCATGGCAACCATGGGGTTGTGTTGCCATGGTAACCGTGGCGTTTAGTTGCCATGGCAACTATGGGGTTCTGTTGCCATGGTAACCATGGGGTTGGGTTGCCATGGCAACCATGGGGTTGTGTTGCCATGGGAACCATGGGGTTGGGTTGCCATGGCAACCATGGGGTTGGGTTGCCATGGCAACCATGGGGTTGTGTTGCCATGGTAACCGTGGCGTTTAGTTGCCATGGCAACCACGGGGTTTGGTTGCCATAGTAACCATGGGGTTGGGTTGCCATGGCAACCATGGGGTTGGGTTGCCATGGCAACCATGCGGTTGAGTTCCCATGATAACCATGGGGTTGGGTTGCCATGGCAACCATGGGGTTGGCTTGCCATGGCAACCACGGGGTTGTGTTCTCATGGGAACCATGGGGTTGTGTTGCCATGGTAACCATGGGGTTGGGTTGCCATGGTAACAACGGGGTTTGGTTGCTATGGTAACCATGGGGTTGGGTTGCCATGGCAACCATGGGGTTGTGTTGCCATGGGAACCATGGCGTTTAGTTGCCATGGCAACCACGGTGTTTGGTTGCCATGGTAACCATGGGGTTGGGTTGCCATGGTAACCATGGGGTTGTGTTGCCATGGTAACCATGGCGTTTTGTTGCGATGGCAACTATGGGGTTCTGTTGCCATGGCAACCATGGGGTAGTGTTTCCATGGCAACCATGGGGTTGTGTTGCCATGGTAACTATGGGGTTGGGTTGCTATGGAAACCATGGGGTTTAGTTGCCTTGGCAACCATGGGGTTGGGTTGCCATGGCAACCATGGGGTTGTGTTGCCATGGTAACTATGGCGTTTTGTTGCCATGGCAACTATGGGGTTCTGTTGCCATGGGAACCATGGGGTAGTGCTTCCATGGCAACCATGGGGATGTGTTGCCATGGTAACGATGGGGTTGGGTTGCTATGGTAACCATGCGGTTTTGTTGCCATGGTAACCATGGGGTTGGGTAGCCATGGCAAACACGGGGTTTGGTTGCTATGGTAACCAAGGGGTTGGGTTGCCATGGCAACCATGGGGTTGTGTTGCCATGGTAACCATGGCGTTTAGTTGCCATGGCAACCACGGGGTTTGGTTGCCATGGTAACCATGGGGTTGGGTTGCCATGGCAACCATGGGGTTGTGTTGCCATGGTAACCATGGCGTTTTGTTGCGATGGCAACTATGGGGTTCTGTTGCCATGGAACCATGGGGTAGTGTTTCCATGGCAACCATGGGGTTGTGTTGCCATGGTAACTATGGGGTTGGGTTGCTATGGAAACTATGGGGTTTGGTTGCTATGGTAACCATGGGGTTCTGTGTCCATGGTAACCATGGGGTTGTGTTGCCATGGTAACCATGGCGTTTTGTTGCCATGGCAACTATGGGGTTCTGTTGCCATGGCAACCATGGGGTAGTGTTTCCATGGCAACCATGGGGTAGTGTTGCCATGGTAACGATGGGGTTGGCTTGCCATGGCAACCACGGGGTTGTGTTCTCATGGGAACCATGGGGTTGTGTTACTATGGTAACCATGGGGTTGGGTTGCCATGGCAACCACGGGGTTTGGTTGCTATGGTAACCATGGGGTTGGGTTGCCATGGCATCCACGGGGTTGGGTTGCCATGGCAACCACGGGGTTCTGTGTCCATGGTAACCATGGGGTTGTGTTGCCATGGCAACCACGGGGTTTGGTTGCCATGGCAACCACGGGGTTTGGTTGCCATGGCAACCACGGGGTTGTGTTGCCATGGTAACCATGGCGTTTAGTTGCCATGGCAACGATGCGGTTCTGTTGCCATGGTAACCATGGGGTTGGGTTGCCATGGAAACCATGGGGTTGGGTTGCCATGGCAACCACGGGGTTTGGTTGCTATGGTAACCATGGGGTTGGGTTGCCATGGCAACCATGGGGTTGTGTTGCCATGGTAACCATGGCGTTTAGTTGCCATGGCAACCACGGGGTTTGGTTGCCATGGTAACCATGGGGTTGGGTTGCCATGGCAACCATGGGGTTGTGTTGCCATGGTAACCATGGCGTTTTGTTGCGATGGCAACTATGGGGTTCTGTTGCCATGGCAACCATGGGGTAGTGTTTCCATGGCAACCATGGGGTTGTGTTGCCATGGTAACTATGGGGTTGGGTTGCTATGGAAACCATCTGGTTTAGTTGCCTTGGCAACCATGGGGTTGGGTTGCCATGGCAACCATGGGGTTGTGTTGCCATGGTAACCATGGCGTTTTGTTGCCATGGCAACTATGGGGTTCTGTTGCCATCGCAACCATGGGGTAGTGCTTCCATGGCAACCATGGGGATGTGTTGCCATGGTAACGATGGGGTTGGGTTGCTATGGTAACCATGCGGTTGTGTTGCCATGGTAACCATGGGGTTGGGTAGCCATGGCAACCACGGCGTTTGGTTGCTATGGTAACCAAGGGGTTGGTTTGCCATGGCAACCATGGGGTAGTGTTTCCATGGCAACCACGGGGTTTGGTTTCCATGGCAACCACGGGGTTGTGTTGCCATGGCAACCACGGGGTTTGGTTGCCATGGCAACCACGGGGTTGTGTTGCCATGGTAACCATGGCGTTTAGTTGCCATGGCAACTATGGGGTTCTGTTGCCATGGTAACCATGGGGTTGGGTTGCCATGTCAACCATGGGGTTGGGTTCCCATGGCAACCATGGGGTTGTGTTGCCATGGTAACCGTGGCGTTTAGTTGCCATGGCAACCACGGGGTTTGGTTGCCATGGTAACCATGGGGTTTGGTTGCCATAGCAACCATGGGGTTGGGTTGCCATGGCAACCATGCGGTTGGGTTCCCATGGTAACCATGGGGTTGGGTTGCCATGGCAACCACGGGGTTGTGTTCTCATGGGAACCATGGGGTTGTGTTGCCATGGCAACCACGGGGTTTGGTTGCCATGGTAACCATGGGGTTGGGTTGCCATGGCAACCATGGGGTAGTGTTTCCATGACAACCATGGGGTTGTGTTGCCATGGTAACCATGGCGTTTTGTTGCCATGGCAACTATGGGGTTCTGTTGCCATGGCAACCATGGGGTAGTGCTTCCATGGCAATCATGGGAATGTGTTGCCATGGTAACGATGGGGTTGGGTTGCTATGGTAACCATGCGGTTGTGTTGCCATGGTAACCATGGGGTTGGGTTGCCATGGCAACCACGGGGTTTGGTTGCTATGGTAACCATGGGGTTGGGTTGCCATGGCAACCATGGGGTTGTGCTGCCATGGTAACCATGGCGTTGGGTTGCCATGTAAACCATGGGGTTCTGTTGCCATGGTAACCATGGCGTTTAGTTGCCATGGCAACCACGGGGTTTGGTTGCCATGGTAACCGTGGGGTTGGGTTGCTATGGTAACCATGCGGTTGTGTTGCCATGGTAACCATGGGGTTGGGTTGCCATGGCAACCACGGGGTTTGGTTGCTATGGTAACCATGGGGTTGGGTTGCCATGGCAACCATGGGGTTGTGTTGCCATGGTAACCATGGCGTTTAGTTGCCATGGCAACCACGGGGTTTGGTTGCCATGGTAACCATGGGGTTGGGTTGCCATGGCAACCATGGGGTTGGGTTGCCATGGCAACCATGGGGTAGTGTTTCCATGGCAACCATGGGGTTTTGTTGCCATGGTAACTATGGGGTTGGGTTGCTATGGAAACTATGGGGTTTAGTTGCCCTGGCAACCATGGGGTAGTGCTTCCATGGCAACCATGGGGTTGGCTTGCCATGGCAACCACGGGGTTGTGTTCTCATGGGAACCATGGGGTTGTGTTGCCATGGTAACCATGGGGTTGGGTTGCCATGGCAACCGCGGGGTTTGGTTGCTATGGTAACCATGGGGTTGGGTTGCCATGGCAACCATGGGTTGCGTTGCCATGGTAACCATGGCGTTTAGTTGCCATGGCAACCACGGGGTTTGGCTGCCATGGTAACCATGGGGTTGGGTTGCCATGGCAACCATGGGGTTGTGTTGCCATGGTAACCATGGCGTTTTGTTGCGATGGCAACTATGGGGTTCTGTTGCCATGGCAACCATGGGGTAGTGTTTCCATGGCAACCATGGGGTTGTGTTGCCATGGTAACTATCGGGTTGGGTTGCTATGGAAACTATGGGGTTTAGTTGCCTTGGCAACCATGGGGTTGGGTTGCCATGGCAACCATGGGGTTGTGTTGCCATGGGAACCATGGGGTTGGGTTGCCATGGCATCCACGGGGTTGGGTTGCCATGGCAACCACGGGGTTTGGTTGCCATGGCAACCATGGGGTAGTGTTGCCATGGTAACGATGGGGTTGGCTTGCCATGGCAACCACGGGGTTGTGTTCTCATGGGAACCATGGGGTTGGGTTGCCATGGTAACCATGGGGTTGGGTTGCCATGGCAACCACGGGGTTTGGTTGCTATGGTAACCATGGGGTTGGGTTGCCATGGCAACCATGGGGTTGTGTTGCTATGGTTACTATGGGGTTGGGTTGCTATGGAAACTATGGGGTTTAGTTGCCTTGGCAACCATTGGGTTGGGTTGCCATGGCAACCATGGGGTTGTGTTGCCATGGTAACCATGGCGTTTTGTTGCCATGGCAACTATGGGGTTCTGTTGCCATGGCAACCATGGGGTAGTGCTTCCATGGCAACCATGGGGATGTGTTGCCATGGTAACGATGGGGTTTGGTTGCTATGGTAACCATGCGGTTGTTTTGCCATGGTAACCATGGGGTTGGGTTGCCATGGCAACCACGGGGTTTGGTTGCTATGGTAACCGTGGCGTTGGGTTGCCATGGCAACCATGGGGTTGTGTTGCCATGGTAACCATGGCGTTTAGTTGCCATGGCAACCACGGGGTTTGGTTGCCATGGTAACCATGGGGTTGGGTTGCCATGGCAACCATGGGGTTGTGTTGCCATGGTAACCATGGCGTTTTTTTGCGATGGCTACTATGGGGTTCTGTTGCCATGGCAACCATTGGGTAGTGTTTCCATGGCAACCATGGGGTTGTGTTGCCATGGTAACTATGGGGTTGGGTTGCTATGGAAACTATGGGGTTTAGTTGCCTTGGCAACCATGGGGTTGGGTTGCCATGGCAACCATGGGGTTGTGTTGCCATGGTAACCATGGCGTTTAGTTGCCATGGCAACTATGGGGTTCTGTTGCCATGGTAACCATGGGGTTGGGTTGCCATGGCAACCATGGGGTTGTGTTGCCATGGGAA
This sequence comes from Netta rufina, assembly GCF_964035555.1. Lineage (NCBI taxonomy): Eukaryota > Metazoa > Chordata > Aves > Anseriformes > Anatidae > Netta > Netta rufina. The sequence continues at coordinate 489,463 of NW_028168851.1, read as the reverse complement.
CCATGGGGTTGGGTTGCCATGGCATCCACGGGGTTGGGTTGCCATGGCAACCACGGGGTTTGGTTGCCATGGCAACCATGGGGTTCTGTGTCCATGGTAACCATGGGGTTGTGTTGCCATGGTAACCATGGCGTTTTGTTGCCATGGCAACAATGGGGTTCTGTTGCCATGGCAACCATGGGGTAGTGTTTCCATGGCAACCATGGGGTAGTGTTGCCATGGTAACGATGGGGTTGGGTTCCCATGGCAACCACGGGGTTGTGTTCTCATGGGAACCATGGGGTTGTGTTGCCATGGTAACCATGGGGTTGTGTTGCCATGGCAACCACGGGGTTTGGTTGCTATGGTAACCATGGGGTTGGGTTGCCATGGCAACCATGGGGTTGTGTTGCTATGGTAACTATGGGGTTGGGTTGCTATGGAAACTATGGGGTTTAGTTGCCTTGGCAACCATTGGGTTGGGTTGCCATGGCAACCATGGGGTTGTGTTGCCATGGTAACCATGGCGTTTTGTTGCCATGGCAACTATGGGGTTCTGTTGCCATGGCAACCATGGGGTAGTGCTTCCATGGCAACCATGGGGATGTGTTGCCATGGTAACGATGGGGTTTGGTTGCTATGGTAACCATGCGGTTGTTTTGCCATGGTAACCATGGGGTTGGGTTGCCATGGCAAACACGGGGTTTGGTTGCTATGGTAACCATGGGATTGGGTTGCCATGGCAACCATGGGGTTGTGTTGCCATGGTAACCATGGCGTTTAGTTGCCATGGCAACCACGGGGTTTGGTTGCCATGGTAACCATGGGGTTGGGTTGCCATGGCAACCATGGGGTTGTGTTGCCATGGTAACCATGGCGTTTTGTTGCGATGGCAACTATGGGGTTCTGTTGCCATGGCAACCATGGGGTAGTGTTTCCATGGCAACCATGGGGTTGTGTTGCCATGGTAACTATGGGGTTGGGTTGCTATGGGGTTTAGTTGCCTTGGCAACCATGGGGTTGGGTTGCCATGGCAACCACGGGGTTGTGTTGCCATGGTAACCATGGCGTTTTGTTGCCATGGCAAGTATGGGGTTCTGTTGCCATGGCAACCATGGGGTAGTGCTTCCATGGCAACCATGGGGATGTGTTGCCATGGTAACGATGGGGTTGGGTTGCTATGGTAACCATGCGGTTGTGTTGCCATGGTAACCATGGGGTTGGGTTGCCATGGCAACCACGGGGTTTGGTTGCCATGGAACCATGGGGTAGTGTTTCCATGGCAACCACGGGGTTTGGTTGCCATGGTAACCATGGGGTTGAGTTTCCATGACAACCATGGGGTTGGGTTGCCATGGCAACCATGGGGTTGTGTTGCCATGGTAACCATGGGGTTGGGTTGCCATGGCAACCATGGGGTAGTGCTTCCATGGCAACCATGGGGATGTGTTGCCATGGTAACGATGGGGTTGGCTTGCTATGATAACCATGGGGTTGTGTTGCCATGGTAACCATGGCGTTTTGTTGCCATGGCAACTATGGGGTTCTGTTGCCATGGCAACCATGGGGTAGTGTTTCCATGGTAACCACGGGGTTTGGTTGCCATGGTAACCATGGTGTTGGGTTGCCATGGCAACCATGGGGTTGGGTTGCCATGGCAACCATGGGGTTGTGTTGCCATGGTAACCATGGGGTTGGGTTGCCATGGCAACCATGGCGTTTAGTTGCCATGGTAACCATGGCGTTTAATTGCCATGGCAACTATGGGTTTCTGTTGCCATGGTAACCATGGGGTTGGGTTGCCATGGCAACCATGGGGTTGTGTTTCCATGGGAACCATGGGGTTGGGTTGCCATGGCATCCACGGGGTTGGGTTGCCATGGCAACCACGGGGTTGGGTTGCCATGGCAACCATGGGGTTGGGTTGCCATGGTAACCATGGCGTTTAGTTGCCATGGCAACTATGGGGTTCTGTTGCCATGGTAACCATGGGGTTGTGTTGCCATGGTAACGATGGGGTGGCTTGCCATGGAAACCACGGGGTTGTGTTCTCATGGTTACCATGGAGTTGGGTTGCCATGGCAACCACGGGGTTTGGTTGCCATGGTAACCATGGGGTTGGGTTGCCATGGCAACAATGGGGTTGGGTTGCCATGGCAACCATGGGGTTGTGTTGCCATGGTAACCATGGGGTTGGGTTCCCATGGGAACCATGGGGTTGGGTTACCATGGCAACCATGGGGTTGGGTTTCCATGGCAATCATGGGGTTGTGTTGCCATGGTAACCATGGCGTTTAGTTGCCATGGCAACCACGGGGATTGGTTGCCATGGTAACCATGTGGTTGGTTTGCCATGGCAACCATGGGGTTGGGTTGCCATGGCAACCATGGGGTTGGGTTCCCATGGTAACCATGGGGTTGGGTTGCCATGGCAACCATGGTGTTGTGTTGCCATGGTAACCATGGCGTTTAGTTGCCATGGCAACTATGGGGTTCTGTTGCCATGGTAACCATGGGGTTGGGTTGCCATGGCAACCATGGGGTTGTGTTGCCATGGGAACCATGGGGTTGGGTTGGCATGGCATCCACGGGGTTGGGTTGCCATGGCAACCACGGGGTTTGGTTGCCATGGCAACCATGGGGTTCTGTGTCCATGGTAACCATGGGGTTGTGTTGCCATGGTAAACATGGCGTTTTGTTGCCATGGCAACTATGGGGTTGTGTTGCCATGGCAACCATGGGGTAGTGTTTCCATGGCAACCACGGGGTTTGGTTGCCATGGTAACCATGGGGTTGGGTTGTCATGGCAACCATGGGGTTGTGTTGCCATGGTAACCATGGCGTTTAGTTGCCATGGCAACTATGGGGTTCTGTTGCCATGGTAACCATGGGGTTGCGTTGCCATGGCAACCATGGGGTTGTGTTGCCATGGGAACCATGGGGTTGGGTTGCCATGGCATCCACGGGGTTGGGTTGCCATGGCAACCACGGGGTTTGGTTGCCATGGCAACCATGGGGTTGTGTTGCCATGGTAACCATGGCGTTTAGTTGCCATGGCATTTATGGGGTTCTGTTGCCATGGTAACCATGGGGTTGGGTTGCCATGGCAACCATGGGGTTGTGTTGCCGTGTGAACCATGGGGTTGGGTTGCCATGGCAACCATGGTGTTGGGTTGCCATGGCAACCATGGGGTTGTGTTGCCATGGTAACCATGGCGTTTAGTTGCCATGGCAACCACGGGGTTTGGTTGCCATGGTAACCATGGGGTTGGGTTGCCATGGCAACCATGGTGTTGGGTTGCCATGGCAACCATGGGGTTGGGTTGCCAAGGCATCCACGGTGTTGGGTTGCCATGGCAATTACGGGGTTTGGTTGCCATGGTAACCATGGTGTTGGGTTGCCATGGCAGCCATGGGGTTGTGTTGCAATGGCAACCATGGGGTTGGGTTCCCATGGTAACCATGGGGTTGGGTTGCCATGGCAACCATGGGGTTGTGTTGCCATGGTAACCATGCCGTTTAGTTGCCATGGCAACTATGGGGTTCTGTTGCCATGGTAACCATGGGGTTGGGTTGCCATGGCAACCATGGTGTTGTGTTGCCATGGGAACCATGGGGTTGGGTTGCCATGGCATCCACGGTGTTGGGTTGCCATGGCAACCACGGGGTTTGGATGCCATAGCAACCATGGGGTTCTGTGTCCATGGTAACCATGGGGTTGTGTTGCCATGGTAACCATGGCGTTTTGTTGCCATGTCAACTATGGGGTTCTGTTGCCATGGCAACCATGGGGTAGTGTTTCCATGGCAACCACGGGGTTTCGTTGCCATGGTAACCATGGGGTTGGGTTGCCATTGGCAACCATGGGGTTGGGTTGCCATGGCAACCATGGGGTTGTGTTGCCATGGTAACCATGGGGTTGGGTTGCCATGGCAACCATGGGGTTGTGTTGCCATGGGAACCATGGGGATGGGTTGCCATGGCATCCACGGGGTTGGGTTGCCATGGCAACCACGGGGTTTTGTTGCCATGGCAACCATGGGGTAGTGTTTCCATGGCAACCACGGCGTTTGGTTGCCATGGTAACCATGGGGTTGGGTTGCCATGGCAACCACGGGGTTTGGTTGCTCTGGTAACCATGGGGTTGGGTTGCCATGGCAACCATGGGGTTGTGTTGCCATGGTAACCATGGGGTTGGGTTGCCATGGCAACCATGGGGATGGGTTGCCATGGCAACCATGGGGTTTGGTTGCCATGGCAACCATGGGGTTGTGTTGCCATGGTAACCATGGCGTTTAGTTGCCATGGCAACCACGGGGTTTGGTTGCCATGGTAACCATGGGGTTGGGTTGCCATGGCAACCATGGGGTTTTGTTGCCATGGCAACCATGGGGTTGTGTTGCCATGGGAACCATGGGGTTGGGTTGCCATGGCAACCATGGGGTTGTGTTGCCATGGGAACCACGGGGTTGGGTTGCCATGGCATCCACGGGGTTGGGTTGCCATGGCAACCACGGGGTTTGGTTGCCATGGCAACCATGGGGTTGGCTTGCCATGGCAACCACGGGGTTGTGTTCTCATGGGAACCATGGGGTTGTGTTGCCATGGTAACCATGGGGTTGGGTTGCCATGGCAACCACGGGGTTTGGTTGCTATGGTAACCATGGGGTTGGGTTGCCATGGCAACCATGGGGTTGTGTTGCAATGTTAACCATGGAGTTTAGTTGCCATGGCAACCACGGGGTTTGGTTGCCATGGTAACCATGGGTTTGGGTTGCCATGGCAACCATGGGATTGTGTTGCCATGGTAACCATGGCGTTTTGTTGCGATGGCAAATTTGGGGTTCTGTTGCCATGGCAACCATGGGGTAGTGTTTCCATGGCAACCATGGGGTTGTGTTGCCATGGTAACTATGGGGTTGGGTTGCTATGGAAACCATGGGGTTTAGTTGCCTTGGCAGCCATGGGGTTGGGTTGCCATGGCAACCATGGGGTTGTGTTGCCATGGTAACCATGGCGTTTTGTTGCCATGGCAACTATGGGGTTCTGTTGCCATGGCAACCATGGGGTAGTGCTTCCATGGCAACCATGGGGATGTGTTGCCATGGTAACGATGGGGTTGGGTTGCTATGGTAACCATGCGGTTGTGTTGCCATGGTAACCATGGGGTTGGGTTGCCATGGCAACCACGGGGTTTGGTTGCTATGGTAACCATGGGGTTGGGTTGCCATGGCAACCATGGGGTTGTGTTGCCATGGTAACCATGGCGTTTAGTTGCCATGGCAACCACGGGGTTTGGTTGCCATGGTAACCATGGGGTTGGGTTGCCATGGCAACCATGGGGTTGTGTTGCCATGGTAACCATGGCGTTGTGTTGCGATGGCAACTATGGGGTTCTGTTGCCATGGCAACCATGGGGTAGTGTTTCCATGGCAACCATGGGGTTGTGTTGCCATGGTAACTATGGGGTTGGGTTGCTATGGAAACTATGGGGTTTGGTTGCTATGGTAACCATGGGGTTCTGTGTCCATGGTAACCATGGGGTTGTGTTGCCATGGTAACCATGGCGTTTTGTTGCCATGGCAACTATGGGGTTCTGTTTCCATGGCAACCATGGGGTAGTGTTGCCATGGTAACGATGGGGTTGGCTTGCCATGGCAACCACGGGGTTGTGTTCTCATGGGAACCATGGGGTTGTGTTGCCATGGTAACCATGGGGTTGGGTTGCCATGGCAACCACGGGGTTTGGTTGCTATGGTAACCATGGGGTTGGGTTGCCATGGCAACCATGGGGTTGTGTTGCCATGGTAACCATGGCGTTTAGTTGCCATGGCAACCACGGGGTTTGGTTGCCATGGTAACCATGGGGTTGGGTTGCCATGGCAACCATGGGGTAGTGTTTCCATGGCAACCATGGGGTTGTGTTGCCATTGTAACTATGGGGTTGGGTTGCTATGGAAACTATGGGGTTTATTTGCCTTGGAAACCATGGGGTTGGGTTGCCATGGCAACCATGGGGTTGTGTTGCCATGGTAACCATGGCGTTTTGTTGCCATGGCAACTATGGGGTTCTGTTGCCATGGCAACCATGGGGTAGTGCTTCCATGGCAACCATGGGGATGTGTTGCCATGGTAACGATGGGGTTGGGTTGCTATGGTAACCATGCGGTTGTGTTGCCATGGTAACCATGGGGTTGGGTTGCCATGGCAACCACGGGGTTTGGTTGCTATGGTAACCATTGGGTTGTGTTACCATGGCAACCATGGGGTTGTGTTGCCATGGTAACCATGGCGTTGGTTTGCCATGGCAACCATGGGGTTGTGTTGCCATGGTAACCATGGCGTTTAGTTGCCATGGCAACGACGGGGTTTGGTTGCCATGGTAACCATGGTGTTGGGTTGCTATGGTAACCATGCGGTTGTGTTGCCATGGTATCCATGGGGTTGGGTTGCCATGGCAACCACGGGGTTTGGTTGCTATGGTAACCATGGGGTTGGGTTGCCATGGCAACCATGGGGTTGTGTTGCCATGGTAACCATGGCGTTTAGTTGCCATGGCAACCACGGGGTTTGGTTGCCATGGTAACCATGGGGTTGGGTTGCCATGTCAACCATGGGGTTGGGTTCCCATGGTAACCATGGGGTTGGGTTGCCATGGCAACCATGGGGTTGTGTTGCCATGGTAACCATGGCGTTTAGTTGCCATGGCAACTATGGGGTTCTGTTGCCATGGTAACCATGGGGTTGGGTTGCCATGGCAACCATGGGGTTGTGTTGCCATGGGAACCATGGGGTTGGGTTGCCATGGCATCCACGGGGTTGGGTTGCCATGGCAACCACGGGGTTTGGTTGCCATGGCAACCATGGGGTTCTGTGTCCATGGTAACCATGGGGTTGTGTTGCCATGGTAAACATGGCGTTTTGTTGCCATGGCAACTATGGGGTTGTGTTGCCATGGCAACCATGGGGTAGTGTTTCCATGGCAACCACGGGGTTTGGTTGCCATGGTAACCATGGGGTTGGGTTGTCATGGCAACCATGGTGTTGTGTTGCCATGGTAACCATGGCGTTTAGTTCCCATGGCAACTATGGGGTTCTCTTGCCATGGTAACCATGGGGTTGCGTTGCCATGGCAACCATGGGGTTGTGTTGCCATGGGAACCATGTGGTTGGGTTGCCATGGCATCCACGGGGTTGGGTTGCCATGGCAACCACGGGGTTTGGTTGCCATGGCAACCATGGGGTTGTGTTGCCATGGTAACCATGGCGTTTAGTTGCCATGGCAACTATGGGGTTCTGTTGCCATGGTAACCATGGGGTTGTGTTGCCATGGCAACCATGGGGTTGTGTTGCCGTGGGAACCATGGGGTTGGGTTGCCATGGCAACCATGGGGTTGGGTTGCCATGGCAACCATGGGGTTGTGTTGCCATGGTAACCATGGCGTTTAGTTGCCATGGCAACCACGGGGTTGGGTTGCCATGGCAACCATGGTGTTGTGTTGCCATGGGAACCATGGGGTTGGGTTGCTATGGCATCCACGGTGTTGGGTTGCCATGGCAACCACGGGGTTTGGATGCCATAGCAACCATGGGGTTCTGTGTCCATGGTAACCATGGGGTTGTGTTGCCATGGTAACCATGGCGTTTTGTTGCCATGGCAACTATGGGGTTCTGTTGCCATGGCAACCATGGGGTAGTGTTTCCATGGCAACCACGGGGTTTCGTTGCCATGGTAACCATGGGGTTGGGTTGCCATTGGCAACCATGGGGTTGGGTTGCCATGGCAACCATGGGGTTGTGTTGCCATGGTAACCATGGGGTTGGGTTGCCATGGCAACCATGGGGTTGTGTTGCCATGGGAACCATGGGGATGTGTTGCCATGGCATCCACGGGGTTGGGTTGCCATGGCAACCACGGGGTTTTGTTGCCATGGCAACCATGGGGTAGTGTTTCCATGGCAACCACGGCGTTTGGTTGCCATGGTAACCATGGGGTTGGGTTGCCATGGCAACCACGGGGTTTGGTTGCTCTGGTAACCATGGGGTTGGGTTGCCATGGCAACCATGGGGTTGTGTTGCCATGGTAACCATGGGGTTGGGTTGCCATGGCAACCATGGGGATGGGTTGCCATGGCAACCATGGGGTTGGGTTGCCATGGCAACCATGGGGTTGTGTTGCCATGGTAACCATGGCGTTTAGTTGCCATGGCAACCACGGGGTTTGGTTGCCATGGTAACCATGGGGTTGGGTTGCCATGGCAACCATGGGGTTTTGTTGCCATGGCAACCATGGGGTTGTGTTGCCATGGGAACCATGGGGTTGGGTTGCCATGGCAACCATGGGGTTGTGTTGCCATGGGAACCACGGGGTTGGGTTGCCATGGCATCCACGGGGTTGGGTTGCCATGGCAACCACGGGGTTTGGTTGCCATGGCAACCATGGGGTTCTGTGTCCATGGTAACCATGGGGTTGAGTTGCCATGGCAACCACGGGGTTTGGTTGCTCTGGTAACCATGGGGTTGGGTTGCCATGGCAACCATGCGGTTGCGTTCCCATGGTAACCATGGGGCTGGGTTGCCATGGCAACCATGGGGTTGGCTTGCCATGGCAACCACGGGGTTGTGTTCTCATGGGAACCATGGGGTTGTGTTGCCATGGTAACCATGGGGTTGGGTTGCCATGGCAACCACGGGGTTTGGTTGCTATGGTAACCATGGGGTTGGGTTGCCATGGCAACCATGGGGTTGTGTTGCAATGTTAACCATGGAGTTTAGTTGCCATGGCAACCACGGGGTTTGGTTGCCATGGTAACCATGGGTTTGGGTTGCCATGGCAACCATGGGATTGTGTTGCCATGGTAACCATGGCGTTTTGTTGCGATGGCAAATTTGGGGTTCTGTTGCCATGGCAACCATGGGGTAGTGTTTCCATGGCAACCATGGGGTTGTGTTGCCATGGTAACTATGGGGTTGGGTTGCTATGGAAACCATGGGGTTTAGTTGCCTTGGCAGCCATGGGGTTGGGTTGCCATGGCAACCATGGGGTTGTGTTGCCATGGTAACCATGGCGTTTTGTTGCCATGGCAACTATGGGGTTCTGTTGCCATGGCAACCATGGGGTAGTGCTTCCATGGCAACCATGGGGATGTGTTGCCATGGTAACGATGGGGTTGGGTTGCTATGGTAACCATGCGGTTGTGTTGCCATGGTAACCATGGGGTTGGGTTGCCATGGCAACCACGGGGTTTGGTTGCTATGGTAACCATGGGGTTGGGTTGCCATGGCAACCATGGGGTTGTGTTGCCATGGTAACCATGGCGTTTAGTTGCCATGGCAACCACGGGGTTTGGTTGCCATGGTAACCATGGGGTTGGGTTGCCATGGCAACCATGGGGTTGTGTTGCCATGGTAACCATGGCGTTGTGTTGCGATGGCAACTATGGGGTTCTGTTGCCATGGCAACCATGGGGTAGTGTTTCCATGGCAACCATGGGGTTGTGTTGCCATGGTAACTATGGGGTTGGGTTGCTATGGAAACTATGGGGTTTGGTTGCTATGGTAACCATGGGGTTCTGTGTCCATGGTAACCATGGGGTTGTGTTGCCATGGTAACCATGGCGTTTTGTTGCCATGGCAACTATGGGGTTCTGTTTCCATGGCAACCATGGGGTAGTGTTGCCATGGTAACGATGGGGTTGGCTTGCCATGGCAACCACGGGGTTGTGTTCTCATGGGAACCATGGGGTTGTGTTGCCATGGTAACCATGGGGTTGGGTTGCCATGGCAACCACGGGGTTTGGTTGCTATGGTAACCATGGGGTTGGGTTGCCATGGCAACCATGGGGTTGTGTTGCCATGGTAACCATGGCGTTTAGTTGCCATGGCAACCACGGGGTTTGGTTGCCATGGTAACCATGGGGTTGGGTTGCCATGGCAACCATGGGGTAGTGCTTCCATGGCAACCATGGGGTTGTGTTGCCATTGTAACTATGGGGTTGGGTTGCTATGGAAACTATGGGGTTTATTTGCCTTGGAAACCATGGGGTTGGGTTGCCATGGCAACCATGGGGTTGTGTTGCCATGGTAACCATGGCGTTTTGTTGCCATGGCAACTATGGGGTTCTGTTGCCATGGCAACCATGGGGTAGTGCTTCCATGGCAACCATGGGGATGTGTTGCCATGGTAACGATGGGGTTGGGTTGCTATGGTAACCATGCGGTTGTGTTGCCATGGTAACCATGGGGTTGGGTTGCCATGGCAACCACGGGGTTTGGTTGCTATGGTAACCATTGGGTTGTGTTGCCATGGCAACCATGGGGTTGTGTTGCCATGGTAACCATGGCGTTGGTTTGCCATGGCAACCATGGGGTTGTGTTGCCATGGTAACCATGGCGTTTAGTTGCCATGGCAACGACGGGGTTTGGTTGCCATGGTAACCATGGTGTTGGGTTGCTATGGTAACCATGCGGTTGTGTTGCCATGGTATCCATGGGGTTGGGTTGCCATGGCAACCACGGGGTTTGGTTGCTATGGTAACCATGGGGTTGGGTTGCCATGGCAACCATGGGGTTGTGTTGCCATGGTAACCATGGCGTTTATTTGCCATGGCAACCACGGGGTTTGGTTGCCATGGTAACCATGGGGTTGGGTTGCCATGTCAACCATGGGGTTGGGTTCCCATGGTAACCATGGGGTTGGGTTGCCATGGCAACCATGGGGTTGTGTTGCCATGGTAACCATGGCGTTTAGTTGCCATGGCAACTATGGGGTTCTGTTGCCATGGTAACCATGGGGTTGGGTTGCCATGGCAACCATGGGGTTGTGTTGCCATGGGAACCATGGGGTTGGGTTGCCATGGCATCCACGGGGTTGGGTTGCCATGGCAACCACGGGGTTTGGTTGCCATGGCAACCATGGGGTTCTGTGTCCATGGTAACCATGGGGTTGTGTTGCCATGGTAAACATGGCGTTTTGTTGCCATGGCAACTATGGGGTTGTGTTGCCATGGCAACCATGGGGTAGTGTTTCCATGGCAACCACGGGGTTTGGTTGCCATGGTAACCATGGGGTTGGGTTGTCATGGCAACCATGGGGTTGTGTTGCCATGGTAACCATGGCGTTTAGTTCCCATGGCAACTATGGGGTTCTCTTGCCATGGTAACCATGGGGTTGCGTTGCCATGGCAACCATGGGGTTGTGTTGCCATGGGAACCATGTGGTTGGGTTGCCATGGCATCCACGGGGTTGGGTTGCCATGGCAACCACGGGGTTTGGTTGCCATGGCAACCTTGGGGTTGTGTTGCCATGGTAACCATGGCGTTTAGTTGCCATGGCAACTATGGGGTTCTGTTGCCATGGTAACCATGGGGTTGTGTTGCCATGGCAACCATGGGGTTGTGTTGCCGTGGGAACCATGGGGTTGGGTTGCCATGGCAACCATGGGGTTGGGTTGCCATGGCAACCATGGGGTTGTGTTGCCATGGTAACCACGGCGTTTAGTTGCCATGGCAACCACGGGGTTTGGTTGCCATGGTAACCATGGGGTTGGGTTGCCATGGCAACCATGGGGTTGGGTTGCCATGGCATCCACGGTTTTGGGTTGCCATGGCAACCACGGGGTTTGGTTGCCATGGTAACCATGGGGTTGGGTTGCCATGGCAGCCATGGGGTTGGGTTGCAATGGCAACCATGGGGTTGGGTTCCCATGGTAACCATGGGGTTGGGTTGCCATGGCAACCATGGGGTTGTGTTGCCATGGTAACCATGCCGTTTAGTTGCCATGGCAACTATGGGGTTCTGTTGCCATGGTAACCATGGGGTTGGGTTGCCATGGCAACCATGGTGTTGTGTTGCCATGGGAACCATGGGGTTGGGTTGCCATGGCATCCACGGTGTTGGGTTGCCATGGCAACCACGGGGTTTGGATGCCATAGCAACCATGGGGTTCTGTGTCCATGGTAACAATGGGGTTGTGTTGCCATGGTAACCATGGCGTTTTGTTGCCATGGCAACTATGGGGTTCTGTTGCCATGGCAACCATGGGGTAGTGTTTCCATGGCAACCACGGGGTTTCGTTGCCATGGTAACCATGGGGTTGGGTTGCCATTGGCAACCATGGGGTTGGGTTGCCATGGCAACCATGGGGTTGTGTTCTCATGGGAACCATGGGGTTGTGTTGCCATGGTAACCATGGGGTTGGGTTGCCATGGCAACCACGGGGTTTGGTTGCTATGGTAACCATGGGGTTGGGTTGCCATGGCAACCATGGGGTTGTGTTGCAATGTTAACCATGGAGTTTAGTTGCCATGGCAACCACGGGGTTTGGTTGCCATGGTAACCATGGGTTTGGGTTGCCATGGCAACCATGGGATTGTGTTGCCATGGTAACCATGGCGTTTTGTTGCGATGGCAAATTTGGGGTTCTGTTGCCATGGCAACCATGGGGTAGTGTTTCCATGGCAACCATGGGGTTGTGTTGCCATGGTAACTATGGGGTTGGGTTGCTATGGAAACCATGGGGTTTAGTTGCCTTGGCAGCCATGGGGTTGGGTTGCCATGGCAACCATGGGGTTGTGTTGCCATGGTAACCATGGCGTTTTGTTGCCATGGCAACTATGGGGTTCTGTTGCCATGGCAACCATGGGGTAGTGCTTCCATGGCAACCATGGGGATGTGTTGCCATGGTAACGATGGGGTTGGGTTGCTATGGTAACCATGCGGTTGTGTTGCCATGGTAACCATGGGGTTGGGTTGCCATGGCAACCACGGGGTTTGGTTGCTATGGTAACCATGGGGTTGGGTTGCCATGGCAACCATGGGGTTGTGTTGCCATGGTAACCATGGCGTTTAGTTGCCATGGCAACCACGGGGTTTGGTTGCCATGGTAACCATGGGGTTGGGTTGCCATGGCAACCATGGGGTTGTGTTGCCATGGTAACCATGGCGTTGTGTTGCGATGGCAACTATGGGGTTCTGTTGCCATGGCAACCATGGGGTAGTGTTTCCATGGCAACCATGGGGTTGTGTTGCCATGGTAACTATGGGGTTGGGTTGCTATGGAAACTATGGGGTTTGGTTGCTATGGTAACCATGGGGTTCTGTGTCCATGGTAACCATGGGGTTGTGTTGCCATGGTAACCATGGCGTTTTGTTGCCATGGCAACTATGGGGTTCTGTTTCCATGGCAACCATGGGGTAGTGTTGCCATGGTAACGATGGGGTTGGCTTGCCATGGCAACCACGGGGTTGTGTTCTCATGGGAACCATGGGGTTGTGTTGCCATGGTAACCATGGGGTTGGGTTGCCATGGCAACCACGGGGTTTGGTTGCTATGGTAACCATGGGGTTGGGTTGCCATGGCAACCATGGGGTTGTGTTGCCATGGTAACCATGGCGTTTAGTTGCCATGGCAACCACGGGGTTTGGTTGCCATGGTAACCATGGGGTTGGGTTGCCATGGCAACCATGGGGTAGTGCTTCCATGGCAACCATGGGGTTGTGTTGCCATTGTAACTATGGGGTTGGGTTGCTATGGAAACTATGGGGTTTATTTGCCTTGGAAACCATGGGGTTGGGTTGCCATGGCAACCATGGGGTTGTGTTGCCATGGTAACCATGGCGTTTTGTTGCCATGGCAACTATGGGGTTCTGTTGCCATGGCAACCATGGGGTAGTGCTTCCATGGCAACCATGGGGATGTGTTGCCATGGTAACGATGGGGTTGGGTTGCTATGGTAACCATGCGGTTGTGTTGCCATGGTAACCATGGGGTTGGGTTGCCATGGCAACCACGGGGTTTGGTTGCTATGGTAACCATTGGGTTGTGTTGCCATGGCAACCATGGGGTTGTGTTGCCATGGTAACCATGGCGTTGGTTTGCCATGGCAACCATGGGGTTGTGTTGCCATGGTAACCATGGCGTTTAGTTGCCATGGCAACGACGGGGTTTGGTTGCCATGGTAACCATGGTGTTGGGTTGCTATGGTAACCATGCGGTTGTGTTGCCATGGTATCCATGGGGTTGGGTTGCCATGGCAACCACGGGGTTTGGTTGCTATGGTAACCATGGGGTTGGGTTGCCATGGCAACCATGGGGTTGTGTTGCCATGGTAACCATGCCGTTTAGTTGCCATGGCAACTATGGGGTTCTGTTGCCATGGTAACCATGGGGTTGGGTTGCCATGGCAACCATGGTGTTGTGTTGCCATGGGAACCATGGGGTTGGGTTGCCATGGCATCCACGGTGTTGGGTTGCCATGGCAACCACGGGGTTTGGATGCCATAGCAACCATGGGGTTCTGTGTCCATGGTAACAATGGGGTTGTGTTGCCATGGTAACCATGGCGTTTTGTTGCCATGGCAACTATGGGGTTCTGTTGCCATGGCAACCATGGGGTAGTGTTTCCATGGCAACCACGGGGTTTCGTTGCCATGGTAACCATGGGGTTGGGTTGCCATTGGCAACCATGGGGTTGGGTTGCCATGGCAACCATGGGGTTGTGTTGCCATGGTAACCATGGGGTTGGGTTGCCATGGCAACCATGGGGTTGTGTTGCCATGGGAACCATGGGGATGGGTTGCCATGGCATCCACGGGGTTGGGTTGCCATGGCAACCACGGGGTTTTGTTGCCATGGCAACCATGGGGTAGTGTTTCCATGGCAACCACGGCGTTTGGTTGCCATGGTAACCATGGGGTTGGGTTGCCATGGCAACCACGGGGTTTGGTTGCTCTGGTAACCATGGGGTTGGGTTGCCATGGCAACCATGGGGTTGTGTTGCCATGGTAACCATGGCGTTTAGTTGCCATGGAAACCACGGGGTTCTGTTGCCATGGTAACCATGGGGTTGGGTTGCCATGGCAACCATGGGGTTGTGTTGCCATGGTAACCATGGGGTTGGGTTGCCATGGCAACCATGGGGATGGGTTGCCATGGCAACCATGGGGTTGGGTTGCCATGGCAACCATGGGGTTGTGTTGCCATGGTAACCATGGCGTTTAGTTGCCATGGCAACCACGGGGTTTGGTTGCCATGGTAACCATGGGGTTGGGTTGCCATGGCAACCACGGGGTTGTGTTGCCATGGGAACCATGGGGTTGGGTTGCCATGGCAACCATGGGGTTGTGTTGCCATGGGAACCATGGGGTTGGGTTGCCATGGCATCCGCGGGGTTGGGTTGCCATGGCAACCACGGGGTTTGGTTGCCATGGCAACCATGGGGTTCTGTGTCCATGGTAACCATGGGGTTGGGTTGCCATGGCAACCACGGGGTTTGGTTGCTCTGGTAACCATGGGGTTGGGTTGCCATGGCAACCATGCGGTTGCGTTCCCATGGTAACCATGGGGCTGGGTTGCCATGGCAACCATGGTGTTGGCTTGCCATGGCAACCACGGGGTTGTGTTCTCATGGGAACCATGGGGTTGTGTTGCCATGGTAACCATGGGGTTGGGTTGCCATGGCAACCACGGGGTTTGGTTGCTATGGTAACCATGGGGTTGGGTTGCCATGGCAACCATGGGGTTGTGTTGCAATGGTAACCATGGAGTTTAGTTGCCATGGCAACCACGGGGTTTGGTTGCCATGGTAACCATGGGTTTGGGTTGCCATGGCAACCATGGGATTGTGTTTCCATGGTAACCATGGCGTTTTGTTGCGATGGCAAATTTGGTGTTCTGTTGCCATGGCAACCATGGGGTAGTGTTTCCATGGCAACCATGGGGTTGTGTTGCCATGGTAACTATGGGGTTGGGTTGCTATGGAAACCATGGGGTTTAGTTGCCTTGGCAGCCATGGGGTTGGGTTGCCATGGCAACCATGGGGTTGTGTTGCCATGGTAACCATGGCGTTTTGTTGCCATGGCAACTATGGGGTTCTGTTGCCATGGCAACCATGGGGTAGTGCTTCCATGGCAACCATGGGGATGTGTTGCCATGGTAACGATGGGGTTGGGTTGCTATGGTAACCATGCGGTTGTGTTGCCATGGTAACCATGGGGTTGGGTTGCCATGGCAACCACGGGGTTTGGTTGCTATGGTAACCATGGGGTTGGGTTGCCATGGCAACCATGGGGTTGTGTTGCCATGGTAACCATGGCGTTTAGTTGCCATGGCAACCACGGGGTTTGGTTGCCATGGTAACCATGGGGTTGGGTTGCCATGGCAACCATGGGGTTGTGTTGCCATGGTAACCATGGCGTTGTGTTGCGATGGCAACTATGGGGTTCTGTTGCCATGGCAACCATGGGGTAGTGTTTCCATGGCAACCATGGGGTTGTGTTGCCATGGTAACTATGGGGTTGGGTTGCTATGGAAACTATGGGGTTTGGTTGCTATGGTAACCATGGGGTTCTGTGTCCATGGTAACCATGGGGTTGTGTTGCCATGGTAACCATGGCGTTTTGTTGCCATGGCAACTATGGGGTTCTGTTGCCATGGAAACCATGGGGTAGTGTTTCCATGGCAACCATGGGGTAGTGTTGCCATGGTAACGATGGGGTTGGCTTGCCATGGCAACCACGGGGTTGTGTTCTCATGGGAACCATGGGGTTGTGTTGCCATGGTAACCATGGGGTTGGGTTGCCATGGCAACCACGGGGTTTGGTTGCTATGGTAACCATGGGGTTGGGTTGCCATGGCAACCATGGGGTTGTGTTGCCATGGTAACCATGGCGTTTAGTTGCCATGGCAACCACGGGGTTTGGTTGCCATGGTAACCATGGGGTTGGGTTGCCATGGCAACCATGGGGTAGTGTTTCCATGGCAACCATGGGGTTGTGTTGCCATTGTAACTATGGGGTTGGGTTGCTATGGAAACTATGGGGTTTATTTGCCTTGGAAACCATGGGGTTGGGTTGCCATGGCAACCATGGGGTTGTGTTGCCATGGTAACCATGGCGTTTTGTTGCCATGGCAACTATGGGGTTCTGTTGCCATGGCAACCATGGGGTAGTGCTTCCATGGCAACCATGGGGATGTGTTGCCATGGTAACGATGGGGTTGGGTTGCTATGGTAACCATGCGGTTGTGTTGCCATGGTAACCATGGGGTTGGGTTGCCATGGCAACCACGGGGTTTGGTTGCTATGGTAACCATGGGGTTGGGTTGCCATGGCAACCATGGGGTTGTGTTGCCATGGTAACCATGGCGTTGGTTTGCCATGGCAACCATGGGGTTGTGTTGCCATGGTAACCATGGCGTTTAGTTGCCATGGCAACCACGGGGTTTGGTTGCCATGGTAACCATGCGGTTGGGTTGCCATGTCAACCATGGGGTTGGGTTGCCATGGCAACCATGGGGTAGTGTTTCCATGGCAACCATGGGGTTGTGTTGCCATGGTAACTATGGGGTTGGGTTGCTATGGAAACTATGGGGTTTAGTTGCCTTGGCAACCATGGGGTTGGGTTGCCATGGCAACCATGGGGTTGTGTTGCCATGGTAACCATGGCGTTTTGTTGCCATGGCAAATATGGGGTTCTGTTGCCATGGCAACCATGGGGTAGTGCTTCCATGGCAACCATGGGGTTGTGTTGCCATGGTAACTATGGGGTTGTGTTTCCATGGGAACCATGGGGTTGGGTTGCCATGGCATCCACTGGGTTGGGTTGCCATGGCAACCACGGGGTTCTGTGTCCATGGTAACCATGGCGTTGTGTTGCCATGGTAACCATGGCGTTTTGTTGCCATGGCAACTATGGGGTTCTGTTGCCATGGCAACCATGGGGTAGTGTTTCCATGGCAACCATGGGGTAGTGTTGCCATGGTAACGATGGGGTTGGGTTGCCATGGCAACCACGGGGTTTGGTTGCTATGGTAACCATGGGGTTGGGTTGCCATGGCAACCATGGGGTTGTGTTGCCATGGTAACCATGGCGTTTAGTTGCCATGGCAACCACGGGGTTGGGTTGCCATGGTAACCATGGGGTTGGGTTGCCATGGCAACCATGGGGTTGTGTTGCCATGGTAACCATGGCGTTTTGTTGCCATGGCAACTATGGGGTTCTGTTGCCATGGCAACCATGGGGTAATGTTTCCATGGCAACCGTGGGGTAGTGTTGCCGTGGTAACGATGGGGTGGCTTGCCATGGCAACCACGGGGTTGTGTTCTCATGGGAACCATGGGGTTGTGTTGCCATGGCAACCATGGGGTTCAGATGCCATGGTAACAATGCATTTGGTTTGCCATGGCAACCATGGGGTTCTGTTGCCATGGTAACCATGGCGTTTAGTTGCCATGGCAACTATGGGGTTCTGTTGCCATGGTAACCATGGGGTTGGGTTGCCATGGCAACCTTGGGGTTGTGTTGCCATGGGAACCATGGGGTTGGGTTGCCATGGCATCCACGGGGTTGGGTTGCCATGGCAACCACGGGGTTTGGTTGCCATGGAAACCATGGGGTTCTGTGTCCATGGTAACCATGGGGTTGTGTTGCTATGGTAACCATGGCGTTTTGTTGCCATGGCAACTATGGTGTTCTGTTGCCATGGCAACCATGGGGTAGTGTTTCCATGGCAACCACGGGGGTTGGTTGCCATGGTAACCATGGGGTTGGGTTGCCATGGCAACCATGGGGTTGTGTTGCCATGGTAACCATGGCGTTTAGTTTCCAGGGCAACCACGGGGTTTGGTTGCCATGGTAACCATGGGGTTGGGTTGCCATGGCAACCATGGGGTTGGGTGGCATGGCAACCATGGGGTTGGGTTGCCATGGTAACCATGGCGTTTAGTTGCCAGGGCAACCACGGGGTTTGGTTGCCATGGTAACCATGGGGTTGGGTTGCCATGGCAACGATGGGGTTGGGTTGGCATTGCAACCATGGGGTTGTGTTGCCATGGTAACCATGGGGTTGGGTTGCCATGGGAACCATGGGGTTGGGTTGCCATGGCAACCATGGGGTTGGTTTGCCATGGCAATCATGGGGTTGTGTTTCCATGGTAACCATGGCGTTTAGTTGCCATGGCAACCACGAGGTTTGGTTGCCATGGTAACCATGGGGTTGGGTTCCCATGTCAACCATGGTGTTGGGTTCCCATGGTAAACATGGGGTTGGGTTGCCATGGCAACCATGGGGTTGTGTTGCCATGGTAACCATGGCGTTTAGTTGCCATGGCAACTATGGGGTTCTGTTGCCATGGTAACCATGGGGTTGGGTTGCCATGGCAACCATGGGGTTGTGTTGCCATGGGAACCATGGGGTTGTGTTGCCATGGTAACCATGGCGTTTAGTTGCCATGGCAACTATGGGGTTCTGTTGCCATGGTAACCATGGGGTTGGGTTGCTATGGCAACCATGGGGTTGTGTTGCCATGGGAACCATGGGGTAGGGTTGCCATGGCATCCACGGGGTTGGGTTGCCATGGCAACCACGGGGTTTGGTTGCCATGGCAACCATGGGGTTCTGTGTCCATGGTAACAATGGGGTTGTGTTGCCATGGTAACCATGGCGTTTTGTTGCCATGGCAACTATGGGGTTCTGTTGCCATGGCAACCATGGGGTAGTGTTTCCATGGCAACCACGGGGTTTGGTTGCCATGGTAACCATGGGGTTGGGTTGCCATGGCAACCATGGGGTTGTGTTGCCATGGTAACCATGGGGTTGGGTTGCCATGGCAACCATGGGGTTGTGTTGCCATGGTAACCATGGCGTTTAGTTGCCATGGCAACTATGGGGTTCTGTTGCCATGGTAACCATGGGGTTGGGTTGCCATGGCAACCATGGGGTTGTGTTGCCATGGGAACCATGGGGTTGGGTTGCCATGGCATCCACGGGGTTGGGTTGCCATGGCAACCACGGGGTTTGGTTGCCATGGCAACCATGGGGTTGTGTTGCCATGGTAACCATGGCGTTTAGTTGCCATGGCAACCATGGGGTTCTGTTGCCATGGTAACCATGGGGTTGGGTTGCCATGGGAACCATGGTGTTGTGTTGCCATGGGAACCATGGGGTTGGGTTGCCATGGGAACCATGGGGTTGGGTTGCCATGGCAACCATGGGGTTGGGTTCCCATGGTAACCATGGGGTTGGGTTGCCATGGCAACCATGGGGTTGTGTTGCCATGGTAACCATGGCGTTTAGTTGCCATGGCAACTATGGGGTTCTGTTGCCATGGTAACCATGGGGTTGGGTTGCCATGGCAACCATGGGGTTGTGTTGCCATGGGAACCATGGGGTTGGGTTGCCATGGCATTTACGGGGTTTGGTTGCCATGGCAACCACGGGGTTTGGTTGCCATGGCAACCATGGGGTTCTGTGTCCATGGTAACCATGGGGTTGTGTTGCCATGGTAACCATGGCGTTCTGTTGCCATGGCAACTATGGGGTTCTGATGCCATGGCAACCATGGGGTAGTGTTTCCATGGCAACCACGGGGTTTGGTTGCCATGGTAACCATGGGGTTGGGTTGCTATAGCAACCATGGGGTTGGGTTGCCATGGCAACCATGGGGTTGTGTTGCCATGGTAACCATGGGGTTGGGTTGCCATGGCAACCATGGGGTTGTGTTGCCATGGTAACCATGGCGTTTAGTTGCCATGGCAACTATGGGGTTCTGTTGCCATGGTAACCATGGGGTTGGGTTGCCATGGCAACCACGGGGTTTGGTTTCCATGGTAACCATGGGGTTGGGTTGCCATGGCAACCATGGGGTTGTGTTGCCATGGTAACCATGGCGTTTAGTTGCCATGGCAACTATGGGGTTCTGTTGCCATGGTAACCATGGGGTTGGGTTGCCATGGCAACCATGGGGTTGTGTTGCCATGGGAACCATGGGATTGGGTTGCCATGGCATCCACTGGGTTGGGTTGCCATGGCAACCACGGGTTGTGTTGCCATTGCAACCATGGGGTTCTGTGTCCATGGTAACCATGGGGTTGTGTTGCCATGGTAACCATGGCGTTTTGTTGCCATGGCAACTATGGGGTTCTGTTGCCATGGCAACCATGGGGTAGTGCTTCCATGGCAACCATGGGGATGTGTTGCCATGGTAACGATGGGGTTGGGTTGCTATGGTAACCATGCGGTTGTGTTGCCATGGTAACCATGGGGTTGGGTTGCCATGGCAACCACGGGGTTTGGTTGCTATGGTAACCATGGGGTTGGGTTGCCATGGCAACCATGGGGTTGTGTTGCCATGGTAACCCTGGCGTTTAGTTGCCATGGCAACCACGGGGTTTGGTTGCCATGGTAACCATGGGGTTGGGTTGCCATGGCAACCATGGGGTTGTGTTGCCATGGTAACCATGGCGTTGTGTTGCGATGGCAACTATGGGGTTCTGTTGCCATGGCAACCATGGGGTAGTGTTTCCATGGCAACCATGGGGTTGTGTTGCCATGGTAACTATGGGGTTGGGTTGCTATGGAAACTATGGGGTTTGGTTGCTATGGTAACCATGGGGTTCTGTGTCCATGGTAACCATGGGGTTGTGTTGCCATGGTAACAATGGCGTTTTGTTGCCATGGCAACTATGGGGTTCTGTTGCCATGGCAACCATGGGGTAGTGTTTCCATGGCAACCATGGGGTAGTGTTGCCATGGTAACGATGGGGTTGGCTTGCCATGGCAACCACGGGGTTGTGTTCTCATGGGAACCATGGGGTTGTGTTGCCATGGTAACCATGGGGTTGGGTTGCCATGGCAACCACGGGGTTTGGTTGCTATGGTAACCATGGGGTTGGGTTGCCATGGCAACCATGGGGTTGTGTTGCCATGGTAACCATGGCGTTTAGTTGCCATGGCAACCACGGGGTTTGGTTGCCATGGTAACCATGGGGTTGGGTTGCCATGGCAACCATGGGGTAGTGTTTCCATGGCAACCATGGGGTTGTGTTGCCATTGTAACTATGGGGTTGGGTTGCTATGGAAACTATGGGGTTTATTTGCCTTGGAAACCATGGGGTTGGGTTGCCATGGCAACCATGGGGTTGTGTTGCCATGGTAACCATGGCGTTTAGTTGCCATGGCAACGACGGGGTTTGGTTGCCATGGTAACCATGGTGTTGGGTTGCTATGGTAACCATGCGGTTGTGTTGCCATGGTATCCATGGGGTTGGGTTGCCATGGCAACCACGGGGTTTGGTTGCTATGGTAACCATGGGGTTGGGTTGCCATGGCAGCCATGGGGTTGTGTTGCCATGGTAACCATGGCGTTTAGTTGCCATGGCAACCACGGGGTTTGGTTGCCATGGTAACCATGGGGTTGGGTTGCCATGTCAACCATGGGGTTGGGTTCCCATGGTAACCATGGGGTTGGGTTGTCATGGCAACCATGGGGTTGTGTTGCCATGGTAACCATGGCGTTTAGTTGCCATGGCAACTATGGGGTTCTGTTGCCATGGTAACCATGGGGTTGCGTTGCCATGGCAACCATGGGGTTGTGTTGCCATGGGAACCATGGGGTTGGGTTGCCATGGCATTCACGGGGTTGGGTTGCCATGGCAACCACGGGGTTTGGTTGCCATGGCAACCATGGGGTCGTGTTGCCATGGTAACCATGGCGTTTAGTTGCCATGGCAACTATGGGGTTCTGTTGCCATGGTAACCATGGGGTTGGGTTGCCATGGCAACCATGGGGTTGTGTTGCCGTGGGAACCATGGGGTTGGGTTGCCATGGCAACCATGGGGTTGTGTTGCCATGGTAACCATGGCGTTTAGTTGCCATGGCAACCACGGGGTTTGGTTGCCATGGTAACCATGGGGTTGGGTTGCCATGGCAACCATGGGGTTGGGTTGCCATGGCAACCATGGGGTTGGGTTGCCATGGCATCCACGGGGTTGGGTTGCCATGGCAACCACGGGGTTTGGTTGCCATGGTAACCATGGGGTTGGGTTGCCATGGCAGCCATGGGGTTGGGTTGCAATGGCAACCATGGGGTTGGGTTCCCATGGTAACCATGGGGTTGGGTTGCCATGGCAACCATGGGGTTGTGTTGCCATGGTAACCATGCCGTTTAGTTGCCATGGCAACTATGGGGTTCTGTTGCCATGGTAACCATGGGGTTGGGTTGCCATGGCAACCATGGTGTTGTGTTGCCATGGGAACCATGGGGTTGGGTTGCCATGGCATCCACGGTGTTGGGTTGCCATGGCAACCACGGGGTTTGGATGCCATAGCAACCATGGGGTTCTGTGTCCATGGTAACCATGGGGTTGTGTTGCCATGGTAACCATGGCGTTTTGTTGCCATGGCAACTATGGGGTTCTGTTGCCATGGCAACCATGGGGTAGTGTTTCCATTGCAACCGCGGGGTTTCGTTGCCATGGTAACCATGGGGTTGGGTTGCCATTGGCAACCATGGGGTTGGGTTGCCATGGAAACCATGGGGTTGTGTTGCCATGGTAACCATGGGGTTGGGTTGCCATGGCAACCATGGGGTTGTGTTGCCATGGGAACCATGGGGATGGGTTGCCATGCCATCCACGGGGTTGGGTTGCCATGGCAACCACGGGGTTTTGTTGCCATGGCAACCATGGGGTAGTGTTTCCATGGCAACCACGGCGTTTGGTTGCCATGGTAACCATGGGGTTGGGTTGCCATGGCAACCACGGGGTTTGGTTGCTCTGGTAACCATGGGGTTGGCTTGCCATGGCAACCATGGGGTTGTGTTGCCATGGTAACCATGGCGTTTAGTTGCCATGGAAACCACGGGGTTCTGTTGCCATGGTAACCATGGGGTTGGGTTAGCATGGCAACCATGGGGTTGTGTTCCCATGGTAACCATGGGGTTGGGTTGCCATGGCAACCATGGGGATGGGTTGCCATGGCAACCATGGGGTTGGGTTGCCATGGCAACCATGGGGTTGTGTTGCCATGGTAACCATGGCGTTTAGTTGCCATGGCAACCACGGGGTTTGGTTGCCATGGTAACCATGGGGTTGGGTTGCCATGGCAACCATGGGGTTTTGTTGCCATGGCAACCATGGGGTTGTGTTGCCATGGGAACCATGGGGTTGGGTTGCCATGGCAACCATGGGGTTGTGTTGCCATGGGAACCATGGGGTTGGGTTGCCATGGCATCCACGGGGTTGGGTTGCCATGGCAACCACGGGGTTTGGTTGCCATGGCAACCATGGGGTTCTGTGTCCATGGTAACCATGGGGTTGGGTTGCCATGGCAACCACGGGGTTTGGTTGCTCTGGTAACCATGGGGTTGGGTTGCCATGGCAACCATGCGGTTGCGTTCCCATGGTAACCATGGGGCTGGGTTGCCATGGCAACCATGGGGTTGGCTTGCCATGGCAACCACGGGGTTGTGTTCTCATGGGAACCATGGGGTTGTGTTGCCATGGTAACCATGGGGTTGGGTTGCCATGGCAACCACGGGGTTTGGTTGCTATGGTAACCATGGGGTTGGGTTGCCATGGCAACCATGGGGTTGTGTTGCAATGGTAACCATGGAGTTTAGTTGCCATGGCAACCACGGGGTTTGGTTGCCATGGTAACCATGGGTTTGGGTTGCCATGGCAACCATGGGATTGTGTTGCCATGGTAACCATGGCGTTTTGTTGCGATGGCAAATTTGGGGTTCTGTTGCCATGGCAACCATGGGGTAGTGTTTCCATGGCAACCATGGGGTTGTGTTGCCATGGTAACTATGGGGTTGGGTTGCTATGGAAACCATGGGGTTTAGTTGCCTTGGCAGCCATGGGGTTGGGTTGCCATGGCAACCATGGGGTTGTGTTGCCATGGTAACCATGGCGTTTTGTTGCCATGGCAACTATGGGGTTCTGTTGCCATGGCAACCATGGGGTAGTGCTTCCATGGCACCCATGGGGATGTGTTGCCATGGTAACGATGGGGTTGGGTTGCTATGGTAACCATGCGGTTGTGTTGCCATGGTAACCATGGGGTTGGGTTGCCATGGCAACCACGGGGTTTGGTTGCTATGGTAACCATGGGGTTGGGTTGCCATGGCAACCATGGGGTTGTGTTGCCATGGTAACCATGGCGTTTAGTTGCCATGGCAACCACGGGGTTTGGTTGCCATGGTAACCATGGGGTTGGGTTGCCATGGCAACCATGGGGTTGTGTTGCCATGGTAACCATGGCGTTGTGTTGCGATGGCAACTATGGGGTTCTGTTGCCATGGCAACCATGGGGTAGTGTTTCCATGGCAACCATGGGGTTGTGTTGCCATGGTAACGATGGGGTTGGGTTGCTATGGAAACTATGGGGTTTGGTTGCTATGGTAACCATGGGGTTCTGTGTCCATGGTAACCATGGGGTTGTGTTGCCATGGTAACCATGGCGTTTTGTTGCCATGGCAACTATGGGGTTCTGTTGCCATGGCAACCATGGGGTAGTGTTTCCATGGCAACCATGGGGTAGTGTTGCCATGGTAACGATGGGGTTGGCTTGCCATGGCAACCACGGGGTTGTGTTCTCATGGGAACCATGGGGTTGTGTTGCCATGGTAACCATGGGGTTGGGTTGCCATGGCAACCACGGGGTTTGGTTGCTATGGTAACCATGGGGTTGGGTTGCCATGGCAACCATGGGGTTGTGTTGCCATGGTAACCATGGCGTTTAGTTGCCATGGCAAACACGGGGTTTAGTTGCCATGGTAACCATGGGGTTGGGTTGCCATGGCAACCATGGGGTAGTGTTTCCATGGCAACCATGGGGTTGTGTTGCCATTGTAACTATGGGGTTGGGTTGCTATGGAAACTATGGGGTTTATTTGCCTTGGAAACCATGGGGTTGGGTTGCCATGGCAACCATGGGGTTGTGTTGCCATGGTAACCATGGCGTTTAGTTGCCATGGCAACGACGGGGTTTGGTTGCCATGGTAACCATGGTGTTGGGTTGCTATGGTAACCATGCGGTTGTGTTGCCATGGTATCCATGGGGTTGGGTTGCCATGGCAACCATGCGGTTGTGTTGCTATGGTAACCATGGGGTTGGGTTGCCATGGCAGCCACGGGGTTGTGTTGCCATGGTAACCATGGCGTTTAGTTGCCATGGCAACCACGGGGTTTGGTTGCCATGGTAACCATGGGGTTGGGTTGCCATGTCAACCATGGGGTTGGGTTCCCATGGTAACCATGGGGTTGGGTTGTCATGGCAACCATGGGGTTGTGTTGCCATGGTAACCATGGCGTTTTGTTGCCATGGCAACTATGGGGTTCTGTTGCCATGGCAACCATGGGGTAGTGTTTCCATGGCAACCATGGGGTAGTGTTGCCATGGTAACGATGGGGTTGGCTTGCCATGGCAACCACGGGGTTGTGTTCTCATGGGAACCATGGGGTTGTGTTGCCATGGTAACCATGGGGTTGGGTTGCCATGGCAACCACGGGGTTTGGTTGCTATGGTAACCATGGGGTTGGGTTGCCATGGCAACCATGGGGTTGTGTTGCCATGGTAACCATGGCGTTTAGTTGCCATGGCAACCACGGGGTTGGGTTGCCATGGTAACCATGGGGTTGGGTTGCCATGGCAACCATGGGGTTGTGTTGCCATGGTAACCATGGCGTTTTGTTGCCATGGCAACTATGGGGTTCTGTTGCCATGGCAACCATGGGGTAGTGTTTGCATGGCAACCATGGGGTTGGCTTGCCATGGAAACCACGGGGCTGCGTTCTCATGGGAACCATGAGGTTGTGTTGCCATGGTAACCATGGGGTTGGGTTGCCATGGCAACCACGGGGTTTGGTTGCTATGGTAACCATGGGGTTGGGTTGCCATGGCAACAATGGGTTGCGTTGCCATGGTAACCATGGCGTTTAGTTGCCATGGCAAACACGGGGTTTGGTTGCCATGGTAACCATGGGGTTGGGTTGCCATGGCAACCATGGGGTTGTGTTGCCATGGTTACCATGGCGTTTTGTTGCCATGGCAACTATGGGGTTCTGTTGCCATGGCAACCATGGGGTAGTGTTCCCATGGCAACCATGGGGTTGTGTTGCCATGGTAACTATGGGGTTGGGTTGCTATGGAAACTATGGGGTTTAGTTGCCTTGGCAACCATGGGGTTGGGTTGCCATGGCAACCATGGGGTTGTGTTGCCATGGTAACCATGGCGTTTTGTTGCCATGGCAACTATGGGGTTCTGTTGCCATGGCAACCATGGGGTAGTGTTTCCATGGCAACCACGGGGTTTGGTTGCCATGGTAACCATGGGGTTGGGTTGCCATGGCAACCATGGGGTTGGGTTGCAATGGCAACCATGGGGTTGTGTTGCCATGGTAACCATGGCGTTTAGTTGCCATGGCAACTATGGTGTTCTGTTGCCATGGTAACCATGGGGTTGGGTTGCCATGGCAACCATGGGGTTGTGTTGCCATGGGAACCATGGGGTTTGGTTGCCATAGCATCCACGGGGTTGTGTTGCCATGGAACCACGGGGTTTGGTTGCCATGGCAACCATGGGGTTCTGTGTCCATGGTAACCATGGGGTTGTGTTGCCATGGTAACCATGGCGTTTTGTTGCCATGGCAACTATGGGGTTCTGTTGCCATGGCAACCATGGGGTAGTGTTGCCATGGGAACCATGGGGTTGGGTTGCCATGGCAACAATGGGGTTGTGTTGCCATGGTAACCATGGTGTTTAGTTGCCATGGCAACCACGAGGTTTGGTTGCCATGGTAACCATGGGGTTGGGTTGCCATGGCAACCATGGGGTTGGGTTGCCATGGCAACCATGGGGTTGGGTTCCCATGGTAACCATGGGGTTGGGTTGCCATGGCAACCATGGGGTTGGGTTGCCATGGTAACCATGGCGTTCAGTTGCCATGGCAACTATGGGGTTTGGTTGCCATGGTAACCATGGGGTTGGGTTGCCATGGCAACCATGGGGTTGGGTTGCCATGGGAACCATGGGGTTGGGTTGCCATGGCATCCACGGGTTTGGGTTGCCATGGCAACCACGGAGTTTGGTTGCCATGGCAACCATGGGGTTCTGTGTCCTTGGTAACCATGGGGTTGTGTTGCCATGGTAACCATGGCGTTTTGTTGCCATGGCAACAATGGGGTTCTGTTGCCATGGCAACCACGGGGTTTGGTTTCCATGGTAACCATGGGGTTGGGTTGCCATGGCAACCATGGGGTTGTGTTGCCATGGTAACCATGGCGTTTAGTTGCCATGGCAACTATGGGGTTCTGTTGCCATGGTAACCATGGGGTTGGGTTGCCATGGCAACCATGGGGTTGTGTTGCCATGGGAACCATGGGATTGGGTTGCCATGGCATCCACTGGGTTGTGTTGCCATGGCAACCACGGGTTGTGTTGCCATTGCAACCATGGGGTTCTGTGTATATGGTAACCATGGGGTTGTGTTGCCATGGTAACCATGGCGTTTGTTGCCATGGCAACTATGGGGTTCTTTTGCCATGGCAACCATGGGGTAGTGTTTCCATGGCAACAACGGGGTTTGGTTGCCATGGCAACCATGGGGTTGTGTTGCCATGGTAACCATGGCGTTTAGTTGCCATGGCAACTATGGGGTTCTGTTGCCATGGTAACCATGGGGTAGTGTTGCCATGGCAACCATGGGGTTGGGTTGCCATGGTAACCATGGGGTTGGGTTGCCATGGCAACCATGGGGTTGGGTTGCCATGGTAACCATGGCGTTGTGTTGCCATGGTAACCATGGCGTTTAGTTGCCATGGCAACCACGGAGTTTGGTTGCCATGGTAACCACGGGGTTTGGTTGCCATGGTAACCATGGGGTTGGGTTGCCATGGCAACCATGGGGTTGTGTTGCCATGGTAACCATGGGGTTGGGTTGCCATGGCAACCATGGGGTTTTGTTGCCATGGTAACCATGGCGTTTATTTGCCATGGCAACTATGGGGTTGTGTTGCCATGGTAACCATGGGGTTGGGTTGCCATGGCAACCATGGGGTTGTGTTGCCATGGGAACCATGGGGTTGGGTTGCCATGGCATCCACGGGGTTGGGTTGCCATGGCAACCACGGGGTTTGGTTGCCATGGTAACCACGGGGTTCTGTGTCCATGGTAACCATGGCGTTGTGTTGCCATGGTAACCATGGCGTTTTGTTGCCATGGCAACTATGGGGTTCTGTTGCCATGGCAACCATGGGGTAGTGTTTCCATTGCAACCATGGGGTAGTGTTGCCATGGTAACGATGGGGTTGGGTTGCCATGGCAACCATAGGGTAGTGTTGCCATGGCAACCATGGGGTTGGGTTGCCATGGCAACCATGGGGTTGGGTTGCCATGGTAACCATGGGGTTGGGTTGCCATGGCAACCATGGGGTTGTGTTGCCATGGTAACCATGGCGTTTAGTTGACATGGCAACTATGGGGTTCTGTTGCCATGGTAACCATGGGGTTGGTTTGCCATGGGAACCATGGGGTTGGGTTGCCATGGCATCCACGGGGTTTGGTTGCCATGGCAACCATGGGCTTCTGTGTCCATGGTAACCATGGGGTTGTGTTGCCATGGTAACCAAGGCGTTTTGTTGCCATGGCAACTATGGGGTTCTGATGCCATGGCAACCATGGGGTAGTGTTTCCATGGCAACCACGGGGATTGGTTGCCATGGTAACCATGGGGTTGGGTTGCCATGGCAACCATGGGGTTTGGTTGCCATGGCAACCATGGGGTTGTGTTGCCATGGTAACCATGGGGTTGGGTTGCCATGGCAACCATGGGGTTGTGTTGCCATGGTAACCATGGCGTTTAGTTGCCATGGCAACTATGGTGTTCTGTTGCCATGGTAACCATGGGGTTGGGTTGCCATGGCAACCATGGGGTTGTGTTGCCATGGGAACCATGGGGTTGGGTTGCCATGGCAACCACGGGGTTTGGTTGCTATGGTAACCATGGGGTTGGGTTGCCATGGCAACCATGGGGTAGTGTTTCCATGGCAACCACGGGGTTTGGTTGCCATGGTAACCATGGGGTAGTGTTTCCATGGCAACCACGGGGTTTGGTTGCCATGGTAACCATGGGGTTGGGTTGCCATGGCAACCACGGGGTTTGGTTGCTATCGTAACCATGGGGTTGGGTTGCCATGGCAACCATGGGGTTGGGTTGCCATGGTAACCATGGCGTTTAGTTGCCATGGCAACCACGGGGTTTCGTTGCCATGGTAAACATGGGGTTGGGTTGCCATGGCAACCATGGGGTTGGGTTGCCATGGCAACCATGGGGTTGTGTTGCCATGGTAACCATGGGGTTGGGTTGCCATGGGAACCATGGGGTTGGGTTGCCATGGCAACCATGGGGTTGGGTTGCCATGGCAATCATGGGGTTGTGTTGCCATGGTAACCATGGCGTTTAGTTGCCATGGCAACCACGGGGTTTGGTTGCCATGGTAACCATGGGGTTGGGTTGCCATGGCAACCATGGGGTTGGGTTGCCATGGCAACCATGGCGTTGGGTTCCCATGGTAACCATGGGGTTGGGTTGCCATGGCAACCATGGGGTTGTGTTGCCATGGTAACCATGGCGTTTAGTTGACATGGCAACTATGGGGTTCTGTTGCCATGGTAACCATGGGGTTGGGTTGCCATGGCAACCATGGGGTTGTGTTGCCATGGGAACCGTGGGGTTGGGTTGCCATGGCATCCACGGGGTTGGGTTGCCATGGCAACCACGGAGTTTGGTTGCCATGGCAACCATGGGGTTCTGTGTCCATGGTAACCATGGGGTTGTGTTCCCATGGTAACCATGGCGTTTTGTTGCCATGGCAACTATGGGGATCTGTTGCCATGGCAACCATGGGGTAGTGTTTCCATGGCAACCACGGGGTTTGGTTGCCATGGTAACCATGGGGTTGGGTTGCCATGGCAACCATGGGGTTGGGTTGCCATGGTAACCATGGGGTTGGGTTGCCATGGCAACCATGGGGTTGTGTTGCCATGGTAACCATGGCGTTTAGTTGCCATGGCAACTATGGGGTTCTGTTGCCATGGTAACCATGGGGTTGGGTTGCCATGGCAACCATGGGGTTGTGTTGCCATGGGAACCATGGGGTTGGGTTGCCATGGCATCCACGGGGTTGGGTTGCCATGGCAACCACGGGGTTTGGTTGCCATGGCAACCATGGGGTTGTGTTGCCATGGTAACCATGGCGTTTAGTTGCCATGGCAACTATGGGGTTCTGTTGCCATGGTAACCATGGTGTTGGGTTGCCATGGCAACCATGGGGTTGTGTTGCCATGGGAACCATGGGGTTGGGTTACCATGGCAACCATGGGGTTGGGTTGCCATGGCAACCATGGGGTTGTGTTGCCATGGTAACCATGGCGTTTAGTTGCCATGGCAACCACGGGGTTTGGTTGCCATGGTAACCATGGGGTTGGGTTGCCATGGCAACCATGGGGTTGGTTTCCCATGGTAACCATGGGGTTGGGTTGCCATGGCAACCATGGTGTTGTGTTTCCATGGTAACCATGGCGTTTAGTTGCCATGGCAACTATGGGGTTCTGTTGCCATGGTAACCATGGGGTTGGGTTGCCATGGCAACCATGGGGTTGTGTTGCCATGGGAACCACGGGGTTGGGTTGCCATGGCAACCACGGGGTTTGGTTGCCATAGCAACCATGGGGTTCTGTGTCCATGGTAACCATGGGGTTGTGTTGCCATGGTAACCATGGCGTTTTCTTGCCATGGCAACTATGGGGTTCTGTTGCCATGGCAACCATGGGGTAGTGTTGCCATGGGAACCATGGGGTTGGGTTGCCATGGCAACCATGGGGTTGGGTTGACATGGCAACCATGGGGTTGTGTTGCCATGGTAACCATGGCGTTTAGTTGCCATGGCAACCACGGGGTTTGGTTGCCATAGCAACCATGGGGTTCTGTGTCCATGGTAACCATGGGGTTGTGTTGCCATGGTAACCATGGCGTTTTCTTGCCATGGCAACTATGGGGTTCTGTTGCCATGGCAACCATGGGGTAGTGTTGCCATGGGAACCATGGGGTTGGGTTGCCATGGCAACCATGGGGTTGGGTTGCCATGGCAACCATGGGGTTGGGTTGCCATGGTAACCATGGGGTTTGGTTGCCATGGCAACCATGGGGTTGTGTTGCCATGGGAACCATGGGGTTGGGTTGCCATGGCATTCACGGAATTGGGTTGCCATGGTAACCAGGGGGTTTGGTTGCCATGGCAACCATGGGGTTCTGTGTCCATGGTAACCATGGGGTTGTGTTGCCATGGTAACCATGGCGTTTTGTTGCCATGGCAACTATGGGGTTGGGTTGCCATGGCAACCATGGGGTTGGGTTGCCATGGCAACCATGGGGTTGTGTTTCCATGGTAACCATTTGGTTGGGTTGCCATGGCAACCATGGGGTTGTGTTGCCATGGTAACCATGGCGTTTAGTTGCCATGGCAACTATGGGGTTCTGTTTCCATGGTAACCATGGGGTTGGGTTGCCATGGCAACCATGGTGTTGTGTTGCCATGGGAACCATGGGGTTGGGTTGCCATGGCATCCACGGGGTTGGGTTGCCATGGCAACCACGGGGTTTGGTTGCCATGGCAACCATGGGGTTCTGTGTCCATGGTAACCATGGGGTTGTGTTGCCATGGTAACCATGGGGTTGGGTTGCCATGGCAACCATGGGGTTGGGTTGCCATGGTAACCATGGCGTTGTGTTGCCGTGGTAACCATGGCGTTTAGTTGCCATGGCAACCACGGAGTTTGGTTGCCATGGTAACCACGGGGTTTGGTTGCCATGGTAACCATGGGGTTGGGTTGCCATGGCAACCATGGGGTTGTGTTGCCATGGTAACCATGGGGTTGGGTTGCCATGGCAACCATGGGGTTTTGTTGCCATGGTAACCATGGCGTTTATTTGCCATGGCAACTATGGGGTTCTGTTGCCATGGCAACCATGGGGTAGTGTTTCCATGGCAACCATGGGGTAGTGTTGCCATGGTAACGATGGGGTTGGGTTGCCATGGCAACCATAGGGTAGTGTTGCCATGGCAACCATGGGGTTGGGTTGCCATGGCAACCATGGGGTTGGGTTGCCATGGTAACCATGGGGTTGGGTTGCCATGGCAACCATGGGGTTTTGTTGCCATGGGAACCACGGGGTTGGGTTGCCATGGCATCCACGGGGTTTGGTTGCCATGGCAACCACGGGGTTTGGTTGCCATGGCAACCATGGGGTTCTGTGTCCATGGTAACCATGGGGTTGTGTTGCCATGGTAACCATGGCGTTTTGTTGCCATGGCAACTATGGGGTTCTGATGCCATGGCAACCATGGGGTAGTGTTTCCATGGAAACCACGGGGTTTGGTTGCCATGGTAACCATGGGGTTGGGTTGCCATGGCAACCATGGGGTTGGGTTGCCATGGCAACCATGGGGTTGTGCTACCATGGTAACCATGGGGTTGGGTTGCCATGGCAACCATGGGGTTGTGTTGCCATGGTAACCATGGCGTTTAGTTGCCATGGCAACTATGGTGTTCTGTTGCCATGGTAACCATGGGGTTGGGTTGCCATGGCAACCATGGGGTTGTGTTGCCATGGGAACCATGGGGTTGTGTTGCCATGGCATCCACGGGGTTGTGTTGCCATGGCAACCACGGGGTTTGGTTGCCATGGTAACCATGGGGTTCTGTGTCCATGGTAACCATGGGGTTGTGTTGCCATGGTAACCATGGCGTTTTTTTGCCATGGCAACTATGGGGTTCTGTTGCCATGGCAACCATGGGGTAGTGTTGCCATGGGAACCATGGGGTTGGGTTGCCATGGCAACCATGGGGTTGTGTTGCCATGGCAACCATGGGGTTGTGTTGCCATGGTAACCATGGCGTTTAGTTGCAATGGCAACCACGGGGTTGGGTTGCCATGGCAACCATGGGGTTGGGTTGCCATGGCAACCATGGGGTTGGGTTGCCATGGCAACCATGGGGTTGGGTTCCCATGGTAACCATGGGGTTGGGTTGCCATGGCAACCATGGGGTGTGTTGCCATGGTAACCATGGCCTTCAGTTGCCATGGCAACTATGGGGTTCTGTTGCCATGGTAACCATGGGGTTGGGTTGCCATGGCAACCATGGGGTTGTGTTGCCATGGTAACCATGGCGTTTAGTTGCCATGGCAACTATGGGGTTCTGTTGCCATGGTAACCATGGTGTTGGGTTGCCATGGCAACCATGGGGTTGTGTTGCCATGGGAACCATGGGGTTGGGTTACCATGGCAACCATGGGGTTGGGTTGCCATGGCAACCATGGGGTTGTGTTGCCATGGTAACCATGGCGTTTAGTTGCCATGGCAACCACGGGGTTTGGTTGCCATGGTAACCATGGGGTTGGGTTGCCATGGCAACCATGGGGTTGGTTTCCCATGGTAACCATGGGGTTGGGTTGCCATGGCAACCATGGTGTTGTGTTTCCATGGTAACCATGGCGTTTAGTTGCCATGGCAACTATGGGGTTCTGTTGCCATGGTAACCATGGGGTTGGGTTGCCATGGCAACCATGGGGTTGTGTTGCCATGGGAACCACGGGGTTGGGTTGCCATGGCAACCACGGGGTTTGGTTGCCATAGCAACCATGGGGTTCTGTGTCCATGGTAACCATGGGGTTGTGTTGCCATGGTAACCATGGCGTTTTCTTGCCATGGCAACTATGGGGTTCTGTTGCCATGGCAACCATGGGGTAGTGTTGCCATGGGAACCATGGGGTTGGGTTGCCATGGCAACCATGGGGTTGGGTTGACATGGCAACCATGGGGTTGTGTTGCCATGGTAACCATGGCGTTTAGTTGCCATGGTAACCACGGGGTTTGGTTGCCATGGTAACCATGGGGTTGGGTTGCCATGGCAACCATGGGGTTGGGTTGCCATGGTAACCATGGGGTTTGGTTGCCATGGCAACCATGGGGTTGTGTTGCCATGGGAACCATGGGGTTGGGTTGCCATGGCATTCACGGAATTGGGTTGCCATGGTAACCAGGGGGTTTGGCTGCCATGGCAACCATGGGGTTCTGTGTCCATGGTAACCATGGGGTTGTGTTGCCATGGTAACCATGGCGTTTTGTTGCCATGGCAACTATGGGGTTGGGTTGCCATGGCAACCATGGGGTTGGGTTGCCATGGCAACCATGGGGTTGTGTTTCCATGGTAACCATTTGGTTGGGTTGCCATGGCAACCATGGGGTTGTGTTGCCATGGTAACCATGGCGTTTAGTTGCCATGGCAACTATGGGGTTCTGTTTCCATGGTAACCATGGGGTTGGGTTGCCATGGCATCCACGGGGTTGGGTTGCCATGGCAACCACGGGGTTTGGTTGCCATGGCAACCATGGGGTTCTGTGTCCATGGTAACCATGGGGTTGTGTTGCCATGGTAACCATGGGGTTGGGTTGCCATGGCAACCATGGGGTTGGGTTGCCATGGTAACCATGGCGTTGTGTTGCCGTGGTAACCATGGCGTTTAGTTGCCATGGCAACCACGGAGTTTGGTTGCCATGGTAACCACGGGGTTTGGTTGCCATGGTAACCATGGGGTTGGGTTGCCATGGCAACCATGGGGTTGTGTTGCCATGGTAACCATGGGGTTGGGTTGCCATGGCAACCATGGGGTTTTGTTGCCATGGTAACCATGGCGTTTATTTGCCATGGCAACTATGGGGTTCTGTTGCCATGGTAACCATGGGGTTGGGTTGCCATGGCAACCATGGGGTTGTGTTGCCATGGGAACCATGGGGTTGGGTTGCCATGGCATCCACGGGGTTGGGTTGCCATGGCAACCACGGGGTTTGGTTGCCATGGTAACCATGGGGTTCTGTGTCCATGGTAACCATGGCGTTGTGTTGCCATGGTAACCATGGCGTTTTGTTGCCATGGCAACTATGGGGTTCTGTTGCCATGGCAACCATGGGGTAGTGTTTCCATGGCAACCATGGGGTAGTGTTGCCATGGTAACGATGGGGTTGGGTTGCCATGGCAACCATAGGGTAGTGTTGCCATGGCAACCATGGGGTTGGGTTGCCATGGCAACCATGGGGTTGGGTTGCCATGGTAACCATGGGGTTGGGTTGCCATGGCAACCATGGGGTTTTGTTGCCATGGGAACCATGGGGTTGGGTTGCCATGGCATCCACGGGGTTTGGTTGCCATGGCAACCACGGGGTTTGGTTGCCATGGCAACCATGGGGTTCTGTGTCCATGGTAACCATGGGGTTGTGTTGCCATGGTAACCATGGCGTTTTGTTGCCATGGCAACTATGGGGTTCTGATGCCATGGCAACCATGGGGTAGTGTTTCCATGGAAACCACGGGGTTTGGTTGCCATGGTAACCATGGGGTTGGGTTGCCATGGCAACCATGGGGTTGGGTTGCCATGGCAACCATGGGGTTGTGCTACCATGGTAACCATGGGGTTGGGTTGCCATGGCAACCATGGGGTTGTGTTGCCATGGTAACCATGGCGTTTAGTTGCTTTGGCAACTATGGTGTTCTGTTGCCATGGTAACCATGGGGTTGGGTTGCCATGGCAACCATGGGGTTGTGTTGCCATGGGAACCATGGGGTTGTGTTGCCATGGCATCCACGGGGTTGTGTTGCCATGGCAACCACGGGGTTTGGTTGCCATGGTAACCATGGGGTTCTGTGTCCATGGTAACCATGGGGTTGTGTTGCCATGGTAACCATGGCGTTTTGTTGCCATGGCAACTATGGGGTTCTGTTGCCATGGCAACCATGGGGTAGTGTTGCCATGGGAACCATGGGGTTGGGTTGCCATGGCAACCATGGGGTTGTGTTGCCATGGCAACCATGGGGTTGTGTTGCCATGGTAACCATGGCGTTTAGTTGCCATGGCAACCACGGGGTTGGGTTGCCATGGCAACCACGGGGTTGGGTTGCCATGGCAACCATGGGGTTGGGTTGCCATGGCAACCATGGAGTTGGGTTGCCATGGCAACCATGGGGTTGGGTTCCCATGGTAACCATGGGGTTGGGTTTCCATGGCAACCATGGGGTGTGTTGCCATGGTAACCATGGCCTTCAGTTGCCATGGCAACTATGGGGTTCTGTTGCCATGGTAACCATGGGGTTGGGTTGCCATGGCAACCATGGGGTTGTGTTGCCAAGGGAACCTTGGTGTTGGGTTGCCATGGCATCCACGGGGTTGGGTTGCCATGGCAACCATGGGGTTCAGATGCCATGGTAACAATGCATTTGGGTTGCCATGGCAACCATGGGGTTCTGTTGCCATGGTAACCATGGCGTTTAGTTGCCATGGCAACTATGGGGTTCTGTTGCCATGGTAACCATGGGGTTGGGTTGCCATGGCAACCTTGGGGTTGTGTTGCCATGGGAACCATGGGGTTGGGTTGCCATGGCATCCACGGGGTTGGGTTGCCATGGCAACCACGGGGTTTGGTTGCCATGGAAACCATGGGGTTCTGTGTCCATGGTAACCATGGGGTTGTGTTGCTATGGTAACCATGGCGTTTTGTTGCCATGGCAACTATGGTGTTCTGTTGCCATGGCAACCATGGGGTAGTGTTTCCATGGCAACCACGGGGTTTGGTTGCCATGGTAACCATGGGGTTGGGTTGCCATGGCAACCACGGGGTTTGTTTGCCATGGTAACCATGGGGTTGGGTTGCCATGGCAACCATGGGGTTGTGTTGCCATGGTAACCATGGCGTTTAGTTGCCAGGGCAACCACGGGGTTTGGTTGCCATGGTAACCATGGGGTTGGGTTGCCATGGCAACCATGGGGTTGGGTTGGCATGGCAACCATGGGGTTGTGTTGCCATGGTAACCATGGCGTTTAGTTGCCAGGGCAACCACGGGGTTTGGTTGCCATGGTAACCATGGGGTTGGGTTGCCATGGTAACGATGGGGTTGGGTTGGCATTGCAACCATGGGGTTGTGTTGCCATGGTAACCATGGGGTTGGGTTGCCATGGGAACCATGGGGTTGGGTTGCCATGGCAACCATGGGGTTGGTTTGCCATGGCAATCATGGGGTTGTGTTTCCATGGTAACCATGGCGTTTAGTTGCCATGGCAACCACGAGGTTTGGTTGCCATGGTAACCATGGGGTTGGGTTCCCATTGTCAACCATGGTGTTGGGTTCCCATGGTAAACATGGGGTTGGGTTGCCATGGCAACCATGGGGTTGTGTTGCCATGGTAACCATGGCGTTTAGTTGCCATGGCAACTATGGGGTTCTGTTGCCATGGTAACCATGGGGTTGGGTTGCCATGGCAACCATGGGGTTGTGTTGCCATGGGAACCATGGGGTTGTGTTGCCATGGTAACCATGGCGTTTAGTTGCCATGGCAACTATGGGGTTCTGTTGCCATGGTAACCATGGGGTTGGGTTGCTATGGCAACCATGGGGTTGTGTTTCCATGGGAACCATGGGGTTGGGTTGCCATGGCATCCACGGGGTTGGGTTGCCATGGCAACCACGGGGTTTGGTTGCCATGGCAACCATGGGGTTCTGTGTCCATGGTAACAATGGGGTTGTGTTGCCATGGTAACCATGGCGTTTTGTTGCCATGGCAACTATGGGGTTCTGTTGCCATGGCAACCATGGGGTAGTGTTTCCATGGCAACCACGGGGTTTGGTTGCCATGGTAACCATGGGGTTGGGTTGCCATGGCAACCATGGGGTTGTGTTGCCATGGTAACCATGGGGTTGGGTTGCCATGGCAACCATGGGGTTGTGTTGCCATGGTAACCATGGCGTTTAGTTGCCATGGCAACTATGGGGTTCTGTTGCCATGGTAACCATGGGGTTGGGTTCCCATGGCAACCATGGGGTTGTGTTGCCATGGGAACCATGGGGTTGGGTTGCCATGGCATCCACGGGGTTGGGTTGCCATGGCAACCACGGGGTTTGGTTGCCATGGCAACCATGGGGTTGTGTTGCCATGGTAACCATGGCGTTTAGTTGCCATGGCAACCATGGGGTTCTGTTGCCATGGTAACCATGGGGTTGGGTTGCCATGGGAACCATGGTGTTGTGTTGCCATGGGAACCATGGGGTTGGGTTGCCATGGGAACCATGGGGTTGGGTTGCCATGGCAACCATGGGGTTGGGTTCCCATGGTAACCATGGGGTTGGGTTGCCATGGCAACCATGGGGTTGTGTTGCCATGGTAACCATGGCGTTTAGTTGCCATGGCAACTATGGGGTTCTGTTGCCATGGTAACCATGGGGTTGGGTTGCCATGGCAACCATGGGGTTGTGTTGCCATGGGAACCATGGGGTTGGGTTGCCATGGCATTTACGGGGTTTGGTTGCCATGGCAACCACGGGGTTTGGTTGCCATGGCAACCATGGGGTTCTGTGTCCATGGTAACCATGGGGTTGTGTTGCCATGGGAACCATGGGGTTGGGTTGCCATGGCATTTACGGGGTTTGGTTGCCATGGCAACCACGGGGTTTGGTTGCCATGGCAACCATGGGGTTCTGTGTCCATGGTAACCATGGGGTTGTGTTGCCATGGTAACCATGGCGTTCTGTTGCCATGGCAACTATGGGGTTCTGATGCCATGGCAACCATGGGGTAGTGTTTCCATGGCAACCACGGGGTTTGGTTGCCATGGTAACCATGGGGTTGGGTTGCTATAGCAACCATGGGGTTGGGTTGCCATGGCAACCATGGGGTTGTGTTGCCATGGTAACCATGGGGTTGGGTTGCCATGGCAACCATGGGGTTGTGTTGCCATGGTAACCATGGCGTTTAGTTGCCATGGCAACTATGGGGTTCTGTTGCCATGGTAACCATGGGGTTGGGTTGCCATGGCAACAATGGGGTTGTGTTGCCATGGGAACCATGGGGTTTGGTTGCCATAGCATCCACGGGGTTGTGTTGCCATGGCAACCACGGGGTTTGGTTGCCATGGCAACCATGGGGTTCTGTGTCCATGGTAACCATGGGGTTGTGTTGCCATGGTAACCATGGCGTTTTGTTGCCATGGCAACTATGGGGTTCTGTTGCCATGGCAACCATGGGGTAGTGTTGCCATGGGAACCATGGGGTTGGGTTGCCATGGCAACCATGGGGTTGTGTTGCCATGGTAACCATGGTGTTTAGTTGCCATGGCAACCACGGGGTTTGGTTGCCATGGTAACCATGGGGTTGGGTTGCCATGGCAACCATGGGGTTGGGTTGCCATGGCAACCATGGGGTTGGGTTCCCATGGTAACCATGGGGTTGGGTTGCCATGGCAACCATGGGGTTGTGTTGCCATGGTAACCATGGCGTTCAGTTGCCATGGCAACTATGGGGTTTGGTTGCCATGGTAACCATGGGGTTGGGTTGCCATGGCAACCATGGGGTTGGGTTGCCATGGGAACCATGGGGTTGGGTTGCCATGGCATCCACGGGGTTGGGTTGCCATGGCAACCACGGGGTTTGGTTGCCATGGCAACCATGGGGTTCTGTGTCCTTGGTAACCATGGGGTTGTGTTGCCATGGTAACCATGGCGTTTTGTTGCCATGGCAACAATGGGGTTCTGTTGCCATGGCAACCACGGGGTTTGGTTTCCATGGTAACCATGGGGTTGGGTTGCCATGGCAACCATGGGGTTGTGTTGCCATGGTAACCATGCCGTTTTGTTGCCATGGCAACTATGGGGTTCTGTTGCCATGGTAACCATGGGGTTGGGTTGCCATGGCAACCATGGGGTTGTGTTGCCATGGGAACCATGGGATTGGGTTGCCATGGCATCCACTGGGTTGTGTTGCCATGGCAACCACGGGTTGTGTTGCCATTGCAACCATGGGGTTCTGTGTATATGGTAACCATGGCGTTGTGTTGCCGTGGTAACCATGGCGTTTTGTTGCCATGGCAACTATGGGGTTCTGTTGCCATGGCAACCATGGGGTAGTGTTTCCATGGCAACAACGGGGTTTGGTTGCCATGGCAACCATGGGGTTGTGTTGCCATGGTAACCATGGCGTTTAGTTGCCATGGCAACTATGGGGTTCTGTTGCCATGGTAACCATGGGGTAGTGTTGCCATGGCAACCATGGGGTTGTGTTGCCATGGTAACCATGGGGTTGGGTTGCCATGGCAACCATGGGGTTGGGTTGCCATGGTAACCATGGCGTTGTGTTGCCATGGTAACCATGGCGTTTAGTTGCCATGGCAACCACGGAGTTTGGTTGCCATGGTAACCACGGGGTTTAGTTGCCATGGTAACCATGGGGTTGGGTTGCCATGGCAACCATGGGGTTTTGTTGCCATGGTAACCATGGCGTTTATTTGCCATGGCAACTATGGGGTTGTGTTGCCATGGTAACCATCGGGTTGGGTTGCCATGGCAACCATGGGGTTGTATTGCCATGGGAACCATGGGGTTGGGTTGCCATGGCATCCACGGGGTTGGGTTGCCATGGCAACCACGGGGTTTGGTTGCCACGGTAACCATGGGGTTCTGTGTCCATGGTAACCATGGCGTTGTGTTGCCATGGTAACCATGGCGTTTTGTTGCCATGGCAACTATGGGGTTCTGTTGCCATGGCAACCATGGGGTAGTGTTTCCATTGCAACCATGGGGTAGTGTTGCCATGGTAACGATGGGGTTGGTTTGCCATGGCAACCATAGGGTAGTGTTGCCATGGCAACCATGGGGTTGGGTTGCCATGGCAACCATGGGGTTGGGTTGCCATGGTAACCATGGGGTTGGGTTGCCATGGCAACCATGGGGTTGCGTTGCCATGGTAACCATGGCGTTTAGTTGACATGGCAACTATGGGGTTCTGTTGCCATGGTAACCATGGGGTTGGTTTGCCATGGGAACCATGGGGTTCTGTTGCCATGGCATCCACGGGGTTTGGTTGCCATGGCAACCACGGGGTTTGGTTGCCATGGCAACCATGGGGTTCTGTGTCCATGGTAACCATGGGGTTGTGTTGCCATGGTAACCATGGCGTTTTGTTGCCATGGCAACTATGGGGTTCTGATGCCATGGCAACCATGGGGTAGTGTTTCCATGGCAACCACGGGGTTTGGTTGCCATGGTAACCATGGGGTTGGGTTGCCATGGCAACCATGGGGTTGGGTTGCCATGGCAACCATGGGGTTGTGTTGCCATGGTAACCATGGGGTTGGGTTGCCATGGCAACCATGGGGTTTTGTTGCCATGGTAACCATGGCGTTTAGTTGCCATGGCAACTACGGTGTTCTGTTGCCATGGTAACCATGGGGTTGGGTTGCCATGGCAACCATGGTGTTGTGTTGCCATGGGAACCATGGGGTTGGGTTGCCATGGCAACCATAAGGTTGTGTTGCCATGGTAACCATGGCATTTAGTTGCCATGGTAACCATGGGGTTGGGTTGCCATGGCAACCACGGGGTTTGGTTGCTATGGTAACCATGGGGTTGGGTTGCCATGGCAACCATGGGGTAGTGTTTCCATGGCAACCACGGGGTTTGGTTGCCATGGTAACCATGGGGTTGGGTTGCCATGGCAACCACGGGGTTTGGTTGCTATGGTAACCATGGGGTTGGGTTGCCATGGCAACCATGGGGTTGGGTTGCCATGGTAACCATGGCGTTTAGTTGCCATGGCAACCACGGGGTTTGGTTGCCATGGTAAACATGGGGTTGGGTTGCCATGGCAACCATGGGGTTGGGTTGCCATGGCAACCATGGGGTTGTGTTGCCATGGTAACCATGGGGTTGGGTTGCCATGGGAACCATGGGGTTGGGTTGCCATGGCAACCATGGGGTTGGGTTGCCATGGCAATCATGGGGTTGTGTTGCCATGGTAACCATGGCGTTTAGTTGCCATGGCAACCACGGTGTTTGGTTGCCATGGTAACCATGGGGTTGGGTTGCCATGGCAACCATGGGGTTGGGTTGCCATGGCAACCATGGCGTTGGGTTCCCATGGTAACCATGGGGTTGTGTTGCCATGGCAACCATGGGGTTGTGTTGCCATGGTAACCATGGCGTTTTTTTGACATGGCAACTATGGGGTTCTGTTGCCATGGGAACCATGGGGTTGGGTTGCCATGGCAACCATGGGGTTGTGTTGCCATGGGAACCGTGGGGTTGGGTTGCCATGGCATCCACGGGGTTGGGTTGCCATGGCAACCACGGGGTTTGGTTGCCATGGCAACCATGGGGTTCTGTGTCCATGGTAACCATGGGGTTGTGTTGCCATGGTAACCATGGCGTTTTGTTGCCATGGCAACTATGGGGATCTGTTGCCATGGCAACCATGGGGTAGTGTTTCCATGGCAACCACGGGGTTTGGTTGCCATGGTAACCATGGGGTTGGGTTGCCATGGCAACCATGGGGTTGGGTTGCCATGGGAACCATGGGGTTGGGTTACCATGGCGACCATGGGGTTGTGTTGCCATGGTAACCATGGCGTTTAGTTGCCATGGCAACTATGGGGTTCTGTTGCCATGGTAACCATGGGGTTGGGTTTCCATGGCAACCATGGGGTTGTGTTGCCATGGGAACCATGGGGTTGGGTTGCCATGGCATCCACGGGGTTGGGTTGCAATGGCAACCACGGGGTTTGGTTGCCATGGCAACCATGGGGTTGTGTTGCCATGGTAACCATGGCGTTTAGTTGCCATGGCAACTATGGGGTTCTGTTGCCATGGTAACCATGGGGTTGGGTTGCCATGGCAACCATGGGGTTGTGTTGCCATGGGAACCATGGGGTTGGGTTACCATGGCAACCATGGGGTTGGGTTGCCATGGCAACCATGGGGTTGTGTTGCCATGGTAACCATGGCGTTTAGTTGCCATGGCAACCACGGGGTTTGGTTGCCATGGTAACCATGGGGTTGGGTTGCCATGGCAACCATGGGGTTGGTTTGCCATGGTAACCATGGGGTTGGGTTGCCATGGCAACCATGGTGTTGTGTTTCCATGGTAACCATGGCGTTTAGTTGCCATGGCAACTATGGGGTTCTGTTGCCATGGTAACCATGGGGTTGGGTTGCCATGGCAACCATGGGGTTGTGTTGCCATGGGAACCACGGGGTTGGGTTGCCATGGCAACCACGGGGTTTGGTTGCCATAGCAACCATGGGGTTCTGTGTCCATGGTAACCATGGGGTTGTGTTGCCATGGTAACCATGGCGTTTTCTTGCCATGGCAACTATGGGGTTCTGTTGCCATGGAAACCATGGGGTAGTGTTGCCATGGGAACCATGGGGTTGGGTTGCCATGGCAACCATGGGGTTGGGTTGACATGGCAACCATGGGGTTGTGTTGCCATGGTAACCATGGCGTTTAG
This sequence comes from Netta rufina, assembly GCF_964035555.1. Lineage (NCBI taxonomy): Eukaryota > Metazoa > Chordata > Aves > Anseriformes > Anatidae > Netta > Netta rufina. The sequence goes on along the minus strand of NW_028168851.1, from coordinate 445,315 downwards.
TTGCCATGGCAACCACGGGGTTTGGTTGCCATGGTAACCATGGGGTTGGGTTGCCATGGGAACCATGGGGTTGGGTTGCCATGGCATTCACGGAATTGGGTTGCCATGGTAACCACGGGGTTTGGTTGCCATGGCAACCATGGGGTTCTGTGTCCATGGTAACCATGGGGTTGTGTTGCCATGGTAACCATGGCGTTTTGTTGCCATGGCAACTATGGGGTTGGGTTGCCATGGCAAACATGGGGTTGGGTTGCCATGGCAACCATGGGGTTGTGTTTCCATGGTAACCATTTGGTTGGGTTGCCATGGCAACCATGGGGTTGTGTTGCCATGGTAACCATGGCGTTTATTTGCCATGGCAACTATGGGGTTCTGTTGCCATGGTAACCATGGGGTTGGGTTGCCATGGCAACCATGGGGTTGTGTTGCCATGGGAACCATGGGGTTGGGTTGCCATGGCAGCCACGGGGTTGGGTTGCCATGGCAACCACGGGGTTTGGTTGCCATGGCAACCATGGGGTTCTGTGTCCATGGTAACCATGGGGTTGTGTTGCCATGGTAACCATGGGGTTGGGTTGCCATGGCAACCATGGGGTTGGGTTGCCATGGTAACCATGGCGTTGTGTTGCCATGGTAACCATGGCGTTTAGTTGCCATGGCAACCACGGAGTTTGGTTGCCATGGTAACCACGGGGTTTGGTTGCCATGGTAACCATGGGGTTGGGTTGCCATGGCAACCATGGGGTTGTGTTGCCATGGTAACCATGGGGTTGGGTTGCCATGGCAACCATGGGGTTTTGTTGCCATGGTAACCATGGCGTTTATTTGCCATGGCAACTATGGGGTTCTGTTGCCATGGTAACCATGGGGTTGGGTTGCCATGGCAACCATGGGGTTGTGTTGCCATGGGAACCATGGGGTTGGGTTGCCATGGCATCCACGGGGTTGGGTTGCCATGGCAACCACGGGGTTTGGTTGCCATGGTAACCATGGGGTTCTGTGTCCATGGTAACCATGGCGTTGTGTTGCCATGGTAACCATGGCGTTTTGTTGCCATGGCAACTATGGGGTTCTGTTGCCATGGCAACCATGGGGTAGTGTTTCCATGGCAACCATAGGGTAGTGTTGCCATGGTAACGATGGGGTTGGGTTGCCATGGCAACCATAGGGTAGTGTTGCCATGGCAACCATGGGGTTTGGTTGCCATGGCAACCATGGGGTTGGGTTGCCATGGTAACCATGGGGTTGGGTTGCCATGGCAACCATGGGGTTGTGTTGCCATGGTAACCATGGCGTTTAGTTGACATGGCAACTATGGGGTTCTGTTGCCATGGTAACCATGGGGTTGGGTTGCCATGGGAACCATGGGGTTGGGTTGCCATGGCAACCATGGGGTTGGGTTGCCATGGCAACCATGGGGTTGGGTTCCCATGGTAACCATGGGGTTGGGTTGCCATGGCAACCATGGGGTTGTGTTGCCATGGTAACCATGGAGTTTAGTTGCCATGGCAACTATGGGGTTCTGTTGCCATGGTAACCATGGGGTTGGGTTGCCATGGCAACCATGGGGTTTTGTTGCCATGGGAACCACGGGGTTGGGTTGCCATGGCATCCACGGGGTTTGGTTGCCATGGCAACCACGGGGTTTGGTTGCCATGGCAACCATGGGGTTCTGTGTCCATGGTAACCATGGGGTTGTGTTGCCATGGTAACCATGGCGTTTTGTTGCCATGGCAACTATGGGGATCTGATGCCATGGCAACCATGGGGTAGTGTTTCCATGGAAACCACGGGGTTTGGTTGCCATGGTAACCATGGGGTTGGGTTGCCATGGCAACCATGGGGTTGGGTTGCCATGGCAACCATGGGGTTGTGTTGCCATGGTAACCATGGGGTTGGGTTGCCATGGCAACCATGGGGTTGTGTTGCCATGGTAACCATGGCGTTTAGTTGCCATGGCAACTATGGTGTTCTGTTGCCATGGTAACCATGGGGTTGGGTTGCCATGGCAACCATGGGGTTGTGTTGCCATGGGAACCATGGGGTTGTGTTGCCATGGCATCCACGGGGTTGTGTTGCCATGGCAACCACGGGGTTTGGTTGCCATGGTAACCATGGGGTTCTGTGTCCATGGTAACCATGGGGTTGTGTTGCCATGGGAACCATGGCGTTTTGTTGCCATGGCAACTATGGGGTTCTGTTGCCATGGCAACCATGGGGTTGTGTTGCCATGGGAACCATGGGGTTGGGTTGCCATGGCAACCATGGGGTTGTGTTGCCATGGCAACCATGGGGTTGTGTTGCCATGGTAACCATGGCGTTTAGTTGCCATGGCAACCACGGGGTTGGGTTGCCATGGCAACCATGGGGTTGGGTTGCCATGGCAACCATGGGGTTGGGTTGCCATGGCAACCATGGGGTTGGGTTCCCATGGTAACCATGGGGTTGGGTTGCCATGGCAACCATGGGGTGTGTTGCCATGGTAACCATGGCCTTCAGTTGCCATGGCAACTATGGGGTTCTGTTGCCATGGTAACCATGGGGTTGGGTTGCCATGGCAACCATGGGGTTGTGTTGCCATGGGAACCTTGGGGTTGGGTTGCCATGGCATCCACGGGGTTGGGTTGCCATGGCAACCACGGGGTTCTGTGTCCATGGTAACCATGGGGTTGTGTTGCCATGGTAACCATGGCGTTTTGTTGCCATGGTAACCATGGGGTTGGGTTGCCATGGCAACCATGGGGTTGTGTTGCCATGGTAACCATGGCGTTTAGTTCCCATGGCAACTATGGGGTTCTGTTGCCATGGTAAGCATGGGGTTGGGTTTCCATGGCAACCATGGGGTTGTGTTGCCATGGGAACCATGGGGTTGGGTTGCCATGGCATCCACGGGGTTGCGTTCCCATGGCAACCACGGGGTTTGGTTGCCATGGCAACCATGGGGTTGTGTTGCCATGGTAACCATGGCGTTTAGTTGCCATGGCAACTATGGGGTTCTGTTGCCATGGTAACCATAAGGTTGGGTTGCCATGGCAACCATGGGGTTTTGTTTCCATGGGAACCATGGGGTTGGGATGCCATGGCAACCATGGGGTTGGGTTGCCATGGCAACCATGGGGTTGGCTTCCCATGGTAACCATGGGGTTGGGTTGCCGTGGCAACCATGGGGTTGTGTTGCCATGGTAACCATGGCGTTTAGTTGCCATGGCAACTATGGGGTTCTGTTGCCATGGTAACCATGGGGTTGGGTTGCCATGGCAACCATGGGGTTGGGTTGCTATGGCAACCACGGGGTTTGGTTGCCATGGCAACCATGGGGTTCTGTGTCCATGGTAACCATGGGGTTGTGTTGCCATGGTAACCATGGCGTTTAGTTGCCATGGAAACTATGGGGTTCTGTTGCCATGGCAACCACGGGGTTTGGTTGCCATGGTAACCATGGGGTTGGGTTGCCATGGCAACCATTGGGTTGGGTTGCCATGGCAACCATGGGGTTCTGTTGCCATGGTAACCATGTGGTTGTGTTGCCATGGCAACCATGGGGTTGTGTTGCCATGGCAACCATGGCGTTTAGTTGCCATGGCAACTATGGGGTTCTGTTGCCATGGTAACCATGGGGTTGGGTTGCCATGGCAACCATGGGGTTGTGTTGCCATGGCATCCACGGGGTTGGGTTGCCATGGCAACCACGGGGTTTGGTTGCCATGGCAACCATGGGGTTCTGTGTCCATGGTAACCATGGGGTTGTGTTGCCATGGAAACCATGGCGTTTTGTTGCCATGGCAACTATGGGGTTCTGTTGCCATGGCAACCATGGGGTAGTGTTTCCATGGCAACCACGGGGTTTGGTTGCCATGGTAACCATGGGGTTGGGTTGCCATGGCAACCATGGGGTTGTGTTGCCATGGCAACCATGGGGTTGTGTTGCCATGGTAACCATGGGGTTGGGTAGCCATGGCAACCATGGGTATGTGTTGCCATGGTAACCATGGCGTTTAGTTGCCATGGTAACTATGGGGTTCTGTTGCCATGGTAACCATGGGGTTGAGTTTCCATGGAAATTATGGGGTTGTGTTGCCATGGCATCAACGGGGTTGGGTTGCCATGGCAACCACGGGGTTTGGTTGCCATGGCAACCATGGGGTTGTGTTGCCATGGTAACCATGGCATTTAGTTGCCATGGTAACCATGGGGTTGGGTTGCCATGGCAACCACGGGGTTTGGTTGCTATGGTAACCATGGGGTTGGGTTGCCATGGCAACCATGGGGTAGTGTTTCCATGGCAACCACGGGGTTTGGTTGCCATGGTAACCATGGGGTTGGGTTGCCATGGCAACCACGGGGTTTGGTTGCTATGGTAACCATGGGGTTGGGTTGCCATGGCAACCATGGGGTTGTGTTGCCATGGTAACCATGGCGTTTAGTTGCCATGGCAACCACGGGGTTTGGTTGCCATGGTAAACATGGGGTAGTGTTGCCATGGCAACCATGGGGTTGGGTTGCCATGGCAACCATGGGGTTGTGTTGCCATGGTAACCATGGGGTTGGGTTGCCATGGGAACCATGGGGTTGGGTTGCCATGGCAACCATGGGGTTGGGTTGCCATGGCAATCATGGGGTTGTGTTGCCATGGCAACCATGGCGTTTAGTTGCCATGGCAACCACGGGGTTTGGTTGCCATGGTAACCATGGGGTTGGGTTGCCATGGCAACCATGGGGTTGGGTTGCCATGGCAACCATGGCGTTGGGTTCCCATGGTAACCATGGGGTTGGGTTGCCATGGCAACCATGGGGTTGTGTTGCCATGGTAACCATGGCGTTTAGTTGACATGGCAACTATGGGGTTCTGTTGCCATGGTAACCATGGGGTTGGGTTGCCATGGCAACCATGGGGTTGTGTTGCCATGGGAACCGTGGGGTTGGGTTGCCATGGCATCCACGGGGTTGGGTTGCCATGGCAACCACGGGGTTTGGTTGCCATGGCAACCATGGGGTTCTGTGTCCATGGTAACCATGGGGTTGTGTTGCCATGGTAACCATGGCGTTTTGTTGCCATGGCAACTATGGGGTTCTGTTGCCATGGCAACCATGGGGTAGTGTTTCCATGGCAACCACGGGGTTTAGTTGCCATGGTAACCATGGGGTTGGGTTGCCATGGCAACCATGGGGTTGGGTTGCCATGGTAACCATGGGGTTGGGTTGCCATGGCAACCATGGGGTTGTGTTGCCATGGTAACCATGGCGTTTAGTTGCCATGGCAACTATGGGGTTCTGTTGCCATGGTAACCATGGGGTTGGGTTGCCATGGCAACCATGGGGTTGTGTTGCCATGGGAAGCATGGGGTTGGGTTGCCATGGCATCCACGGGGTTGGGTTGCCATGGCAACCACGGGGTTTGGTTGCCATGGCAACCATGGGGTTGTGTTGCCATGGTAACCATGGCGTTTAGTTGCCATGGCAACTATGGGGTTCTGTTGCCATGGTAACCATGGGGTTGGGTTGCCATGGCAACCATGGGGTTGTGTTGCCATGGGAACCATGGGGTTGGGTTACCATGGCAACCATGGGGTTGGGTTGCCATGGCAACCATGGGGTTGTGTTGCCATGGTAACCATGGCGTTTAGTTGCCATGGCAACCACGGGGTTTGGTTGCCATGGTAACCATGGGGTTGGGTTGCCATGGCAACCATGGGGTTGGTTTCCCATTGTAACCATGGGGTTGGGTTGCCATGGCAACCATGGTGTTGTGTTTCCATGGTAACCATGGCGTTTAGTTGCCATGGCAACTATGGGGTTCTGTTGCCATGGTAACCATGGGGTTGGGTTGCCATGGCAACCATGGGGTTGTGTTGCCATGGGAACCATGGGGTTGGGTTGCCATGGCATCCACGGGGTTGGGTTGCCATGGCAACCACGGGGTTTGGTTGCCATGGCAACCATGGGGTTCTGTGTCCATGGTAACCATGGGGTTGTGTTGCCATGGTAACCATGGCGTTTTGTTGCCATGGCAACTATGGGGTTCTGTTGCCATGGCAACCAAGGGGTTTGGTTGCCATGGTAACCATGGGGTTGGGTTGCCATGGCAACCATGGGGTTGGGTTGCCATGGCAACCATGGGGTTTTGTTGCCATGGTAACCATGGGGTTGGGTTGCCATGGCAACCATGGGATTGTGTTGCCATGGTAACCATGGCGTTTAGTTGCCATGGCAACTATGGGGTTCTGTTGCCATGGTAACCATGGGGTTGGGTTGCCATGGCAACCATGGGGTTGTGTTGCCATGGGAACCATGGGGTTTGGTTGCCATGGCATCCACGGGGTTGGGTTGCCATGGCAACCACGGGGTTTGGTTGCCATAGCAACCATGGGGTTCTGTGTCCATGGTAACCATGGGGTTGTGTTGCCATGGTAACCATGGCGTTTTCTTGCCATGGCAACTATGGGGTTCTGTTGCCATGGCAACCATGGGGTAGTGTTGCCATGGGAACCATGGGGTTGGGTTGCCATGGCAACCATGGGGTTGGGTTGACATGGCAACCATGGGGTTGTGTTGCCATGGTAACCATGGCGTTTAGTTGCCATGGCAACCACGGGGTTTGGTTGCCATGGTAACCATGGGGTTGGGTTGCCATGGCAACCATGGGGTTGGGTTGCCATGGCAACCATGTGGTTGGGTTGCCATGGTAACCATGGGGTTGGGTTGCCATGGCAACCATGGGGTTGTGTTGCCATGGGAACCATGGGGTTGGGTTGCCATGGCATCCACGGAATTGGGTTGCCATGGTAACCACGGGGTTTGGTTGCCATGGCAACCATGGGGTTCTGTGTCCATGGTAACCATGGGGTTGTGTTGCCATGGTAACCATGGCGTTTTGTTGCCATGGCAACTATGGGGTTGGGTTGCCATGGCAACCATGGGGTTGGGTTGCCATGGCAACCATGGGGTTGTGTTTCCATGGTAACCATTTGGTTGGGTTGCCATGGCAACCATGGGGTTGTGTTGCCATGGTAACCATGGCGTTTAGTTGCCATGGCAACTATGGGGTTCTGTTGCCATGGTAACCATGGGGTTGGGTTGCCATGGCAACCATGGGGTTGTGTTGCCATGGGAACCATGGGGTAGGGTTGCCATGGCATCCACGGGGTTGGGTTGCCATGGCAACCTCGGGGTTTGGTTGCCATGGCAACCATGGGGTTCTGTGTCCATGGTAACCATGGGGTTGTGTTGCCATGGTAACCATGGCGTTTTGTTGCCATGGCAACTATGGCGTTCTGTTGCCATGGCAACCATGGGGTAGTGTTTCCATGGCAACCACGGGGTTTGGTTGCCATGGTAACCATGGGGTTGGGTTGCCATGGCAACCATGGGGTTGGGTTGCCATGGCAACCATGGGGTTGTGTTGCCATGGGAACCATGGGGTTGGGTTGCCATGGCATCCACGGGGTTGGGTTGCCATGGAAACCACGGGGTTTGGTTGCCATGGCAACCATGGGGTTCTGTGTCCATGGTAACCATGCGGTTGTGTTGTTGTGCTAACCATGCTGTTGTGTTGCCATGGTAACCATGGGGTAGTGTTGCCATGGCAACCACGGGGTTTGGTTGCTATGGTAACCATGGGGTTGGGTTGCCATGGCAAATATGGGGTTGTGTTGCCATGGTAACCATGGCGTTTAGTTGACATGGCAACTATGGGGTTCTGTTGCCATGGTAACCATGGGGTTGGGTTGCCATGGCAACCATGGGGTTGTGTTGCCATGGGAACCATGGGGTTGGGTTGCCAAGGCATCCACGGGGTTGGGTTGCCATGGCAACCACGGGGTTTGGTTGCCATGGCAACCATGGGGTTCTGTGTCCATGGTAACCATGGGGTTGTGTTGCCATGGTAACCATGGCGTTTAGTTGCCATGGCAACTATGGGGTTCTGATGCCATGGCAACCATGGGGTAGTGTTCCCATGGCAACCACGGGGTTTGGTTGCCATGGTAACCATGAGGTTGGGTTGCCATGGCAACCATGGGGTTGGGTTGCCATGGCAACCATGGGGTTGTGTTGCCATGGAAACCATGGCGTTTAGTTGCCATGGCAACTATGGGGTTCTGTTGCCATGGTAACCATGGGGTTGGGTTGCCATGGCAACCATGGGTTTGTGTTGCCATGGGAACCATGGTGTTGGGTTGCCATGGCATCCACAGGGTTGGGTTGCCATGGCAACCACGGGGTTTGGTTGCCATGGCAACCATGGGGTTGTGTTGCCATGGTAACCATGGCGTTTAGTTGCCATGGCAACTATGGGGTTCTGTTGCCATGGTAACCATGGGGTTGGGTTGCCATGGCAACCATGGGGTTGTGTTGCCATGGTAACCATGGGGTTGGGTTGCCATGGGAACCATGGGGTTGGGTTGCCATGGCAACCATGGGGTTGGGTTGCCATGGCAACCATGGGGTTGGGTTGCCATGGCAACCATGGGGTTGTTTTGCCATGGTAACCATGGCGTTTAGTTGCCATGGCAACCACGGGGTTTGGTTTCCATGGTAACCATGGGGTTGGATTGCCATGGCAACCATGGGGTTGGGTTGCCATGGCAACCATGGGGTTGTGTTGCCATGGTAACCATGGGGTTGGGTTGCCATGGCAACCATGGGGTTGTGTTGTCATGGTAACCATGGCGTTTAGTTGCCATGGCAACTATGGGGTTCTGTTGCCATGGTAACCATGGGGTTGGGTTGCCATGGCAACCATGGTGTTGTGTTGCCATGGGAACCATGGGGTTGGGTTGCCATGGAATCCACGGGGTTGGGTTGCCATGGCAACCACGGGGTTTGGTTGCCATGGCAACCATGGGGTTCTGTGTCCATGGTAACCATGGGGTTGTGTTGCCATGGTAAACATGGCGTTTTGTTGCCATGGCAACTATGGGGTTCTGTTGCCATGGCAACCATGGGGTAGTGTTTCCATGGCAACCACGGGGTTTGGTTGCCATGGTAACCATGGGGTTGGGTTGCCAAGGCAACCATGGGGTTGGGTTGCCATGGTAACCATGGGGTTGGGTTGCCATGGCAACCATGGGGTTGTGTTGCCATGGGAACCATGGGGATGGGTTGCCATGGCATCCACGGGGTTGGGTTGCCATGGCAACCACGGGGTTTGGTTGCCATGGCAACCATGGGGTTCTGTGTCCATGGTAACCATGGGGTTGTGTTGCCATGGTAACCATGGCGTTTTGTTGCCATGGCAACTATGGTGTTCTGTTGCCATGGCAACCACGGGGTTTGGTTGCTATGGTAACCATGGTGTTGGGTTGCCATGGCAAATATGGGGTTGTGTTGCCATGGTAACCATGGCGTTTAGTTGCCATGGCAACCACGGGGTTTGGTTGCCATGGCAACCATGGGGTTGTGTTGCCATGGTAACCATGGGGTTGGGTTGCAATGGCAACCATGGGGTTGGGTTGCCATGGGAACCATGGGGTTCTGTTGCCATGGCATCCACGGGGTTGGGTTGCCATGGCAACCACGGGGTTTGGTTGCCATGGCAACCATGGGGTTGTGTTGCCATGGTAACCATGGCGTTTAGTTGCCATGGCAACTATGGGGTTCTGTTGCCATGGTAACCATGGGGTTGGGTTGCCATGGCAACCATGGGGTTGTGTTGCCATGGGAACCATGGGGTTGGGTAGCCATGGCGATCATGGGGTTGTGTTGCCATGGTAACCATGGCTTTTAGTTGCCATGGCAACTATGGGGTTCTCTAACCATGGTAACCATGGGGTTGTGTTGCCATGGTAACGATGGGGTTGTGTTGCCATGGTAACTATGGGGTTGCGTTGCTATGGAAACTATGGGGTTTAGTTGCCATGGCAACCATGGGGTTGAGATGCCGTGGTAACCATGCAGTTGGGTTGCCGTGGTAACCATGCGGTTGTGTTGTTGTGCTAACCATGCTGTTGTGTTGCCATGGTAACCATGGGGTAGTGTTGCCATGGTAACCATGGCGTTTTGTTGCCATGGCAACCATGGGGTTCTGTTGCCATGGTAACCATGGGGTTGGGTTGCCATGGCAACCATGGGGTTGTGTTGCCATGGTAACCATGGCGTTTAGTTGCCATGGCAACTATGGGGTTCTGTTGCCATGGTAACCATGGGGTTGGGTTGCCATGGCAACCATGGGGTTGTGTTGCCATGGGAACCATGGGGTTTGGTTGCCATGGCATCCACGGGGTTGGGTTGCCATGGCAACCACGGGGTTTGGTTGCCATAGCAACCATGGGGTTCTGTGTCCATGGTAACCATGGGGTTGTGTTGCCATGGTAACCATGGCGTTTTCTTGCCATGGCAACTATGGGGTTCTGTTGCCATGGCAACCATGGGGTAGTGTTGCAATGGGAACCATGGGGTTGGGTTGCCATGGCAACCATGGGGTTGGGTTGACATGGCAACCATGGGGTTGTGTTGCCATGGTAACCATGGCGTTTAGTTGCCATGGCAACCACGGGGTTTGGTTGCCATGATAACCATGGGGTTGGGTTGCCATGGCAACCATGGGGTTGGGTTGCCATGGCAACCATGCGGTTGGGTTGCCATGGTAACCATGGGGTTGGGTTTCCATGGCAACCATGGGGTTGTGTTGCCATGGGAACCATGGGGTTGGGTTGCCATGGCATCCACGGGGTTGGGTTGCCATGGTAACCACGGGGTTTGGTTGCCATGGCAACCATGGGGTTCTGTGTCCATGGTAACCATGGGGTTGTGTTGCCATGGTAACCATGGCGTTTTGTTGCCATGGCAACTATGGGGTTGGGTTGCCATGGCAACCATGGGGTTGGGTTGCCATGGCAACCATGGGGTTGTGTTTCCATGGTAACCTTTTGGTTGGGTTGCCATGGCAACCATGGGGTTGTGTTGCCATGGTAACCATGGCGTTTTGTTGCCATGGCAACTATGGGGTTCTGTTGCCATGGCAACCATGGGGTAGTGTTTCCATGGCAACCACGGGGTTTGGTTGCCATGGTAACCATGGGGTTGGGTTGCCATGGCAACCATGGGGTTGGGTTGCCATGGCAACCATGGGGTTGTGTTGCCATGGGAACCATGGGGTTGGGTTGCCATGGCATCCACGGGGTTGGGTTGCCATGGCAACCACGGGGTTTGGTTGCCATGGCAACCATGGGGTTCTGTGTCCATGGTAACCATGGGGTTGGGTTGCCATGGGAACCATGGCGTTTTGTTGCCATGGCAAATATGGTGTTCTGTTGCCATGGCAACCACGGGGTTTGGTTGCTATGGTAACCATGGGGTTGGGTTGCCATGGCAAATATGGGGTTGTGTTGCCATGGTAACCATGGCGTTTAGTTGCCATGGCAACTATGGGGTTCTGATGCCATGGCAACCATGGGGTAGTGTTCCCATGGCAACCACGGGGCTTGGTTGCCATGGTAACCATGAGGTTGGGTTGCCATGGCAACCATGGGGTTGGGTTGCCATGGCAACCATGGGGTTTTGTTGCCATGGTAACCATGGGGTTGGGTTGCCATGGCAACCATGGGGTTGTGTTGCCATGGTAACCATGGCGTTTAGTTGCCATGGCAACTATGGGGTTCTGTTGCCATGGTAACCATGGGGTTGGGTTGCCATGGCAACCATGGGTTTGTGTTGCCATGGGAACCATGGGGTTGGGTTGCCATGGCATCCACAGGGTTGGGTTGCCATGGCAACCACGGGGTTTGGTTGCCATGGCAACCATGGGGTTGTGTTGCCATGGTAAACATGGCGTTTAGTTGCCATGGCAACTATGGGGTTCTGTTGCCATGGTAACCATGGGGTTGGGTTGCCATGGCAACCATGGGGTTGTGTTGCCATGGTAACCATGGGGTTGGGTTGCCATTGGAACCATGGGGTTGGGTTGCCATGGCAACCATGGGGTTGGGTTGCCATGGCAACCATGGGGTTGGGTTGCCATGGCAACCATGGGGTTGTGTTGCCATGGTAACCATGGCGTTTAGTTGCCATGGCAACCACGGGGTTTGGTTTCCATGGTAACCATGGGGTTGGATTGCCATGGCAACCATGGGGTTGGGTTGCCATGGCAACCATGGGGTTGTGTTGCCATGGTAACCATGGGGTTGGGTTGCCATGGCAACCATGGGGTTGTGTTGTCATGGTAACCATGGCGTTTTGTTGCCATGGCAACTATGGGGTTCTGTTGCCATGGTAACCATGGGGTTGGGTTGCCATGGCAACCATGGTGTTGTGTTGCCATGGGAACCATGGGGTTGGGTTGCCATGGAATCCACGGGTTTGGCTTGCCATGGCAACCACGGGGTTTGGTTGCCATGGCAACCATGGGGTTCTGTGTCCATGGTAACCATGGGGTTGTGTTGCCATGGTAAACATGGCGTTTTGTTGCCATGGCAACTATGGGGTTCTGTTGCCATGGCAACCATGGGGTAGTGTTTCCATGGCAACCACGGGGTTTGGTTGCCGTGGTAACCATGGGGTTGGGTTGCCATGGCAACCATGGGGTTGGGTTGCCATGGTAACCATGGGGTTGGGTTGCAATGGCAACCATGGGGTTGGGTTGCCATGGCAACCATGGGGTTGTGTTGCCATGGTAACCATGGGGTTGGGTTTCCATGGCAACCATGGGGTTGTGTTGCCATGGTAACCATGGGGTTCTGTGTCCATGGTAACCATGGGGTTGTGTTGCCATGGTAACCATGGCGTTTTGTTGCCATGGCAACCATGGGGTTGTGTTGCCATGGGAACCATGGGGTTGGGTTGCCATGGCATCCACGGGGTTGGGTTGCCATGGCAACCACGGGGTTTGGTTGCCATGGCAACCATGGGGTTGTGTTGCCATGGTAACCATGGCGTTTAGTTGCCATGGCAACTATGGGGTTCTGTTGCCATGGTAACAATGGGGTTGGGTTGCCATGGCAACCATGGGGTTGTGTTGCCATGGGAACCATGGGGTTGGGTTGCCATGGCAATCATGGGGTTGTGTTGCCATGGTAACCATGGCTTTTAGTTGCCATGGCAACTATGGGGTTCTTTTGCCATGGTAACCATGGGGTTGTGTTGCCATGGTAACGATGGGGTTGTGTTGCCATGGTAACTATGGGGTTGCGTTGCTATGGAAACTATGGGGTTTAGTTGCCATGGCAACCATGGGGTTGAGATGCCGTGGTAACCATGCAGTTGGGTTGCCGTGGTAACCATGCGGTTGTGTTGTTGTGCTAACCATGCTGTTGTGTTGCCATGGTAACCATGGGGTAGTGTTGCCATGGTAACCATGGCGTTTTGTTGCCATGGCAACCATGGGGTTCTGTTGCCATGGCAACCATGGGGTTGGGTTGCCATGGTAACCATGGCGTTTAGTTGCCATGGCAACCACGGGGTTTGGTTGCTATGGTAACCATGGGGTTCTTTGTCCATGGCAACCACGGGGTTTGGTTGCCATGGTAACCATGGGGTTGGGTTGCCATGGCAACCATGGGGTTGGGTTCCCATGGTAACCATGGGGTTGGGTTGCCATGGCAACCATGGGGTTGGGTTGCCATGGCAACCACGGGGTTTGGCTGCCATGGCAACCATGGGGTTCTGTGTCCATGGTAACCATGGGGTTGTGTTGCCATGGTAACCATGTCGTTTAGTTGCCATGGCAACAATGGGGTTCTGTTGCCATGGTAACCATGGGGTTGGGTTGCCATGGCAACCATGGGGTTGTGTTGCCATGGGAACAATGGGGTTGGGTTGCCATGGCAACCATGGGGTTGGGTTGCCATGGCAACCATGGGGTTGGGTTGCCATGGCAACCATGGGGTTGTGTTGCCATGGTAACCATGGCGTTTAGTTGCCATGGTAACCACGGGGTTGGGTTGCCATGGTAACCAAGGGGTTGGGTTGCCATGGCAACCATGGGGTTGGGTTCCCATGGTAACCATGGCGTTTAGTTGCCATGGCAACCACGGGGTTTGGTTGCCATGGCAACCATGGGGTTCTGTGTCCATGGTAACCATGGGGTTGTGTTGCCATGGTAACCATGGCGTTTTGTTGCCATGGCAACTATGGGGTTCTGATGCCATGGCAACCATGGGGTAGTGTTTCCATGGCAACCACGGGGTTTGGTTGCCATGGTAACCATGGGGTTGGGTTGCCATGGCAACCATGGGGTTGGGTTGCCATGGCAACCATGGGGTTGTGTTGCCATGGTAACCATGGGGTTGGGTTGCCATGGCAACCATGGGGTTGTATTGCCATGGTAACCATGGCGTTTAGTTGCCATGGCAACTATGGGGTTCTGTTGCCATGGTAACCATGGGGTTGGGTTGCCATGGCAACCATGGGGTTGTGTTGCCATGGGAACCATGGGGTTGGGTTGCCATGGCATCCACGGGGATGGGTTGCCATGGCAACCACGGGGTTTGGTTGCCATGGCAACCATGGGGTTGTGTTGCCATGGTAACCATGGCGTTTAGTTGCCATGGCAACTATGGGGTTCTGTTGCCATGGTAACCATGGGGTTGGGTTGCCATGGCAACCATGGGGTTGTGTTGCCATGGGAACCATGGCGTTTAGTTGCCATGGCAACCATGGGGTTGGGTTGCCATGGGAACCATGGGGTTGGGTTGCCATGGGAACCATGGGGTTGGGTTGCCATGGCAACCATGGGGTTGGGTTGCCATGGCAATCATGGGGTTGTGTTGCCATGGTAACCATGGCTTTTAGTTGCCATGGCAACTATGGGGTTCTCTTGCCATGGTAACCATGGGGTTGTGTTGCCATGGTAACGATGGGGTTGTGTTGCCATGGTAACTATGGGGTTGGGTTGCTATGGAAACTATGGGGTTTAGTTGCCATGGCAACCATGGGGTTGAGATGCCGTGGTAACCATGCAGTTGGGTTGCCGTGGTAACCATGCTGTTGTGTTGTTGTGCTAACCATGCTGTTGTGTTGCCATGGTAACCATGGGGTAGTGTTTCCATGGCAACCACGGGGTTTGGTTGCTATGGTAACCATGGGGTTCTGTGTCCATGGTAACCATGCGGTTGGGTTGCCATGGTAACCATGGCGTTTAGTTGCCATGGCAACCACGGGGTTTGGTTGCTATGGTAACCATGGGGTTCTGTGTCCATGGCAACCACGGGGTTTGGTTGCCATGGTAACCATGGTGTTGGGTTGCCATGGCAACCATGGGGTTGGGTTGCCATGGCAACCATGGGGTTGGGTTCCCATGGTAACCATGGGGTTGGGTTGCCATGGCAACCATGGGGTTGTGTTGCCATGGTAACCATGGCGTTTACTTGCCATGGCAACTATGGGGTTCTGTTGCCATGGTAACCATGGGGTTGGGTTGCCATGGCAACCATGGGGTTGTGTTGCCATGGGAACCATGGGGTTGGGTTGCCATGGCAACCATGGGGTTGGGTTGCCATGGCAACCATGGGGTTGGGTTGCCATGGTAACCATGGCGTTTAGTTGCCATGGAAACCACGGGGTTTGGTTGCCATGGTAACCATGGGGTTGGGTTGCCATGGCAACCATGGGGTTGGGTTGCCATGGTAACCACGGGGTTGGGTTGCCATGGCAACCACGGGGTTTGGTTGCCATGGCAACCATGGAGTTCTGTGTCCATGGTAACCATGGGGTTGTGTTGCCATGGTAACCATGGCGTTTTGTTGCCATGGCAACTATGGGGTTCTGATGCCATGGCAACCATGGGGTAGTGTTTCCATGGCAACCACGGGGTTTGGTTGCCATGGTAACCATGGGGTTGGGTTGCCATGGCAACCATGGGGTTGGGTTGCCATGGCAACCATGGGGTTGTGTTGCCATGGTAACCATGGGGTTGGGTTGCCATGGCAACCATGGGGTTGTGTTGCCATGGGAACCATGGGGTTGTGTTGCCATGGGAACCATGGGGTTCGGTTGCCATGGCAACCATGGGGTTGTGTTGCCATGGCAACCATGGGGTTGTGTTGCCATGGTAACCATGGCGTTTAATTGCCATGGCAACTATGGGGTTGTGTTGCCATGGTAACCATGGGGTTGGGTTGCCATGGCAACCATGGGGTTGTGTTGCCATGGGAACCATGGGGTTGGGTTGCCATGGCATCCACGGGGTTGGGTTGCCATGGCAACCACGGGGTTTGGTTGCCATGGCAACCATGGGGTTCTGTGTCCATGGTAACCATGGGGTTGTGTTGCCATGGTAACCATGACGTTTTGTTGCCATGGTAACCATGGCGTTTTGTTGCCATGGCAACCATGGGGTAGTGTTTCCATGTCAACCACGGGGTTTGATTGCCATGGTAACCATGGGGTTGGGTTGCCATGGCAACCATGGTGTTGTGTTGCCATGGTAACCATGGGGTTGGGTTGCCATGGCAACCATGGGGTTGTGTTGGCATGGTAACCATGGCGTTTAGTTGCCATGGCAACTATGGGGTTCTGTTGCCATGGTAACCATGGGGTTGTGTTGCCATGGCAACCATGGGGTTGTGTTGCCATGGGAACCATGGGGTTGGGTTGCCATGGCATCCACGGGATTGGGTTGCCATGGCAACCACGGGGTTTGGTTTCCATGGCAACCATGGGGTTGTGTTGCCATGGTAACCATGGCGTTTAGTTGCCATGGCAACTATGGGGTTCTGTTGCCATGGTAACTATGGGGTTGGGTTGCCATGGCAACCATGGGGTTGTTTTACCATGGTAACCATGGGGTTGGGTTGCCATGGCAACCATGGGGTTGGGTTGCCATGGCAAACATGGGGTTGGGTTGCCATGGTAACCATGGGGTTGTGTTGCCATGGTAACCATGGCGTTTAGTTGCCATGGCAACCACGGAGTTTGATTGCCATGATAACCACGGGGTTTGGTTGCCATGGTAACCATGGGGTTGGGTTGCCATGGCAACCATGGGGTTGTGTTGCCATGGTAACCATGGGGTTGGGTTGCCATGGCAACCATGGGGTTGTGTTGCCATGGTAACCATGGCGTTTAGTTGCCATGGCTACTATGGGGTTCTGTTGCCATGGTAACCATGGGGTTGGGTTGCCATGGCAACCATGGGGTTGTGTTTCCATGGGAACCATGGGGTTGGGTTGCCATGGCATCCACGGGGTTGGGTTGCCATGGCAACCACGGGGTTTGGTTGCCATGGCAACCATGGGGTTCTGTGTCCACGGTAACCATGGGGTTGTGTTGCCATGGTAACCATGGCGTTTAGTTGCCATGGCAACCACGGGGTTCCGTTGCCATGGCAACCATGGGGAAGTGTTTCCATGGCAACCATGGGGTAGTGTTGCCATGGTAACGATGGGGTTGGGTTGCCATGGCAACCACGGGGTTGTGTTCTCATGGGAACCATGGGGTTGTGTTGCCATGGTAACCATGGGGTTGGGTTGCCATGGCAACCATGGGGTTGTGTTGCCATGGTAACCATGGCGTTTAGTTGCCATGGCAACTATGGCGTTCTGTTGCCATGGTAACCATGGGGTTGGGTTGCCATGGCAACCATGGGGTTGTGTTGCCATGGTAACCATGGCTTTTTGTTGCGATGGCAACTATGGTGTTCTGTTGCCATGGCAACCATGGGGTAGTGTTTCCATGGCAACCATGGGGTTGTTTTGCCATGGTAACTATGGGGTTGGGTTGCTATGGAAACTATGGGGTTTAGCTGCCTTGGCAACCATGGGGTTGGGTTGCCATGGCAACCATGGGGTTGTGTTGCCATGGTAACCATGGCGTTTAGTTGCCATGGCAACTATGGGGTTCTGTTGCCATGGTAACCATGGGGTTCTGTTGCCATGGTAACCATGGGGTTGGGTTGCCATGGCAACCATGGGGTTGTGTTTCCATGGGAACTATGGGGTTGGGTTGCCATAGCATCCACGGGGTTGGGTTGCCATGGCAACCACGGGGTTCTGTGTCCATGGTAACCATGGGGTTGTGTTGCCATGGTAACCATGGCGTTTTGTTGCCATGGCAACTATGGGGTTCTGTTGCCATGGCAACCATGGGGTAGTGTTTCCATGGAAACCATGGGGTAGTGTTGCCATGGTAACGATGGGGTTGGCTTGCCATGGCAACCACGGGGTTGTGTTATCATGGGAACCATGGGGTTGTGTTGCCATGGTAACCATGGGGTTGGGTTGCCATGGCAACCACGGGGTTTGGTTGCGATGGTAACCATGGGGTTGGGTTGCCATGGTAACTATGGGGTTGGGTTGCTATGGAAACTATGGGGTTTAATTGCCTTGGAAACCATGAGGTTGGGTTGCCATGGCAACCATGGGGTTGTGTTGCCATGGTAACCATGGGGTTGAGTTGCCATGGCAACCATGGGGTTGTGTTGCCATGGTAACCATGGCGTTTAGTTGCCATGACAACTATGGTGTTCTGTTGCCATGGTAACCATGGTGTTGGGTTGCCATGGCAACCATGGGGTTGTGTTGCCATGGGAACCATGGGGTTTGGTTGCCATGGCATCCACGGGGTTGGGTTGCCATGGCAACCACGGGGTTTGGTTGCCATGGCAACCATGTGGTTCTGTGTCCATGGTAACCATGGGGTTGTGTTGCCATGGTAACCATGGCGTTTTGTTGCCATGGCAACTATGGGGTTCTGTTGCCATGGCAACCATGGGGTTGTGTTGCCATGGCAACCATGGGGTAGTGTTGCCATGGTAACGATGGGGTTGGCTTGCCATGGCAACCACGGGGTTGTGTTATCATGGGAACCATGGGGTTGTGTTGCCATGGTAACCATGGGGTTGGGTTGCCATGGCAACCACGGGGTTTGGTTGCTATGGTAACCATGGGGTTGGGTTGCCATGGCAACCATGGGGTTGTGTTGCCATGGTAACCATGGCGTTTAGTTGCCATGGCAACCACGGGGTTTGGTTGCCATGGTAACCATGGGGTTGTGTTGCCATGGCAACCATGGGGTTGTGTTGCCATGGTAACCATGGCGTTTTGTTGCGACGGCAACTATTGGGTTCTGTTGCCATGGCAACCATGGGGTAGTGTTTCCATGGCAACCATGGAGTTGTGTTGCCATGGTAACCATGGGGTTGGGTTGCTATGGAAACTATGCGGTTTAGTTGCCTTGGCAACCATGGGGTTGGGTTGCCATGGCAACCATGGGGTTGTGTTGCCATGGTAACCATGGCGTTTCGTTGCCATGGAAACCACGGGGTTTGGTTGCTATGGTAACCATGGGGTTGGGTTGCCATGGCAACCATGGGGTTGTGTTGCCATGGTAACCATGGCGTTTAGTTGCCATGGCAACTATGGGGTTCTGTTGCCATGGTAACCATGGGGTTCGGTTGCCATGGCAACCATGGGGTTGTGTTGCCATGGGAACCATGGGGTTGGGTTGCCATGGCAACCACGGGGTTGGGTTGCCATGGCAACCACGGGGTTTGGTTGCCATGGCAACCATGGGATTCTGTGTCCATGGTAACCATGGGGTTGTGTTGCCATGGTAACCATGGCGTTTAGTTGCCATGGCAACTATGGGGTTCTGTTGCCATGGCAACCATGGGGTAGTGTTTCCATGGCAACCACGGAGTTTGGTCACCATGGTAACCATGGGGTTGGGTTGCCATGGCAACCATGGGGTTGTGTTTCCATGGCAACCATGGGGTTGTGTTGCCATGGTAACCATGGGGTTGGGTTGCCATGGCAACCATGGGGTTGTGTTGCCATGGTAACCATGGCGTTTAGTTGCCATGGCAACTATGGGGTTCTGTTGCCATGGGAACCATGGCGTTGGGTTGCCATGGCAACCATGGGGTTGTGTTGCCATGGGAACCATGGGGTTGGGTTGCCATGGCATCCACGGGGTTGGGTTGCCGTGGCAACCATGGGGTTGGGTTGCCATGGCAACCATGGGGTTGTGTTGCCATGGTAACCATGGCGTTTAGTTGCCATGGCAACTATGGGGTTCTGTTGCCATGGTAACGATGGGGTTGGGTCGCCATGGCAACCATGGGGTTGTGTTGCCATGGTAACCATGGGGTTGGGTTGCCATGGCAACCATGGGGTTTGGTTGCCATGGCAACCATGGGGTTGTGTTGCCATGGTAACCATGGCGTTTAGTTGCCATGGCAACCACGGGGTTTGGTTGCCATGGTAACCATGGGGTTGGGTTGCCATGGCAACCATGGGGTTGGGTTCCCATGGTAACCATGGGGTTGGGTTGCCATGGCATCCACTGGGTTGGGTTGCCATGGCAACCACGGGGTTTGGTTGCCATGGCAACCATGGGTTTCTGTGTCCATGGTAACCATGGGGTTGTGTTGCCATGGTAACCGTGGCGTTTTGTTGCCATGGCAACTATGGGGTTCTCTTGCCATGGCAACCATGGGGTAGTGTTTCCATGGCAACCACGGGGTTTGGTTGCCATGGTAACCATGGGGTTGGGTTGCCATGGCAACCATGGGGTTGTGTTGCCATGGTAACCATGGCGTTTAGTTGCCATGGCAACCACGAGGTTTTGTTGCCATGGTAACCATGGGGTTGGATTGCCATGGCAACCATGGGGTTGGGTTGCCATGGCAACCATGGCGTTTAGTTGCCATGGCAACTATGGGGTTCTGTTGCCATGGTAACAATAGGGTTGGGTTGCCATGGCAACCATGGGGTTGTGTTGCCATGGGAACCATGGGGTTGGGTTGCCATGGCATCCACGGGGTTGGGTTGCCATGGCAACCACGGGGTTTGGTTGCCATGGTAACGATGGGGTTGGGTTGCCATGGCAACCATGGGGTTGTGTTGCCATGGTAACCATGGCGTTTTGTTGCCATGGCAACTATGGTGTTCTGATGCCATGGAAACCATGGGGTAGTGTTTCCATGGCAACCACGGGGTTTGGTTGCCATGGTAACCATGGGGTTGGGTTGCCATGGCAACCATGGGGTTTGGTTGCCATGGCAACCATGGGGTTGTGTTGCCATGGTAACCATGGGGTTGGGTTGCCATGGCAACCATGGGGTTGTGTTGCCATGGTAACCATGGCGTTTAGTTGCCATGGCAACTATGGGGTTCTGTTGCCATGGTAACCATGGGGTTGTGTTGCCATGGCAACCATGGGGTTGTGTTGCATTGGGAACCATGGGGTTGGGTTGCCATGGCATCCACGGGGTTGGGTTTCCATGGCAACCACGGGGTTTGGTTGCCATGGCAGCCATGGGGTTGTGTTGCCATGGTAACCATGGCGTTTAGTTGCCATGGCAACTATGGGGTTCTGTTGCCATGGTAACGATGGGGTTGGGTCGCCATGGCAACCATAGGGTTGTGTTGCCATGGTAACCATGGGGTTGGGTTGCCATGGCAACCATGGGGTTGGGTTGCCATGGCAACCATGGGGTTGTGTTGCCATGGTAACCATGGCGTTTAGTTGCCATGGCAACCACGGGGTTTGGTTGCCATGGTAACCATGGGGTTGGGTTGCCATGGCAACCATGGGGTTGGGTTGCCATGGCAACCATGGGGTTGGGTTCCCATGGTAACCATGGGGTTGGGTTGCCATGGCAACCATGGGGTTGTGTTGCCATGGTAACCATGGCGTTTAGTTGCCATGGCAACTGTGGGGTTCTGTTGCCATGGTAACCATGAGGGTTGGGTTGCCATGGCAACCATGGGGTTGTGTTGCCATGGGAACCATGGGGTTGGGTTGCCATGGCATCCACGGGGTTGGGTTGCCATGGCAACCACGGGGTTTGGTTGCCATGGCAACCATGGGGTTCTGTGTCCATGGTAACCATGGCGTTGTGTTGCCATGGTAACCATGGCGTTTAGTTGCCATGGCAACTATGGGATTCTGTTGCCATGGTAACCATGGGTTTGGGTTGCCATGGCAACCATGGGGTTGTGTTGCCATGGGAACCATGGGGTTCGGTTGCCATGGCAACCATGGGGTTGGGTTGCCATGGCAACCATGGGGTTGTGTTGCCATGGTAACCATGGCGTTTAATTGCCATGGCAACTATGGGGTTCTGTTGCCATGGTAACCATGGGGTTGGGTTGCCATGGCAACCATGGGGTTGTGTTGCCATGGGAACCATGGGGTTGGGTTGCCATGGCATCCACGGGGTTGGGTTGCCATGGCAACCACGGGGTTTGGTTGCCATGGCAACCATGGGGTTCTGTGTCCATGGTAACCATGGGGTTGTGTTGCCATGGTAACCATGACGTTTTGTTGCCATGGTAACCATGGCGTTTTGTTGCCATGGCAACCATGGGGTAGTGTTTCCATGTCAACCACGGGGTTTGATTGCCATGGTAACCATGGGGTTGGGTTGCCATGGCAACCATGGGGTTGTGTTGGCATGGTAACCATGGCGTTTAGTTGCCATGGCAACTATGGGGTTCTGTTGCCATGGTAACCATGGGGTTGTGTTGCCATGGCAACCATGGGGTTGTGTTGCCATGGGAACCATGGGGTTGGGTTGCCATGGCATCCACGGGATTGGGTTGCCATGGCAACCACGGGGTTTGGTTTCCATGGCAACCATGGGGTTGTGTTGCCATGGTAACCATGGCGTTTAGTTGCCATGGCAACTTTTGGGTTCTGTTGCCATGGTAACTATGGGGTTGGGTTGCCATGGCAACCATGGGGTTGTGTTACCATGGTAACCATGGGGTTGGGTTGCCATGGCAACCATGGGGTTGGGTTGCCATGGCAAACATGGGGTTGGGTTGCCATGGTAACCATGGGGTTGTGTTGCCATGGTAACCATGGCGTTTAGTTGCCATGGCAACCACGGAGTTTGATTGCCATGGTAACCACGGGGTTTGGTTGCCATGGTAACCATGGGGTTGGGTTGCCATGGCAACCATGGGGTTGTGTTGCCATGGTAACCATGGGGTTGGGTTGCCATGGCAACCATGGGGTTGTGTTGCCATGGTAACCATGGCGTTTAGTTGCCATGGCAACTATGGGGTTCTGTTGCCATGGTAACCATGGGGTTGGGTTGCCATGGCAACCATGGGGTTGTGTTTCCATGGGAACCATGGGGTTGGGTTGCCATGGCATCCACGGAGTTGGGTTGCCATGGCAACCACGGGGTTTGGTTGCCATGGCAACCATGGGGTTCTGTGTCCATGGTAACCATGGGGTTGTGTTGCCATGGTAACCATGGCGTTTAGTTGCCATGGCAACCACGGGGTTCTGTTGCCATGGCAACCATGGGGAAGTGTTTCCATGGCAACCATGGGGTAGTGTTGCCATGGTAACGATGGGGTTGGGTTGCCATGGCAACCACGGGGTTGTGTTCTCATGGGAACCATGGGGTTGTGTTGCCATGGTAACCATGGGGTTGGGTTGCCATGGCAACCATGGGGTTGTGTTGCCATGGTAACCATGGCGTTTAGTTGCCATGGCAACTATGGCGTTCTGTTGCCATGGTAACCATGGGGTTGGGTTGCCATGGCAACCATGGGGTTGTGTTGCCATGGTAACCATGGCTTTTTGCTGCGATGGCAACTATGGTGTTCTGTTGCCATGGCAACCATGGGGTAGTGTTTCCATGGCAACCATGGGGTTGTTTTGCCATGGTAACTATGGGGTTGGGTTGCTATGGAAACTATGGGGTTTAGCTGCCTTGGCAACCATGGGGTTGGGTTGCCATGGCAACCATGGGGTTGTGTTGCCATGGTAACCATGGCGTTTAGTTGCCATGGCAACTATGGGGTTCTGTTGCCATGGTAACCATGGGGTTCTGTTGCCATGGTAACCATGGGGTTGGGTTGCCATGGCAACCATGGGGTTGTGTTTCCATGGGAACTATGGGGTTGGGTTGCCATGGCATCCACGGGGTTGGGTTGCCATGGCAACCACGGGGTTCTGTGTCCATGGTAACCATGGGGTTGTGTTGCCATGGTAACCATGGCGTTTTGTTGCCATGGCAACTATGGGGTTCTTTTGCCATGGCAACCATGGGGTAGTGTTTCCATGGAAACCATGGGGTAGTGTTGCCATGGTAACGATGGGGTTGGCTTGCCATGGCAACCACGGGGTTGTGTTATCATGGGAACCATGGGGTTGTGTTGCCATGGTAACCATGGGGTTGGGTTGCCATGGCAACCACGGGGTTTGGTTGCTATGGTAACCATGGGGTTGGGTTGCCATGGTAACTATGGGGTTGGGTTGCTATGGAAACTATGGGGTTTAATTGCCTTGGAAACCATGAGGTTGGGTTGCCATGGCAACCATGGGGTTGTGTTGCCATGGTAACCATGGGGTTGAGTTGCCATGGCAACCATGGGGTTGTGTTGCCATGGTAACCATGGCGTTTAGTTGCCATGACAACTATGGGGTTCTGTTGCCATGGTAACCATGGTGTTGGGTTGCCATGGCAACCATGGTGTTGTGTTGCCATGGGAACCATGGGGTTGGGTTGCCATGGCATCCACGGGGTTGGGTTGCCATGGCAACCACGGGGTTTGGTTGCCATGGCAACCATGGGGTTCTGTGTCCATGGTAACCATGGGGTTGTGTTGCCATGGTAACCATGGCGTTTTGTTGCCATGGCAACTATGGGGTTCTGTTGCCATGGCAACCATGGGGTAGTGTTTCCATGGCAACCATGGGGTAGTGTTGCCATGGTAACGATGGGGTTGGCTTGCCATGGCAACCACGGGGTTGTGTTATCATGGGAACCATGGGGTTGTGTTGCCATGGTAACCATGGGGTTGGGTTGCCATGGCAACCACGGGGTTTGGTTGCTATGGTAACCATGGGGTTGGGTTGCCATGGCAACCATGGGGTTGTGTTGCCATGGTAACCATGGCGTTTAGTTGCCATGGCAACCACGGGGTTTGGTTGCCATGGTAACCATGGGGTTGTGTTGCCATGGCAACCATGGGGTTGTGTTGCCATGGTAACCATGGCGTTTTGTTGCGATGGCAACTATGGGGTTCTGTTGCCATGGCAACCATGGGGTAGTGTTTCCATGGCAACCATGGAGTTGTGTTGCCATGGTAACCATGGGGTTGGGTTGCTATGGAAACTATGCGGTTTAGTTGCCTTGGCAACCATGGGGTTGGGTTGCCATGGCAACCATGGTGTTGTGTTGCCATGGTAACCATGGCGTTTCGTTGCCATGGCAACCACGGGGTTTGGTTGCTATGGTAACCATGGGGTTGGGTTGCCATGGCAACCATGGGGTTGTGTTGCCATGGTAACCATGGCGTTTAGTTGCCATGGCAACTATGGGGTTCTGTTGCCATGGTAACCATGGGGTTGGGTTGCCATGGCAACCATGGGGTTGTGTTGCCATGGGAACCATGGGGTTGGGTTGCCATGGCAACCACGGGGTTGGGTTGCCATGGCAACCACGGGGTTTGGTTGCCATGGCAACCATGGGATTCTGTGTCCATGGTAACCATGGGGTTGTGTTGCCATGGTAACCATGGCGTTTAGTTGCCATGGCAACTATGGGGTTCTGTTGCCATGGCAACCATGGGGTAGTGTTTCCATGGCAACCACGGGGTTTGGTTGCCATGGTAACCATGGGGTTGGGTTGCCATGGCAACCATGGGGTTGTGTTGCCATGGTAACCATGGGGTTGGGTTGCCATGGCAACCATGGGGTTGTGTTGCCATGGTAACCATGGCGTTTAATTGCCATGGCAACTATGGGGTTCTGTTGCCATGGTAACCATGGGGTTGGGTTGCCATGGCAACCATGGGGTTGGGTTGCCATGGCAACCATGGGGTTGGGTTCCCATGGTAACCATGGGGTTGGGTTGCCATGGCAACCATGGGGTTGTGTTGCCATGGTAACCATGGCGTTTAGTTGCCATGGCAACTATGGGGTTCTGTTGCCATGGTAACCATGGGGTTGGGTTGCCATGGCAACCATGGGGTTGTGTTGCCATAGGAACCATGGGGTTGGGTTGCCATGGAATCCACGGGGTTGGGTTGCCATGGCAACCACGGGGTTTGGTTGCCATGGCAACCATGGGGTTCTGTGTCCATGGTAACCATGGGGTTGTGTTGCCATGGTAACCATGGCGTTTTGTTGCCATGGCAACTATGGGGTTGTGTTGCCATGGAAACCACGGGGTAGTGTTTCCATGGCAACCACGGGGTTTGGTTGCCATGGTAACCATGGGGTTCGGTTGCCATGGCAACCACGGGGTTTGGTTGCTATGGTAACCATGGGGTTGGGTTGCCATGGCAACCATGGGGTTGTGTTGCCATGGTAACCATGGCGTTTAGTTGCCATGGCAACCACGGGGTTTGGTTGCCATGGTAACCATGGGGTTGGGTTGCCATGGCAACCATGGGGTTGGGTTGCCATGGAAACCATGGGGTTGGGTTGCCATGGCAACCATGGGGTTGGGTTGCCATTGCAACCATGGGGTTGGGTTGCCATGGTAACCATGGCGTTTAGTTGCCATGGAAACTATGGGGTTCTGTTGCCATGGTAACCATGGGGTTGGGTTGCCATGGCAACCATGGGGTTGTGTTGCCATGGGAACCATGGGGTTGGGTTGCCATGGCATCCACGGGGTTGGGTTGCCATGGCAACCACGGGGTTTGGTTGCCATGGTAACCATGGGGTTGGGTTGCCATGGCAACCATGGGGTTGTGTTGCCATGGTAACCATGGCGTTTTGTTGCCATGGCAACTATGGGGTTCTGATGCCATGGCAACCATGGGGTAGTGTTTCCATGGCAACCACGGGGTTTGGTTGCCATGGTAACCATGGGGTTGGGTTGCCATGGCAACCATGGGGTTTGGTTGCCATGGCAACCATGGGGTTGTGTTGCCATGGGAACCATGGGGTTGGGTTGCCATGGCAACCATGGGGTTGTGTTGCCATGGTAACCATGGCGTTTAGTTGCCATGGCAACTATGGGGTTCTGTTGCCATGGTAACCATGGGGTTGTGTTTCCATGGCAACCATGGGGTTGTGTTGCCGTGGGAACCATTGGGTTGGGTTGCCATGGCATCCACGGGGTTGGGTTGCCATGGCAACCAGGGGGTTTGGTTGCCATGGCAACCATGGGGTTGTGTTGCCATGGTAACCATGGCGTTTAGTTGCCATGGCAACCACGGGGTTTGGTTGCCATGGTAACCATGGGGTTGGGTTGCCATGGCAACCATGGGGTTGTGTTGCCATGGTAACCATGGGTTTGGGTTGCCATGGCAACCATGGGGTTGTGTTGCCATGTTAATCATGGCGTTTAGTTGCCATGGCAACTATGGGGTTCTGTTGCCATGGTAACCATGGGGTTGGGTTCCCATGGCAACCATGGGGTTGTGTTGCCATGGGAACCATGGGGTTGGGTTGCCATGGCATCCACGGGGTTGGGTTGCCATGGCAACCACGGGGTTTGGTTGCCATGGCAACCATGGGATTCTGTGTCCATGGTAACCATGGCGTTGTGTTGCCATGGTAACCATGGCGTTTAGTTGCCATGGCAAACACGGAGATGGTTGCCATGGTAACCATGGGGTTGTGTTGCCATGGTAACCATGGCGTTTAGTTGCCATGGCAACTGTGGGGTTCTGTTGCCATGGTAACCATGGGGTTGGGTTGCCATGGCAACCATGGGGTTGTGTTGCCATGGGAACCATGGGGTTGGGTTGCCATGGCATCCACGGGGTTGGGTTGCCATGGCAACCACGGGGTTTGGTTGCCATGGCAACCATGGGGTTCTGTGTCCATGGTAACCATGGCGTTGTGTTGCCATGGTAACCATGGCGTTTAGTTGCCATGGCAACTATGGGATTCTGTTGCCATGGTAACCATGGGTTTGGGTTGCCATGGCAACCATGGGGTTGTGTTGCCATGGTAACCATGGGGTTGGGTTGCCATGGCAACCATGGGGTTGTGTTGCCATGGGAACCATGGGGTTCGGTTGCCATGGCAACCATGGGGTTGGGTTGCCATGGCAACCATGGGGTTGTGTTGCCATGGTAACCATGGCGTTTAATTGCCATGGCAACTATGGGGTTCTGTTGCCATGGTAACCATGGGGTTGGGTTGCCATGGCAACCATGGGGTTGTGTTGCCATGGGAACCATGGGGTTGGGTTGCCATGGCATCCACGGGGTTGGGTTGCCATGGCAACCACGGGGTTTGGTTGCCATGGCAACCATGGGGTTCTGTGTCCATGGTAACCATGGGGTTGTGTTGCCATGGTAACCATGACGTTTTGTTGCCATGGTAACCATGGCGTTTTGTTGCCATGGCAACCATGGGGTAGTGTTTCCATGTCAACCACGGGGTTTGATTGCCATGGTAACCATGGGGTTGGGTTGCCATGGCAACCATGGGGTTGTGTTGGCATGGTAACCATGGCGTTTAGTTGCCATGGCAACTATGGGGTTCTGTTGCCATGGTAACCATGGGGTTGTGTTGCCATGGCAACCATGGGGTTGTGTTGCCATGGGAACCATGGGGTTGGGTTGCCATGGCATCCACGGGATTGGGTTGCCATGGCAACCACGGGGTTTGGTTTCCATGGCAACCATGGGGTTGTGTTGCCATGGTAACCATGGCGTTTAGTTGCCATGGCAACTTTTGGGTTCTGTTGCCATGGTAACTATGGGGTTGGGTTGCCATGGCAACCATGGGGTTGTGTTACCATGGTAACCATGGGGTTGGGTTGCCATGGCAACCATGGGGTTGGGTTGCCATGGCAAACATGGTGTTGGGTTGCCATGGTAACCATGGGGTTGTGTTGCCATGGTAACCATGGCGTTTAGTTGCCATGGCAACCACGGAGTTTGATTGCCATGGTAACCACGGGGTTTGGTTGCCATGGTAACCATGGGGTTGGGTTGCCATGGCAACCATGGGGTTGTGTTGCCATGGTAACCATGGGGTTGGGTTGCCATGGCAACCATGGGGTTGTGTTGCCATGGTAACCATGGCGTTTAGTTGCCATGGCAACTATGGGGTTCTGTTGCCATGGTAACCATGGGGTTGGGTTGCCATGGCAACCATGGGGTTGTGTTTCCATGGGAACCATGGGGTTGGGTTGCCATGGCATCCACGGAGTTGGGTTGCCATGGCAACCACGGGGTTTGGTTGCCATGGCAACCATGGGGTTCTGTGTCCATGGTAACCATGGGGTTGTGTTGCCATGGTAACCATGGCGTTTAGTTGCCATGGCAACCACGGGGTTCTGTTGCCATGGCAACCATGGGGAAGTGTTTCCATGGCAACCATGGGGTAGTGTTGCCATGGTAACGATGGGGTTGGGTTGCCATGGCAACCACGGGGTTGTGTTCTCATGGGAACCATGGGGTTGTGTTGCCATGGTAACCATGGGGTTGGGTTGCCATGGCAACCATGGGGTTGTGTTGCCATGGTAACCATGGCGTTTAGTTGCCATGGCAACTATGGCGTTCTGTTGCCATGGTAACCATGGGGTTGGGTTGCCATGGCAACCATGGGGTTGTGTTGCCATGGTAACCATGGCTTTTTGCTGCGATGGCAACTATGGTGTTCTGTTGCCATGGCAACCATGGGGTAGTGTTTCCATGGCAACCATGGGGTTGTTTTGCCATGGTAACTATGGGGTTGGGTTGCTATGGAAACTATGGGGTTTAGCTGCCTTGGCAACCATGGGGTTGGGTTGCCATGGCAACCATGGGGTTGTGTTGCCATGGTAACCATGGCGTTTAGTTGCCATGGCAACTATGGGGTTCTGTTGCCATGGTAACCATGGGGTTCTGTTGCCATGGTAACCATGGGGTTGGGTTGCCATGGCAACCATGGGGTTGTGTTTCCATGGGAACTATGGGGTTGGGTTGCCATGGCATCCACGGGGTTGGGTTGCCATGGCAACCACGGGGTTCTGTGTCCATGGTAACCATGGGGTTGTGTTGCCATGGTAACCATGGCGTTTTGTTGCCATGGCAACTATGGGGTTCTTTTGCCATGGCAACCATGGGGTAGTGTTTCCATGGAAACCATGGGGTAGTGTTGCCATGGTAACGATGGGGTTGGCTTGCCATGGCAACCACGGGGTTGTGTTATCATGGGAACCATGGGGTTGTGTTGCCATGGTAACCATGGGGTTGGGTTGCCATGGCAACCACGGGGTTTGGTTGCTATGGTAACCATGGGGTTGGGTTGCCATGGTAACTATGGGGTTGGGTTGCTATGGAAACTATGGGGTTTAATTGCCTTGGAAACCATGAGGTTGGGTTGCCATGGCAACCATGGGGTTGTGTTGCCATGGTAACCATGGGGTTGAGTTGCCATGGCAACCATGGGGTTGTGTTGCCATGGTAACCATGGCGTTTAGTTGCCATGACAACTATGGGGTTCTGTTGCCATGGTAACCATGGTGTTGGGTTGCCATGGCAACCATGGTGTTGTGTTGCCATGGGAACCATGGGGTTGGGTTGCCATGGCATCCACGGGGTTGGGTTGCCATGGCAACCACGGGGTTTGGTTGCCATGGCAACCATGGGGTTCTGTGTCCATGGTAACCATGGGGTTGTGTTGCCATGGTAACCATGGCGTTTTGTTGCCATGGCAACTATGGGGTTCTGTTGCCATGGCAACCATGGGGTAGTGTTTCCATGGCAACCATGGGGTAGTGTTGCCATGGTAACGATGGGGTTGGCTTGCCATGGCAACCACGGGGTTGTGTTATCATGGGAACCATGGGGTTGTGTTGCCATGGTAACCATGGGGTTGGGTTGCCATGGCAACCACGGGGTTTGGTTGCTATGGTAACCATGGGGTTGGGTTGCCATGGCAACCATGGGGTTGTGTTGCCATGGTAACCATGGCGTTTAGTTGCCATGGCAACCACGGGGTTTGGTTGCCATGGTAACCATGGGGTTGTGTTGCCATGGCAACCATGGGGTTGTGTTGCCATGGTAACCATGGCGTTTTGTTGCGATGGCAACTATGGGGTTCTGTTGCCATGGCAACCATGGGGTAGTGTTTCCATGGCAACCATGGAGTTGTGTTGCCATGGTAACCATGGGGTTGGGTTGCTATGGAAACTATGCGGTTTAGTTGCCTTGGCAACCATGGGGTTGGGTTGCCATGGCAACCATGGTGTTGTGTTGCCATGGTAACCATGGCGTTTCGTTGCCATGGCAACCACGGGGTTTGGTTGCTATGGTAACCATGGGGTTGGGTTGCCATGGCAACCATGGGGTTGTGTTGCCATGGTAACCATGGCGTTTAGTTGCCATGGCAACTATGGGGTTCTGTTGCCATGGTAACCATGGGGTTGGGTTGCCATGGCAACCATGGGGTTGTGTTGCCATGGGAACCATGGGGTTGGGTTGCCATGGCAACCACGGGGTTGGGTTGCCATGGCAACCACGGGGTTTGGTTGCCATGGCAACCATGGGATTCTGTGTCCATGGTAACCATGGGGTTGTGTTGCCATGGTAACCATGGCGTTTAGTTGCCATGGCAACTATGGGGTTCTGTTGCCATGGCAACCATGGGGTAGTGTTTCCATGGCAACCACGGGGTTTGGTTGCCATGGTAACCATGGGGTTGGGTTGCCATGGCAACCATGGGGTTGTGTTGCCATGGTAACCATGGGGTTGGGTTGCCATGGCAACCATGGGGTTGTGTTGCCATGGTAACCATGGCGTTTAGTTGCCATGGCAACTATGGGGTTCTGTTGCCATGGTAACCATGGGGTTGGGTTGCCATGGCAACCATGGGGTTGTGTTGCCATGGGAACCATGGGGTTGGGTTGCCATGGCATCCACGGGGTTGGGTTGCCGTGGCAACCACGGGGTTTGGTTGCCATGGCAACCATGGGGTTGTGTTGCCATGGTAACCATGGCGTTTAGTTGCCATGGCAACTATGGGGTTCTGTTCCCATGGTAACGATGGGGTTGGGTCGCCATGGCAACCATAGGGTTGTGTTGCCATGGTAACCATGGGGTTGGGTTGCCATGGCAACCATGGGGTTTGGTTGCCATGGCAACCATGGGGTTGTGTTGCCATGGTAACCATGGCGTTTAGTTGCCATGGCAACCACGGGGTTTGGTTGCCATGGTAACCATGGGGTTGGGTTGCCATGGCAACCATGGGGTTGGGTTCCCATGGTAACCATGGGGTTGGGTTGCCATGGCAACCATGGGGTTGGGTTGCCATGGCAACCACGGGGTTTGGTTGCCATGGCAACCATGGGGTTCTGTGTCCATGGTAACCATGGGGTTGTGTTGCCATAGGAACCATGGGGTTGGGTTGCCATCGCATCCACTGGGTTGGGTTGCCATGGCAACCACGGGGTTTGGTTGCCATGGCAACCATGGGTTTCTGTGTCCATGGTAACCATGGGGTTGTGTTGCCATGGTAACCATGGCGTTTTGTTGCCATGGCAACTATGGGGTTCTGTTGCCATGGCAACCATGGGGTAGTGTTTCCATGGCAACCACGGGGTTTGGTTGCCATGGTAACCATGGGGTTGGGTTGCCATGGCAACCATGGGGTTGTGTTGCCATGGTAACCATGGCGTTTAGTTGCCATGGCAACCACGAGGTTTTGTTGCAATGGTAACCATGGGGTTGGATTGCCATGGCAACCATGGGGTTGGGTTGCCATGGTAACCATGGGGTTGGGTTGCCATGGCAACCATGGGGTTGGGTTGCCATGGTAACCATGGCGTTTAGTTGCCATGGCAACTATGGGGTTCTGTTGCCATGGTAACCATAGGGTTGGGTTGCCATGGCAACCATGGGGTTGTGTTGCCATGGTAACCATGGCGTTTAATTGCCATGGCAACTATGGGGTTCTGTTGCCATGGTAACCATGGGGTTGGGTTGCCATGGCAACCATGGGGTTGTGTTGCCATGGGAACCATGGGGTTGGGTTGCCATGGCATCCACGGGGTTGGGTTGCCATGGCAACCACGGGGTTTGGTTGCCATGGCAACCATGGGGTTCTGTGTCCATGGTAACCATGGGGTTGTGTTGCCATGGTAACCATGACGTTTTGTTGCCATGGTAACCATGGCGTTTTGTTGCCATGGCAACCATGGGGTAGTGTTTCCATGTCAACCACGGGGTTTGATTGCCATGGTAACCATGGGGTTGGGTTGCCATGGCAACCATGGGGTTGTGTTGGCATGGTAACCATGGCGTTTAGTTGCCATGGCAACTATGGGGTTCTGTTGCCATGGTAACCATGGGGTTGTGTTGCCATGGCAACCATGGGGTTGTGTTGCCATGGGAACCATGGGGTTGGGTTGCCATGGCATCCACGGGATTGGGTTGCCATGGCAACCACGGGGTTTGGTTTCCATGGCAACCATGGGGTTGTGTTGCCATGGTAACCATGGCGTTTAGTTGCCATGGCAACTTTTGGGTTCTGTTGCCATGGTAACTATGGGGTTGGGTTGCCATGGCAACCATGGGGTTGTGTTACCATGGTAACCATGGGGTTGGGTTGCCATGGCAACCATGGGGTTGGGTTGCCATGGCAACCATGGGGTTGTGTTGCCATGGTAACCATGGGGTTGGGTTGCCATGGCAACCATGGGGTTGTGTTGCCATGGTAACCATGGCGTTTAGTTGCCATGGCAACTATGGGGTTCTGTTGCCATGGTAACCATGGGGTTGGGTTGCCATGGCAACCATGGGGTTGTGTTTCCATGGGAACCATGGGGTTGGGTTGCCATGGCATCCACGGAGTTGGGTTGCCATGGCAACCACGGGGTTTGGTTGCCATGGCAACCATGGGGTTCTGTGTCCATGGTAACCATGGGGTTGTGTTGCCATGGTAACCATGGCGTTTAGTTGCCATGGCAACCACGGGGTTCTGTTGCCATGGCAACCATGGGGAAGTGTTTCCATGGCAACCATGGGGTAGTGTTGCCATGGTAACGATGGGGTTGGGTTGCCATGGCAACCACGGGGTTGTGTTCTCATGGGAACCATGGGGTTGTGTTGCCATGGTAACCATGGGGTTGGGTTGCCATGGCAACCATGGGGTTGTGTTGCCATGGTAACCATGGCGTTTAGTTGCCATGGCAACTATGGCGTTCTGTTGCCATGGTAACCATGGGGTTGGGTTGCCATGGCAACCATGGGGTTGTGTTGCCATGGTAACCATGGCTTTTTGCTGCGATGGCAACTATGGTGTTCTGTTGCCATGGCAACCATGGGGTAGTGTTTCCATGGCAACCATGGGGTTGTTTTGCCATGGTAACTATGGGGTTGGGTTGCTATGGAAACTATGGGGTTTAGCTGCCTTGGCAACCATGGGGTTGGGTTGCCATGGCAACCATGGGGTTGTGTTGCCATGGTAACCATGGCGTTTAGTTGCCATGGCAACTATGGGGTTCTGTTGCCATGGTAACCATGGGGTTCTGTTGCCATGGTAACCATGGGGTTGGGTTGCCATGGCAACCATGGGGTTGTGTTTCCATGGGAACTATGGGGTTGGGTTGCCATGGCATCCACGGGGTTGGGTTGCCATGGCAACCACGGGGTTCTGTGTCCATGGTAACCATGGGGTTGTGTTGCCATGGTAACCATGGCGTTTTGTTGCCATGGCAACTATGGGGTTCTTTTGCCATGGCAACCATGGGGTAGTGTTTCCATGGAAACCATGGGGTAGTGTTGCCATGGTAACGATGGGGTTGGCTTGCCATGGCAACCACGGGGTTGTGTTATCATGGGAACCATGGGGTTGTGTTGCCATGGTAACCATGGGGTTGGGTTGCCATGGCAACCACGGGGTTTGGTTGCTATGGTAACCATGGGGTTGGGTTGCCATGGTAACTATGGGGTTGGGTTGCTATGGAAACTATGGGGTTTAATTGCCTTGGAAACCATGAGGTTGGGTTGCCATGGCAACCATGGGGTTGTGTTGCCATGGTAACCATGGGGTTGAGTTGCCATGGCAACCATGGGGTTGTGTTGCCATGGTAACCATGGCGTTTAGTTGCCATGACAACTATGGGGTTCTGTTGCCATGGTAACCATGGTGTTGGGTTGCCATGGCAACCATGGTGTTGTGTTGCTATGGGAACCATGGGGTTGGGTTGCCATGGCATCCACGGGGTTGGGTTGCCATGGCAACCACGGGGTTTGGTTGCCATGGCAACCATGGGGTTCTGTGTCCATGGTAACCATGGGGTTGTGTTGCCATGGTAACCATGGCGTTTTGTTGCCATGGCAACTATGGGGTTCTGTTGCCATGGCAACCATGGGGTAGTGTTTCCATGGCAACCATGGGGTAGTGTTGCCATGGTAACGATGGGGTTGGCTTGCCATGGCAACCACGGGGTTGTGTTATCATGGGAACCATGGGGTTGTGTTGCCATGGTAACCATGGGGTTGGGTTGCCATGGCAACCACGGGGTTTGGTTGCTATGGTAACCATGGGGTTGGGTTGCCATGGCAACCATGGGGTTGTGTTGCCATGGTAACCATGGCGTTTAGTTGCCATGGCAACCACGGGGTTTGGTTGCCATGGTAACCATGGGGTTGTGTTGCCATGGCAACCATGGGGTTGTGTTGCCATGGTAACCATGGCGTTTTGTTGCGATGGCAACTATGGGGTTCTGTTGCCATGGCAACCATGGGGTAGTGTTTCCATGGCAACCATGGAGTTGTGTTGCCATGGTAACCATGGGGTTGGGTTGCTATGGAAACTATGCGGTTTAGTTGCCTTGGCAACCATGGGGTTGGGTTGCCATGGCAACCATGGTGTTGTGTTGCCATGGTAACCATGGCGTTTCGTTGCCATGGCAACCACGGGGTTTGGTTGCTATGGTAACCATGGGGTTGGGTTGCCATGGCAACCATGGGGTTGTGTTGCCATGGTAACCATGGCGTTTAGTTGCCATGGCAACTATGGGGTTCTGTTGCCATGGTAACCATGGGGTTGGGTTGCCATGGCAACCATGGGGTTGTGTTGCCATGGGAACCATGGGGTTGGGTTGCCATGGCAACCACGGGGTTGGGTTGCCATGGCAACCACGGGGTTTGGTTGCCATGGCAACCATGGGATTCTGTGTCCATGGTAACCATGGGGTTGTGTTGCCATGGTAACCATGGCGTTTAGTTGCCATGGCAACTATGGGGTTCTGTTGCCATGGCAACCATGGGGTAGTGTTTCCATGGCAACCACGGGGTTTGGTTGCCATGGTAACCATGGGGTTGGGTTGCCATGGCAACCATGGGGTTGTGTTGCCATGGTAACCATGGGGTTGGGTTGCCATGGCAACCATGGGGTTGTGTTGCCATGGTAACCATGGCGTTTAGTTGCCATGGCAACTATGGGGTTCTGTTGCCATGGTAACCATGGGGTTGGGTTGCCATGGCAACCATGGGGTTGTGTTGCCATGGGAACCATGGGGTTGGGTTGCCATGGCATCCACGGGGTTGGGTTGCCGTGGCAACCACGGGGTTTGGTTGCCATGGCAACCATGGGGTTGTGTTGCCATGGTAACCATGGCGTTTAGTTGCCATGGCAACTATGGGGTTCTGTTGCCATGGTAACGATGGGGTTGGGTCGCCATGGCAACCATAGGGTTGTGTTGCCATGGTAACCATGGGGTTGGGTTGCCATGGCAACCATGGGGTTTGGTTGCCATGGCAACCATGGGGTTGTGTTGCCATGGTAACCATGGCGTTTAGTTGCCATGGCAACCACGGGGTTTGGTTGCCATGGTAACCATGGGGTTGGGTTGCCATGGCAACCATGGGGTTGGGTTCCCATGGTAACCATGGGGTTGGGTTGCCATGGAAACCATGGGGTTGGGTTGCCATGGCAACCACGGGGTTTGGTTGCCATGGCAACCATGGGGTTCTGTGTCCATGGTAACCATGGGGTTGTGTTGCCATAGGAACCATGGGGTTGGGTTGCCATGGCATCCACTGGGTTGGGTTGCCATGGCAACCACGGGGTTTGGTTGCCATGGCAACCATGGGTTTCTGTGTCCATGGTAACCATGGGGTTGTGTTGCCATGGTAACCATGGCGTTTTGTTGCCATGGCAACTATGGGGTTCTCTTGCCATGGCAACCATGGGGTAGTGTTTCCATGGCAACCACGGGGTTTGGTTGCCATGGTAACCATGGGGTTGGGTTGCCATGGCAACCATGGGGTTGTGTTGCCATGGTAACCATGGCGTTTAGTTGCCATGGCAACCACGAGGTTTTGTTGCAATGGTAACCATGGGGTTGGATTGCCATGGCAACCATGGGGTTGGGTTGCCATGGTAACCATGGGGTTGGGTTGCCATGGCAACCATGGGGTTGGGTTGCCATGGTAACCATGGCGTTTAGTTGCCATGGCAACTATGGGGTTCTGTTGCCATGGTAACCATAGGGTTGGGTTGCCATGGCAACCATGGGGTTGTGTTGCCATG
The DNA here is from genome assembly GCF_964035555.1 of Netta rufina. Taxonomy (NCBI): domain Eukaryota; kingdom Metazoa; phylum Chordata; class Aves; order Anseriformes; family Anatidae; genus Netta; species Netta rufina. Next base: position 407,983 of record NW_028168851.1, on the reverse strand, counting down.
GGAACCATGGGGTTGGGTTGCCATGGCATCCACGGGGTTGGGTTGCCATGGCAACCACGGGGTTTGGTTGCCATGGTAACCATGGGGTTGGGTTGCCATGGCAACCATGGGGTTGTGTTGCCATGGTAACCATGGCGTTTTGTTGCCATGGCAACTATGGTGTTCTGATGCCATGGAAACCATGGGGTAGTGTTTCCATGGCAACCACGGGGTTTGGTTGCCATGGTAACCATGGGGTTGGGTTGCCATGGCAACCATGGGGTTTGGTTGCCATGGCAACCATGGGGTTGGGTTCCCATGGTAACCATGGGGTTGGGTTGCCATGGCAACCATGGGGTTGTGTTGCCATGGTAACCATGGCGTTTAGTTGCCATGGCAACTATGGGGTTCTGTTGCCATGGTAACCATGGGGTTGTGTTGCCATGGCAACCATGGGGTTGTGTTGCCATGGCAACCATGGGGTTGTGTTGCCATGGGAACCATGGGGTTGGGTTGCCATGGCAACCATGGGGTTGTGTTGCCATGGTAACCATGGCGTTTAGTTGCCATGGCAACTATGGGGTTCTGTTGCCATGGTAACCATGGGGTTGTGTTTCCATGGCAACCATGGGGTTGTGTTGCCGTGGGAACCATTGGGTTGGGTTGCCATGGCATCCACGGGGTTGGGTTGCCATGGCAACCAGGGGGTTTGGTTGCCATGGCAACCATGGGGTTGTGTTGCCATGGTAACCATGGCGTTTAGTTGCCATGGCAACCACGGGGTTTGGTTGCCATGGTAACCATGGGGTTGGGTTGCCATGGCAACCATGGGGTTGTGTTGCCATGGTAACCATGGGTTTGGGTTGCCATGGCAACCATGGGGTTGTGTTGCCATGTTAATCATGGCGTTTAGTTGCCATGGCAACTATGGGGTTCTGTTGCCATGGTAACCATGGGGTTGGGTTGCCATGGCAACCATGGGGTTGTGTTGCCATGGGAACCATGGGGTTGGGTTGCCATGGCATCCACGGGGTTGGGTTGCCATGGCAACCACGGGGTTTGGTTGCCATGGCAACCATGGGATTCTGTGTCCATGGTAACCATGGCGTTGTGTTGCCATGGTAACCATGGCGTTTAGTTGCCATGGCAAACACGGAGATGGTTGCCATGGTAACCATGGGGTTGTGTTGCCATGGTAACCATGGCGTTTAGTTGCCATGGCAACTGTGGGGTTCTGTTGCCATGGTAACCATGGGGTTGGGTTGCCATGGCAACCATGGGGTTGTGTTGCCATGGGAACCATGGGGTTGGGTTGCCATGGCATCCACGGGGTTGGGTTGCCATGGCAACCACGGGGTTTGGTTGCCATGGCAACCATGGGGTTCTGTGTCCATGGTAACCATGGCGTTGTGTTGCCATGGTAACCATGGCGTTTAGTTGCCATGGCAACTATGGGATTCTGTTGCCATGGTAACCATGGGTTTGGGTTGCCATGGCAACCATGGGGTTGTGTTGCCATGGTAACCATGGGGTTGGGTTGCCATGGCAACCATGGGGTTGTGTTGCCATGGGAACCATGGGGTTGGGTTGCCATGGCATCCACGGGGTTGGGTTGCCATGGCAACCACGGGGTTTGGTTGCCATGGCAACCATGGGGTTCTGTGTCCATGGTAACCATGGGGTTGTGTTGCCATGGTAACCATGACGTTTTGTTGCCATGGTAACCATGGCGTTTTGTTGCCATGGCAACCATGGGGTAGTGTTTCCATGTCAACCACGGCGTTTGATTGCCATGGTAACCATGGGGTTGGGTTGCCATGGCAACCATGGGGTTGTGTTGGCATGGTAACCATGGCGTTTAGTTGCCATGGCAACTATGGGGTTCTGTTGCCATGGTAACCATGGGGTTGTGTTGCCATGGCAACCATGGGGTTGTGTTGCCATGGGAACCATGGGGTTGGGTTGCCATGGCATCCACGGGATTGGGTTGCCATGGCAACCACGGGGTTTGGTTTCCATGGCAACCATGGGGTTGTGTTGCCATGGTAACCATGGCGTTTAGTTGCCATGGCAACTTTTGGGTTCTGTTGCCATGGTAACTATGGGGTTGGGTTGCCATGGCAACCATGGGGTTGTGTTACCATGGTAACCATGGGGTTGGGTTGCCATGGCAACCATGGGGTTGGGTTGCCATGGCAAACATGGGGTTGGGTTGCCATGGTAACCATGGGGTTGTGTTGCCATGGTAACCATGGCGTTTAGTTGCCATGGCAACCACGGAGTTTGATTGCCATGGTAACCACGGGGTTTGGTTGCCATGGTAACCATGGGGTTGGGTTGCCATGGCAACCATGGGGTTGTGTTGCCATGGTAACCATGGGGTTGGGTTGCCATGGCAACCATGGGGTTGTGTTGCCATGGTAACCATGGCGTTTAGTTGCCATGGCAACTATGGGGTTCTGTTGCCATGGTAACCATGGGGTTGGGTTGCCATGGCAACCATGGGGTTGTGTTTCCATGGGAACCATGGGGTTGGGTTGCCATGGCATCCACGGAGTTGGGTTGCCATGGCAACCACGGGGTTTGGTTGCCATGGCAACCATGGGGTTCTGTGTCCATGGTAACCATGGGGTTGTGTTGCCATGGTAACCATGGCGTTTAGTTGCCATGGCAACCACGGGGTTCTGTTGCCATGGCAACCATGGGGAAGTGTTTCCATGGCAACCATGGGGTAGTGTTGCCATGGTAACGATGGGGTTGGGTTGCCATGGCAACCACGGGGTTGTGTTCTCATGGGAACCATGGGGTTGTGTTGCCATGGTAACCATGGGGTTGGGTTGCCATGGCAACCATGGGGTTGTGTTGCCATGGTAACCATGGCGTTTAGTTGCCATGGCAACTATGGCGTTCTGTTGCCATGGTAACCATGGGGTTGGGTTGCCATGGCAACCATGGGGTTGTGTTGCCATGGTAACCATGGCTTTTTGCTGCGATGGCAACTATGGTGTTCTGTTGCCATGGCAACCATGGGGTAGTGTTTCCATGGCAACCATGGGGTTGTTTTGCCATGGTAACTATGGGGTTGGGTTGCTATGGAAACTATGGGGTTTAGCTGCCTTGGCAACCATGGGGTTGGGTTGCCATGGCAACCATGGGGTTGTGTTGCCATGGTAACCATGGCGTTTAGTTGCCATGGCAACTATGGGGTTCTGTTGCCATGGTAACCATGGGGTTCTGTTGCCATGGTAACCATGGGGTTGGGTTGCCATGGCAACCATGGGGTTGTGTTTCCATGGGAACTATGGGGTTGGGTTGCCATGGCATCCACGGGGTTGGGTTGCCATGGCAACCACGGGGTTCTGTGTCCATGGTAACCATGGGGTTGTGTTGCCATGGTAACCATGGCGTTTAGTTGCCATGGCAACTATGGGGTTCTGTTGCCATGGCAACCATGGGGTAGTGTTTCCATGGCAACCACGGGGTTTGGTTGCCATGGTAACCATGGGGTTGGGTTGCCATGGCAACCATGGGGTTGTGTTGCCATGGTAACCATGGGGTTGGGTTGCCATGGCAACCATGGGGTTGTGTTGCCATGGTAACCATGGCGTTTAGTTGCCATGGCAACTATGGGGTTCTGTTGCCATGGTAACCATGGGGTTGGGTTGCCATGGCAACCATGGGGTTGTGTTGCCATGGGAACCATGGGGTTGGGTTGCCATGGCATCCACGGGGTTGGGTTGCCGTGGCAACCACGGGGTTTGGTTGCCATGGCAACCATGGGGTTGTGTTGCCATGGTAACCATGGCGTTTAGTTGCCATGGCAACTATGGGGTTCTGTTGCCATGGTAACGATGGGGTTGGGTCGCCATGGCAACCATAGGGTTGTGTTGCCATGGTAACCATGGGGTTGGGTTGCCATGGCAACCATGGGGTTTGGTTGCCATGGCAACCATGGGGTTGTGTTGCCATGGTAACCATGGCGTTTAGTTGCCATGGCAACCACGGGGTTTGGTTGCCATGGTAACCATGGGGTTGGGTTGCCATGGCAACCATGGGGTTGGGTTCCCATGGTAACCATGGGGTTGGGTTGCCATGGCAACCATGGGGTTGGGTTGCCATGGCAACCACGGGGTTTGGTTGCCATGGCAACCATGGGGTTCTGTGTCCATGGTAACCATGGGGTTGGGTTGCCATGGGAACCATGGGGTTGGGTTGCCATGGCAACCATGGGGTTGTGTTGCCATGGTAACCATGGCGTTTAGTTGCCATGGCAACTATGGGGTTCTGTTGCCATGGTAACCATGGGGTTGTGTTTCCATGGCAACCATGGGGTTGTGTTGCCGTGGGAACCATTGGGTTGGGTTGCCATGGCATCCACGGGGTTGGGTTGCCATGGCAACCAGGGGGTTTGGTTGCCATGGCAATCATGGGGTTGTGTTGCCATGGTAACCATGGCGTTTAGTTGCCATGGCAACCACGGGGTTTGGTTGCCATGGTAACCATGGGGTTGGGTTGCCATGGCAACCATGGGGTTGTGTTGCCATGGTAACCATGGGTTTGGGTTGCCATGGCAACCATGGGGTTGTGTTGCCATGTTAATCATGGCGTTTAGTTGCCATGGCAACTATGGGGTTCTGTTGCCATGGTAACCATGGGGTTGGGTTGCCATGGCAACCATGGGGTTGTGTTGCCATGGGAACCATGGGGTTGGGTTGCCATGGTAACGATGGGGTTGGGTTGCCATGGCAACCACGGGGTTTGGTTGCCATGGCAACCATGGGATTCTGTGTCCATGGTAACCATGGCGTTGTGTTGCCATGGTAACCATGGCGTTTAGTTGCCATGGCAAACACGGAGATGGTTGCCATGGTAACCATGGGGTTGTGTTGCCATGGTAACCATGGCGTTTAGTTGCCATGGCAACTGTGGGGTTCTGTTGCCATGGTAACCATGGGGTTGGGTTGCCATGGCAACCATGGGGTTGTGTTGCCATGGGAACCATGGGGTTGGGTTGCCATGGCATCCACGGGGTTGGGTTGCCATGGCAACCACGGGGTTTGGTTGCCATGGCAACCATGGGGTTCTGTGTCCATGGTAACCATGGCGTTGTGTTGCCATGGTAACCATGGCGTTTAGTTGCCATGGCAACTATGGGATTCTGTTGCCATGGTAACCATGGGTTTGGGTTGCCATGGCAACCATGGGGTTGTGTTGCCATGGTAACCATGGGGTTGGGTTGCCATGGCAACCATGGGGTTGTGTTGCCATGGGAACCATGGGGTTCGGTTGCCATGGCAACCATGGGGTTGGGTTGCCATGGCAACCATGGGGTTGTGTTGCCATGGTAACCATGGCGTTTAATTGCCATGGCAACTATGGGGTTCTGTTGCCATGGTAACCATGGGGTTGGGTTGCCATGGCAACCATGGGGTTGTGTTGCCATGGGAACCATGGGGTTGGGTTGCCATGGCATCCACGGGGTTGGGTTGCCATGGCAACCACGGGGTTTGGTTGCCATGGCAACCATGGGGTTCTGTGTCCATGGTAACCATGGGGTTGTGTTGCCATGGTAACCATGACGTTTTGTTGCCATGGTAACCATGGCGTTTTGTTGCCATGGCAACCATGGGGTAGTGTTTCCATGTCAACCACGGGGTTTGATTGCCATGGTAACCATGGGGTTGGGTTGCCATGGCAACCATGGGGTTGTGTTGGCATGGTAACCATGGCGTTTAGTTGCCATGGCAACTATGGGGTTCTGTTGCCATGGTAACCATGGGGTTGTGTTGCCATGGCAACCATGGGGTTGTGTTGCCATGGGAACCATGGGGTTGGGTTGCCATGGCATCCACGGGATTGGGTTGCCATGGCAACCACGGGGTTTGGTTTCCATGGCAACCATGGGGTTGTGTTGCCATGGTAACCATGGCGTTTAGTTGCCATGGCAACTTTTGGGTTCTGTTGCCATGGTAACTATGGGGTTGGGTTGCCATGGCAACCATGGGGTTGTGTTACCATGGTAACCATGGGGTTGGGTTGCCATGGCAACCATGGGGTTGGGTTGCCATGGCAAACATGGGGTTGGGTTGCCATGGTAACCATGGGGTTGTGTTGCCATGGTAACCATGGCGTTTAGTTGCCATGGCAACCACGGAGTTTGATTGCCATGGTAACCACGGGGTTTGGTTGCCATGGTAACCATGGGGTTGGGTTGCCATGGCAACCATGGGGTTGTGTTGCCATGGTAACCATGGGGTTGGGTTGCCATGGCAACCATGGGGTTGTGTTGCCATGGTAACCATGGCGTTTAGTTGCCATGGCAACTATGGGGTTCTGTTGCCATGGTAACCATGGGGTTGGGTTGCCATGGCAACCATGGGGTTGTGTTTCCATGGGAACCATGGGGTTGGGTTGCCATGGCATCCACGGAGTTGGGTTGCCATGGCAACCACGGGGTTTGGTTGCCATGGCAACCATGGGGTTCTGTGTCCATGGTAACCATGGGGTTGTGTTGCCATGGTAACCATGGCGTTTAGTTGCCATGGCAACCACGGGGTTCTGTTGCCATGGCAACCATGGGGAAGTGTTTCCATGGCAACCATGGGGTAGTGTTGCCATGGTAACGATGGGGTTGGGTTGCCATGGCAACCACGGGGTTGTGTTCTCATGGGAACCATGGGGTTGTGTTGCCATGGTAACCATGGGGTTGGGTTGCCATGGCAACCATGGGGTTGTGTTGCCATGGTAACCATGGCGTTTAGTTGCCATGGCAACTATGGCGTTCTGTTGCCATGGTAACCATGGGGTTGGGTTGCCATGGCAACCATGGGGTTGTGTTGCCATGGTAACCATGGCTTTTTGCTGCGATGGCAACTATGGTGTTCTGTTGCCATGGCAACCATGGGGTAGTGTTTCCATGGCAACCATGGGGTTGTTTTGCCATGGTAACTATGGGGTTGGGTTGCTATGGAAACTATGGGGTTTAGCTGCCTTGGCAACCATGGGGTTGGGTTGCCATGGCAACCATGGGGTTGTGTTGCCATGGTAACCATGGCGTTTAGTTGCCATGGCAACTATGGGGTTCTGTTGCCATGGTAACCATGGGGTTCTGTTGCCATGGTAACCATGGGGTTGGGTTACCATGGCAACCATGGGGTTGTGTTTCCATGGGAACTATGGGGTTGGGTTGCCATGGCATCCACGGGGTTGGGTTGCCATGGCAACCACGGGGTTCTGTGTCCATGGTAACCATGGGGTTGTGTTGCCATGGTAACCATGGCGTTTAGTTGCCATGGCAACTATGGGGTTCTGTTGCCATGGCAACCATGGGGTAGTGTTTCCATGGCAACCACGGGGTTTGGTTGCCATGGTAACCATGGGGTTGGGTTGCCATGGCAACCATGGGGTTGTGTTGCCATGGTAACCATGGGGTTGGGTTGCCATGGCAACCATGGGGTTGTGTTGCCATGGTAACCATGGCGTTTAGTTGCCATGGCAACTATGGGGTTCTGTTGCCATGGTAACCATGGGGTTGGGTTGCCATGGCAACCATGGGGTTGTGTTGCCATGGGAACCATGGGGTTGGGTTGCCATGGCATCCACGGGGTTGGGTTGCCGTGGCAACCACGGGGTTTGGTTGCCATGGCAACCATGGGGTTGTGTTGCCATGGTAACCATGGCGTTTAGTTGCCATGGCAACTATGGGGTTCTGTTGCCATGGTAACGATGGGGTTGGGTCGCCATGGCAACCATAGGGTTGTGTTGCCATGGTAACCATGGGGTTGGGTTGCCATGGCAACCATGGGGTTTGGTTGCCATGGCAACCATGGGGTTGTGTTGCCATGGTAACCATGGCGTTTAGTTGCCATGGCAACCACGGGGTTTGGTTGCCATGGTAACCATGGGGTTGGGTTGCCATGGCAACCATGGGGTTGGGTTCCCATGGTAACCATGGGGTTGGGTTGCCATGGCAACCATGGGGTTGGGTTGCCATGGCAACCACGGGGTTTGGTTGCCATGGCAACCATGGGGTTCTGTGTCCATGGTAACCATGGGGTTGTGTTGCCATAGGAACCATGGGGTTGGGTTGCCATGGCATCCACTGGGTTGGGTTGCCATGGCAACCACGGGGTTTGGTTGCCATGGCAACCATGGGTTTCTGTGTCCATGGTAACCATGGGGTTGTGTTACCATGGTAACCATGGCCTTTTGTTGCCATGGCAACTATGGGGTTCTCTTGCCATGGCAACCATGGGGTAGTGTTTCCATGGCAACCACGGGGTTTGGTTGCCATGGTAACCATGGGGTTGGGTTGCCATGGCAACCATGGGGTTGTGTTGCCATGGTAACCATGGCGTTTAGTTGCCATGGCAACCACGAGGTTTTGTTGCAATGGTAACCATGGGGTTGGATTGCCATGGCAACCATGGGGTTGGGTTGCCATGGTAACCATGGGGTTGGGTTGCCATGGCAACCATGGGGTTGGGTTGCCATGGTAACCATGGCGTTTAGTTGCCATGGCAACTATGGGGTTCTGTTGCCATGGTAACCATAGGGTTGGGTTGCCATGGCAACCATGGGGTTGTGTTGCCATGGGAACCATGGGGTTGGGTTGCCATGGCATCCACGGGGTTGGGTTGCCATGGCAACCACGGGGTTTGGTTGCCATGGTAACCATGGGGTTGGGTTGCCATGGCAACCATGGGGTTGTGTTGCCATGGTAACCATGGCGTTTTGTTGCCATGGAAACTATGGTGTTCTGATGCCATGGAAACCATGGGGTAGTGTTTCCATGGCAACCACGGGGTTTGGTTGCCATGGTAACCATGGGGTTGGGTTGCCATGGCAACCATGGGGTTTGGTTGCCATGGCAACCATGGGGTTGGGTTCCCATGGTAACCATGGGGTTGGGTTGCCATGGCAACCATGGGGTTGTGTTGCCATGGTAACCATGGCGTTTAGTTGCCATGGCAACTATGGGGTTCTGTTGCCATGGTAACCATGGGGTTGTGTTGCCATGGCAACCATGGGGTTGTGTTGCCATGGCAACCATGGGGTTGTGTTGCCATGGGAACCATGGGGTTGGGTTGCCATGGCAACCATGGGGTTGTGTTGCCATGGTAACCATGGCGTTTAGTTGCCATGGCAACTATGGGGTTCTGTTGCCATGGTAACCATGGGGTTGTGTTTCCATGGCAACCATGGGGTTGTGTTGCCGTGGGAACCATTGGGTTGGGTTGCCATGGCATCCACGGGGTTGGGTTGCCATGGCAACCAGGGGGTTTGGTTGCCATGGCAACCATGGGGTTGTGTTGCCATGGTAACCATGACGTTTAGTTGCCATGGCAACCACGGGGTTTGGTTGCCATGGTAACCATGGGGTTGGGTTGCCATGGCAACCATGGGGTTGTGTTGCCATGGTAACCATGGGTTTGGGTTGCCATGGCAACCATGGGGTTGTGTTGCCATGTTAATCATGGCGTTTAGTTGCCATGGCAACTATGGGGTTCTGTTGCCATGGTAACCATGGGGTTGGGTTGCCATGGCAACCATGGGGTTGTGTTGCCATGGGAACCATGGGGTTGGGTTGCCATGGCATCCACGGGGTTGGGTTGCCATGGCAACCACGGGGTTTGGTTGCCATGGCAACCATGGGATTCTGTGTCCATGGTAACCATGGCGTTGTGTTGCCATGGTAACCATGGCGTTTAGTTGCCATGGCAAACACGGAGATGGTTGCCATGGTAACCATGGGGTTGTGTTGCCATGGTAACCATGGCGTTTAGTTGCCATGGCAACTGTGGGGTTCTGTTGCCATGGTAACCATGGGGTTGGGTTGCCATGGCAACCATGGGGTTGTGTTGCCATGGGAACCATGGGGTTGGGTTGCCATGGCATCCACGGGGTTGGGTTGCCATGGCAACCACGGGGTTTGGTTGCCATGGCAACCATGGGGTTCTGTGTCCATGGTAACCATGGCGTTGTGTTGCCATGGTAACCATGGCGTTTAGTTGCCATGGCAACTATGGGATTCTGTTGCCATGGTAACCATGGGTTTGGGTTGCCATGGCAACCATGGGGTTGTGTTGCCATGGTAACCATGGGGTTGGGTTGCCATGGCAACCATGGGGTTGTGTTGCCATGGGAACCATGGGGTTCGGTTGCCATGGCAACCATGGGGTTGGGTTGCCATGGCAACCATGGGGTTGTGTTGCCATGGTAACCATGGCGTTTAATTGCCATGGCAACTATGGGGTTCTGTTGCCATGGTAACCATGGGGTTGGGTTGCCATGGCAACCATGGGGTTGTGTTGCCATGGGAACCATGGGGTTGGGTTGCCATGGCATCCACGGGGTTGGGTTGCCATGGCAACCACGGGGTTTGGTTGCCATGGCAACCATGGGATTCTGTGTCCATGGTAACCATGGCGTTTAGTTGCCATGGCAACTATGGGGTTCTGTTGCCATGGTAACGATGGGGTTGGGTCGCCATGGCAACCATAGGGTTGTGTTGCCATGGTAACCATGGGGTTGGGTTGCCATGGCAACCATGGGGTTTGGTTGCCATGGCAACCATGGGGTTGTGTTGCCATGGTAACCATGGCGTTTAGTTGCCATGGCAACCACGGGGTTTGGTTGCCATGGTAACCATGGGGTTGGGTTGCCATGGCAACCATGGGGTTGGGTTCCCATGGTAACCATGGGGTTGGGTTGCCATGGCAACCATGGGGTTGGGTTGCCATGGCAACCACGGGGTTTGGTTGCCATGGCAACCATGGGGTTCTGTGTCCATGGTAACCATGGGGTTGTGTTGCCATAGGAACCATGGGGTTGGGTTGCCATGGCATCCACTGGGTTGGGTTGCCATGGCAACCACGGGGTTTGGTTGCCATGGCAACCATGGGTTTCTGTGTCCATGGTAACCATGGGGTTGTGTTGCCATGGTAACCATGGCGTTTTGTTGCCATGGCAACTATGGGGTTCTCTTGCCATGGCAACCATGGGGTAGTGTTTCCATGGCAACCACGGGGTTTGGTTGCCATGGTAACCATGGGGTTGGGTTGCCATGGCAACCATGGGGTTGTGTTGCCATGGTAACCATGGCGTTTAGTTGCCATGGCAACCACGAGGTTTTGTTGCAATGGTAACCATGGGGTTGGATTGCCATGGCAACCATGGGGTTGGGTTGCCATGGTAACCATGGGGTTGGGTTGCCATGGCAACCATGGGGTTGGGTTGCCATGGTAACCATGGCGTTTAGTTGCCATGGCAACTATGGGGTTCTGTTGCCATGGTAACCATAGGGTTGGGTTGCCATGGCAACCATGGGGTTGTGTTGCCATGGGAACCATGGGGTTGGGTTGCCATGGCATCCACGGGGTTGGGTTGCCATGGCAACCACGGGGTTTGGTTGCCATGGTAACCATGGGGTTGGGTTGCCATGGCAACCATGGGGTTGTGTTGCCATGGTAACCATGGCGTTTTGTTGCCATGGCAACTATGGTGTTCTGATGCCATGGAAACCATGGGGTAGTGTTTCCATGGCAACCACGGGGTTTGGTTGCCATGGTAACCATGGTGTTGGGTTGCCATGGCAACCATGGGGTTTGGTTGCCATGGCAACCATGGGGTTGGGTTCCCATGGTAACCATGGGGTTGGGTTGCCATGGCAACCATGGGGTTGTGTTGCCATGGTAACCATGGCGTTTAGTTGCCATGGCAACTATGGGGTTCTGTTGCCATGGTAACCATGGGGTTGTGTTGCCATGGCAACCATGGGGTTGTGTTGCCATGGGAACCATGGGGTTGGGTTGCCATGGCATCCACGGGGTTGGGTTTCCATGGCAACCACGGGGTTTGGTTGCCATGGCAGCCATGGGGTTGTGTTGCCATGGTAACCATGGCGTTTAGTTGCCATGGCAACTATGGGGTTCTGTTGCCATGGTAACGATGGGGTTGGGTCGCCATGGCAACCATAGGGTTGTGTTGCCATGGTAACCATGGGGTTGGGTGTCCATGGCAACCATGGGGTTGGGTTGCCATGGCAACCATGGGGTTGTGTTGCCATGGTAACCATGGCGTTTAGTTGCCATGGCAACCACGGGGTTTGGTTGCCATGGTAACCATGGGGTTGGGTTGCCATGGCAACCATGGGGTTGGGTTGCCATGGCAACCATGGGGTTGGGTTCCCATGGTAACCATGGGGTTGGGTTGCCATGGCAACCATGGGGTTGTGTTGCCATGGTAACCATGGCGTTTAGTTGCCATGGCAACTATGGGGTTCTGTTGCCATGGTAACCATGGGGTTGGGTTGCCATGGCAACCATGGGGTTGTGTTGCCATAGGAACCATGGGGTTGGGTTGCCATGGCATCCACGGGGTTGGGTTGCCATGGCAACCACGGGGTTTGGTTGCCATGGCAACCATGGGGTTCTGTGTCCATGGTAACCATGGGGTTGTGTTGCCATGGTAACCATGGCGTTTTCTTGCCATGGCAACTATGGGGTTCTGTTGCCATGGCAACCATGGGGTAGTGTTTCCATGGCAACCACGGGGTTTGGTTGCCATGGTAACCATGGGGTTCGGTTGCCATGGCAACCACGGGGTTTGGTTGCTATGGTAACCATGGGGTTGGGTTGCCATGGCAACCATGGGGTTGTGTTGCCATGGTAACCATGGCGTTTAGTTGCCATGGCAACCACGGGGTTTGGTTGCCATGGTAACCATGGGGTTGGGTTGCCATGGCAACCATGGGGTTGGGTTGCCATGGAAACCATGGGGTTGTGTTGCCATGGTAACCATGGGGTTGGGTTGCCATTGCAACCATGGGGTTGGGTTGCCATGGTAACCATGGCGTTTAGTTGCCATGGAAACTATGGGGTTCTGTTGCCATGGTAACCATGGGGTTGGGTTGCCATGGCAACCATGGGGTTGTGTTGCCATGGGAACCATGGGGTTGGGTTGCCATGGCATCCACGGGGTTGGGTTGCCATGGCAACCACGGGGTTTGGTTGCCATGGTAACCATGGGGTTGGGTTGCCATGGCAACCATGGGGTTGTGTTGCCATGGTAACCATGGCGTTTTGTTGCCATGGCAACTATGGGGTTCTGATGCCATGGCAACCATGGGGTAGTGTTTCCATGGCAACCACGGGGTTTGGTTGCCATGGTAACCATGGGGTTGGGTTGCCATGGCAACCATGGGGTTTGGTTGCCATGGCAAACATGGGGTTGTGTTGCCATGGGAACCATGGGGTTGGGTTGCCATGGCAACCATGGGGTTGTGTTGCCATGGTAACCATGGCGTTTAGTTGCCATGGCAACTATGGGGTTCTGTTGCCATGGTAACCATGGGGTTGTGTTTCCATGGCAACCATGGGGTTGTGTTGCCATGGGAACCATTGGGTTGGGTTGCCATGGCATCCACGGGGTTGGGTTGCCATGGCAACCAGGGGGTTTGGTTGCCATGGCAACCATGGGGTTGTGTTGCCATGGTAACCATGGCGTTTAGTTGCCATGGCAACTATGGGGTTCTGTTGACATGGTAACCATGGGGTTGGGTTGCCATGGCAACCATGGGGTTGTGTTGCCATGGGAACCATGGGGTTGGGTTGCCATGGCAACCATGGGGTTGGGTTGCCATGGCAACCATGGGGTTGTGTTTCCATGGTAACCATGGCGTTTAGTTGCCATGGCAACCACGGGGTTTGGTTGCCATGGTAACCATGGGGTTGGGTTGCCATGGCAACCATGGGGTTGTGTTGCCATGGTAACCATGGGGTTGGGTGGCGCCCGAACAGGGACCTATCTGAACGGGAACAGGGACCAGTCTGAACGGGATTTGGACACTGCTGGCAGTGATCCTGGGCCACGTGTTCGACGGAATAAGGGAGGAACTGGTCCTGCAACGCAGCCCAGGAGGTGGAAGGGACAAGAATCCCCGCACCCGCGTCGGGAAGGTGAAAGGGACGTGGAGTCCCCGCACCCGGGAGAGGATCCCGACGGTCACGCGTCGCCAAGGTCTGAAAGGTGAAAGGGACAGGAGTCCCCGCACCCGCAGCTCAGAAGGTAGAAGGGAGTCCCCGCACTCGGGATGAGCCTATAAAGGGTCCCGCCGGAAAAGCGCCGCCGAGGTCTTTGGAAAGGCTGTAACTGTATATATAAAGGTATGAAAAACAAGCGGCGTATAATTTGCTCAGATGCTTTTTAGAAAAGCGGAGTATTTTAGATATAGATTGTAGAAAAAGATTTGCCAGGGTTATTAGCATATGCAGTAGCGCAGGGTTGTTTTACAAATCCTGATACAGTTTTTTGAACAAACAGAGTGGCGTAAATTTGGAGATAAATTGTTTGGTGATGTTATTAATGATATTAAGTCTGCTAAAAAATTTATTGAAGCCTTGGAGAACAGTCACTAGCGCTTTAGCTACACATCAGGCTGAGCAGAGAGTCGCTGTTGCCGCTACAGAGCGACTGGGATTGCCGGGAAGTGCTGGAGCTGGGCATTGCCCACTGCCGCCTTCAGAGAGAATGATAACGCTGCCTTGGGGCTACGGGGCAATGGGAGCCTCCCCACCCCCCTCAGTCACCGCCACGAGCAGCGCTGCACTTGGAGTTCACCGTGTGGCGAGTCGGCACAGAGCAGAGGGACGGACATCAGGACCCTGCAGCCTGTCTGACGTAACCATGGAAGCAGCGGCGGCTGTGCTGCTTCTCTCTGGCATGTTTTTGATCTGTGGAGACCGTGCATGGCAAGGAGTACCAGCCAATGCTTTTGGAGGACCGTGTTACCTAGGGCGACTCACACTTTTCACTCCAGATTTACACTCGTGGCAGAACTCGACAAGGAGCAGAAGAATTAAACGAGAACTAAAAACTTTGGGTTCTGACTGTAATGATGATGTAGAATTGTGGGGTCCAGCAGAAAGATTCTTTGCTTCTTTGGTGCCTGGTGTGGGAACTGCACACGCTTTGACTAACATTAATAAGCTTGCTTGTTGGGCTGTTAAACAATCAAATGTACAGGGACATGGGTGTGAAGATGTAGAAGGAATGTGTTGCTTTTATCTTTCCGACCATGGTTAGTCAATTCACGACCAGTTGAAATGGTTAAGGGATCATATGCAAAAAATTGTAGTACAAGATAGTTGGTTTGAAGGTTGGCTTAAACCTGTTTTTGGGAACATGGGTGGATGGGTTTTGTTAGTTAAAGAGGGACTTCGCTTTCTACTTATAATTATATTGATTATAGTTGCTGCACGTATAATCTTTAACTGCCTAACTAAGAAACTAGAGCAACTCACAGAGAAGGTATTTGTAGCGCAAAATAAAAACGGGGGAATTGTGGAGGAATGGTTAAGTGAAATAGGACACGTGGATGTTGGGCAGTTAAGAGGCAATGGGCTAGTGAAGTACCGAACTCAACTCACATGAGTCTGGCACGTACACAGCTGGCTGAGAGCCAATCAGGCTCAAGGACACGATGCCCTTGAGCGATGGGGACAGTCCCTAAGGCGGGACGGTGGCTAAAAGAAGGAGGAACTACCTGAAAAGAGCGGGAAATGTTAGCCAATCCTGAGCTTAGTTTTTGCAATATGTATGAGTTGATTATGTTCAAACTAGATAAAAGGCGACTGAGCTATCCATTAAAGTTGAAGTTCATTGTTCACTCATATCGAGCGTCTGTGTCTTCCTTCCGTCGACAACAGTTGGGTTGCCATGGCAACCATGGGGTTGTGTTGCCATGTTAATCATGGCGTTTAGTTGCCATGGCAACTATGGGGTTCTGTTGCCATGGTAACCATGGGGTTGGGTTGCCATGCCAACCATGGGGTTGTGTTGCCATGGGAACCATGGGGTTGGGTTGCCATGGCATCCACGGGGTTGGGTTGCCATGGCAACCACGGGGTTTGGTTGCCATGGCAACCCTGGGATTCTGTGTCCATGGTAACCATGGCGTTGTGTTGCCATGGTAACCATGGCGTTTAGTTGCCATGGCAATCACGGAGATGGTTGCCATGGTAACCATGGGGTTGTGTTGCCATGGTAACCATGGCGTTTAGTTGCCATGGCAACTATGGGGTTCTGTTGCCATGGTAACCATGGGGTTGGGTTGCCATGGCAACCATGGGGTTGTGTTGCCATGGGAACCATGGGGTTGGGTTGCCATGGCATCCACGGGGTTGGGTTGCCATGGCAACCACGGGGTTTGGTTGCCATGGCAACCATGGGGTTCTGTGTCCATGGTAACCATGGCGTTGTGTTGCCATGGTAACCATGGCGTTTAGTTGCCATGGCAACTATGGGATTCTGTTGCCATGGTAACCATGGGTTTGGGTTGCCATGGCAACCATGGGGTTGTGTTGCCATGGTAACCATGGGGTTGGGTTGCCATGGCAACCATGGGGTTGTGTTGCCATGGTAACCATGGGGTAGTGTTTCCATGGCAACCACTGGGTTTGGTTGCCATGGTAACCATGGGGTTGGGTTGCCATGGTAAACATGGGGTTGGGTTGCCATGGCAACCATGGGGTTGTGTTGCCATGGTAACCATGGGGTTGGGTTGCCATGGCAACCATGGGGTTGTGTTGCCATGGCAACCATGGGGTTGGGTTGCCATGGCAACTATGGGGTTCTGTTGCCATGGCAACCATGGGGTAGTGTTTCCATGGCAACCACGGGGTTTGGTTGCCATGGTAACCATGGGGTTGGGTTGCCATGGCAACCATGGGGTTGTGTTCTCATGGGAACCATGGGGTTGGGTTGCCATGGCGTCCACGGGGTTGAGTTGCCATGGCAACCACGGGGTTTGGTTGCCATGGCAACCATGGGGTTCTGTGTCCATGGTAACCATGGGGTTGTGTTGCCATGGTAACCATGGCGTTTTGTTGCCATGGCAACTATGGTGTTCTGTTGCCATGGCAACCACGGGGTTTGGTTGCTATGGTAACCATGGCGTTGGGTTGCCATGGCAAATATGGGGTTGTGTTGCCATGGTAACCATGGCGTTTAGTTGCCATGGCAACCACGGGGTTTGGTTGCCATGGTAACCATGGGGTTGGGTTGCCATGGCAACCATGGGGTTGGGTTGCCATGGTAACCATGGGGTTGGGTTGCCATGGTAACCATGGGGTTGTGTTCCCATGGCAACCATGGGGTTGTGTTGCCATGGTAACCATGGCGTTTAGTTGCCATGGCAACTATGGGGTTCTGTTGCCATGGTAACCATGGGGTTGGGTTGCCATGGCAACCATGGGGTTGTGTTGCCATGGGAACCATGGGGTTGTGTTGCCATGGCATCCACGGGGTTGGGTTGCCATGGCAACCACGGGGTTTGGTTGCCATGGCAACCATGATGTTCTGTGTCCATGGTAACCATGGGGTTGTGTTGCCATGGTAACCATGGCGTTTTGTTGCCATGGCAACTATGGGGTTCTGATGCCATGGCAACCATGGGGTTGGGTTGCCATGGCAACCATGGGGTTGTGTTGCCATGGGAACCATGGGGTTGGGTTGCCATGGCAACCACGGGGTTTGGTTGCCATGGCAACCATGGGGTTTGGTTGCCATGGCAACCATGGGGTTGTGTTGCCATGGTAACCATGGGGTTGGGTTGCCATGGCAACCATGGGGTTGTGTTGCCATGGTAACCATGGCGTTTAGTTGCCATGGCAACTATGGGGTTCTGTTGCCATGGTAACCATGGGGTTGTGTTGCCATGGCAACCATGGGGTTGTGTTGCCATGGGAACCATGGGGTTGGGTTGCCATGGCATCCACGGGGTTGGGTTGCCATGGCAACCATGGGGTTGTGTTGCCATGGTAACCATGGCGTTTAGTTGCCATGGCAACCACGGGGTTGTGTTGCCATGGTAACCATGGGGTTGGGTTGCCATGGCAACCATGGGGTTGGGTTCCCATGGTAACCATGGGGTTGGGTTGCCATGGTAACCATGGCGTTTAGTTGCCATGGCAACTATGGGGTTCTGTTGCCATGGCAACCATGGGGTAGTGTTTCCATGGCAACCACGGGGTTTGGTTGCCATGGTAACCATGGGGTTGGGTTGCCATGGCAACCATGGGGTTGGGTTGCCATGGCAACCATGGGGTTGTGTTGCCATGGTAACCATGGGGTTGGGTTGCCATGGCAACCACGGGGTTGTGTTGCCATGGTAACCATGGCGTTTAGTTCCCATGGCAACCACGGAGTTTGGTTGCCATGGTAACCACGGGGTTTGGTTGCCATGGTAACCATGGGGTTGGGTTGCCATGGCAACCATGGGGTTGTGTTGCCATGGTAACCATGGGGTTGGGTTGCCATGGCAACCATGGGGTTGTGTTGCCATGGTAACCATGGCGTTTAGTTGCCATGGCAACTATGGGGTTGTGTTGCCATGGTAACCATGGGGTTGGGTTGCCATGGCAACCATGGGGTTGTGTTGCCATGGGAACCATGGGGTTGGGTTGCCATGGCATCCACGGGGTTGGGTTGCCATGGCAACCACGGGGTTTGGTTGCCATGGCAACCATGGGGTTCTGTGTCCATGGTAACCATGGGGTTGTGTTGCCATGGTAACCATGGCGTTTAGTTGCCATGGCAACCACGGAGATTGGATGCCATGGTAACCATGGGGTTGTGTTGCCATGGTAACCATGGCGTTTAGTTGCCATGGCAACTATGGGGTTCTGTTGTCATGGTAACCATGGGGTTGGGTTGCCAGGTCAACCATGGGGTTGTGTTGCCATGGGAACCATGGGGTTGGGTTGCCATGGCATCCACGGGGTTGGGTTGCCATGGCAACCACGGGGTTTGGTTGCGATGGCAACCATGGGGTTCTGTGTCCATGGTAACCATGGGGTTGTGTTGCCATGGTAACCATGGCGTTTTGTTGCCATGGCAACTATGGGGTTGGGTTGCCATGGCAACCATGGGGTAGTGTTTCCATGGCAACCATGGGGTAGTGTTGCCATGGTAACGATGGGGTTGGCTTGCCATGGCAACCACGGGGTTGTGTTCTCATGGGAACCATGGGGTTGTGTTGCCATGGTAACCATGGGGTTGGGTTGCCATGGCAACCACGGGGTTTGGTTGCTATGGCAACTATGGAGTTCTGTTGCCATGGTAACCATGGGGTTGGGTTGCCATGGCAACCATGAGGTTGTGTTGCCATGGGAACCATGGGGTTGTGTTGCCATGGCATCCACGGGGTTGGGTTGCCATGGCAACCACGGGGTTTGGTTACCATGGCAACCATGGGGTTCTGTGTCCATGGTAACCATGGGGTTGTGTTGCCATGGTAACCATGGCGTTTTGTTGCCATGGCAACTATGGGGTTCTGTTGCCATGGCAGCCATGGGGTAGTGTTTCCATGGCAACCACGGGGTTTGGTTGCCATGGTAACCATGGGGTTGGGTTGCAATGGCAACCATGGGGTTGGGTTGCCATGGCAACCATGGGGTTGTGTTGCCATGGTAACCATGGGGTTGGGTTGCCATGGCAGCCTTGGGGTTGAGTTGCCATGGTAAACATGGCGTTTAGTTGCCATGGCAACCACGGAGTTTGGTTGCCATGGTAACCACGGGGTTTGGTTGCCATGGTAACCATGGGGTTGGGTTGCCATGGCAACCATGGGGTTGTGTTGCCATGGTAACCATGGGGTTGGGTTGCCATGGCAACCATGGGGTTGTGTTGCCATGGTAACCATGGCGTTTAGTTGCCATGGCAACTATGGGGTTCTGTTGCCATGGTAACCATGGGGTTGTGTTGCCATGGCAACCATGGGGTTGTGTTGCCATGGGAACCATGGGGTTGGGTTGCCATGGCATCCACGGGGTTGGGTTGCCATGGCAACCACGGGGTTTGGTTGCCATGGCAACCATGGGATTCTGTGTCCATGGTAACCATGGCGTTGTGTTGCCATGGTAACCATGGCGTTTAGTTGCCATGGCAACTATGGGGTTCTGTTGCCATGGTAACCATGGGGTTGGGTTGCCATGGCAACCACGGGGTTTGGTTGCCATGGCAACCATGGGGTTCTGTGTCCATGGTAACCATGGCGTTGTGTTGCCATGGTAACCATGGCGTTTAGTTGCCATGGCAACCACGGAGTTTGGTTGCCATGGTAACCACGGGGTTGTGTTGCCATGGTAACCATGGCGTTTAGTTGTCATGGCAACCACGGAGATTGGATGCCATGGTAACCATGGGGTTGTGTTGCCATGGTAACCATGGCGTTTAGTTGCCATGGCAACTATGGGGTTCTGTTGCCATGGTAACCATGGGGTTGGGTTTCCAGGTCAACCATGGGGTTGTGTTGCCATGGTAACCATGGGGTTGGGTTGCCATGGCATCCACGGGGTTGGGTTGCCTTGGCAACCACGGGGTTTGGTTGCGATGGCAACCATGGGGTTCTGTGTCCATGGTAACCATGGGGTTGTGTTGCCATGGTAACCATGGCGTTTTGTTGCCATGGCAACTATGGGGTTGGGTTGCCATGGCAACCATGGGGTAGTGTTTCCATGGCAACCATGGGGTAGTGTTGCCATGGTAACGATGGGGTTGGCTTGCCATGGCAACCACGGGGTTGTGTTCTCATGGGAACCATGGGGTTGTGTTGCCATGGTAACCATGGGGTTGGGTTGCCATGGCAGCCTTGGGGTTGAGTTGCCATGGTAAACATGGCGTTTAGTTGCCATGGCAACCACGGAGTTTGGTTGCCATGGTAACCACGGGGTTTGGTTGCCATGGTAACCATGGGGTTGGGTTGCCATGGCAACCATGGGGTTGTGTTGCCATGGTAACCATGGGGTTGGGTTGCCATGGCAACCATGGGGTTGTGTTGCCATGGTAACCATGGCGTTTAGTTGCCATGGCAACTATGGGGTTCTGTTGCCATGGTAACCATGGGGTTGTGTTGCCATGGCAACCATGGGGTTGTGTTGCCATGGGAACCATGGGGTTGGGTTGCCATGGCATCCACGGGGTTGGGTTGCCATGGCAACCACGGGGTTTGGTTGCCATGGCAACCATGGGATTATGTGTCCATGGTAACCATGGCGTTGTGTTGCCATGGTAACCATGGCGTTTAGTTGCCATGGCAACTATGGGGTTCTGTTGCCATGGTAACCATGGGGTTGGGTTGCCATGGCAACCACGGGGTTTGGTTGCCATGGCAACCATGGGGTTCTGTGTCCATGGTAACCATGGCGTTGTGTTGCCATGGTAACCATGGCGTTTAGTTGCCATGGCAACCACGGAGTTTGGTTGCCATGGTAACCACGGGGTTGTGTTGCCATGGTAACCATGGCGTTTAGTTGTCATGGCAACCACGGAGATTGGATGCCATGGTAACCATGGGGTTGTGTTGCCATGGTAACCATGGCGTTTAGTTGCCATGGCAACTATGGGGTTCTGTTGCCATGGTAACCATGGGGTTGGGTTTCCAGGTCAACCATGGGGTTGTGTTGCCATGGTAACCATGGGGTTGGGTTGCCATGGCATCCACGGGGTTGGGTTGCCTTGGCAACCACGGGGTTTGGTTGCGATGGCAACCATGGGGTTCTGTGTCCATGGTAACCATGGGGTTGTGTTGCCATGGTAACCATGGCGTTTTGTTGCCATGGCAACTATGGGGTTGGGTTGCCATGGCAACCATGGGGTAGTGTTTCCATGGCAACCATGGGGTAGTGTTGCCATGGTAACGATGGGGTTGGCTTGCCATGGCAACCACGGGGTTGTGTTCTCATGGGAACCATGGGGTTGTGTTGCCATGGTAACCATGGGGTTGGGTTGCCATGGCAGCCTTGGGGTTGAGTTGCCATGGTAAACATGGCGTTTAGTTGCCATGGCAACCACGGAGTTTGGTTGCCATGGTAACCACGGGGTTTGGTTGCCATGGGAACCATGGGGTTGGGTTGCCATGGCAACCATGGGGTTGTGTTGCCATGGTAACCATGGGGTTGGGTTGCCATGGCAACCATGGGGTTGTGTTGCCATGGTAACCATGGCGTTTAGTTGCCATGGCAACTATGGGGTTCTGTTGCCATGGTAACCATGGGGTTGTGTTGCCATGGCAACCATGGGGTTGTGTTGCCATGGGAACCATGGGGTTGGGTTGCCATGGCATCCACGGGGTTGGGTTGCCATGGCAACCACGGGGTTTGGTTGCCATGGCAACCATGGGATTATGTGTCCATGGTAACCATGGCGTTGTGTTGCCATGGTAACCATGGCGTTTAGTTGCCATGGCAACTATGGGGTTCTGTTGCCATGGTAACCATGGGGTTGGGTTGCCATGGCAACCACGGGGTTTGGTTGCCATGGCAACCATGGGGTTCTGTGTCCATGGTAACCATGGCGTTGTGTTGCCATGGTAACCATGGCGTTTAGTTGCCATGGCAACCACGGAGTTTGGTTGCCATGGTAACCACGGGGTTGTGTTGCCATGGTAACCATGGCGTTTAGTTGTCATGGCAACCACGGAGATTGGATGCCATGGTAACCATGGGGTTGTGTTGCCATGGTAACCATGGCGTTTAGTTGCCATGGCAACTATGGGGTTCTGTTGCCATGGTAACCATGGGGTTGGGTTGCCAGGTCAACCATGGGGTTGTGTTGCCATGGTAACCATGGGGTTGGGTTGCCATGGCATCCACGGGGTTGGGTTGCCTTGGCAACCACGGGGTTTGGTTGCGATGGCAACCATGGGGTTCTGTGTCCATGGTAACCATGGGGTTGTGTTGCCATGGTAACCATGGCGTTTTGTTGCCATGGCAACTATGGGGTTGGGTTGCCATGGCAACCATGGGGTAGTGTTTCCATGGCAACCATGGGGTAGTGTTGCCATGGTAACGATGGGGTTGGCTTGCCATGGCAACCACGGGGTTGTGTTCTCATGGGAACCATGGGGTTGTGTTGCCATGGTAACCATGGGGTTGGGTTGCCATGGCAACCACGGGGTTTGGTTGCTATGGCAACTATGGAGTTCTGTTGCCATGGTAACCATGGGGTTGGGTTGCCATGGCAACCATGAGGTTGTGTTGCCATGGGAACCATGGCGTTGGGTTGCCATGGCATCCACGGGGTTGGGTTGCCATGGCAACCACGGGGTTTTGTTACCATGGCAACCATGGGGTTCTGTGTCCATGGTAACCATGGGGTTGTGTTGCCATGGTAACCATGGCGTTTTGTTGCCATGGCAACTATGGGGTTCTGTTGCCATGGCAGCCATGGGGTAGTGTTTCCATGGCAACCACGGGGTTTGGTTGCCATGGTAACCATGGGGTTGGGTTGCTATGGCAACCATGGGGTTGGGTTGCCATGGCAACCATGGGGTTGTGTTGCCATGGTAACCATGGGGTTGGGTTGCCATGGCAGCCTTGGGGTTGAGTTGCCATGGTAAACATGGCGTTTAGTTGCCATGGCAACCACGGAGTTTGGTTGCCATGGTAACCACGGGGTTTGGTTGCCATGGTAACCATGGGGTTGGGTTGCCATGGCAACCATGGGGTTGTGTTGCCATGGTAACCATGGGGTTGGGTTGCCATGGCAACCATGGGGTTGTGTTGCCATGGTAACCATGGCGTTTAGTTGCCATGGCAATTATGGGGTTCTGTTGCCATGGTAACCATGGGGTTGTGTTGCCATGGCAACCATGGGGTTGTGTTGCCATGGGAACCATGGGGTTGGGTTGCCATGGCATCCACGGGGTTGGGTTGCCATGGCAACCACGGGGTTTGGTTGCCATGGCAACCATGGGATTCTGTGTCCATGGTAACCATGGCTTTGTGTTGCCATGGTAACCATGGCGTTTAGTTGCCATGGCAACTATGGGGTTCTGTTGCCATGGTAACCATGGGGTTGGGTTGCCATGGCAACCACGGGGTTTGGTTGCCATGGCAACCATGGGGTTCTGTGTCCATGGTAACCATGGCGTTGTGTTGCCATGGTAACCATGGCGTTTAGTTGCCATGGCAACCACGGAGTTTGGTTGCCATGGTAACCACGGGGTTGTGTTGCCATGGTAACCATGGCGTTTAGTTGCCATGGCAACTATGGGGTTCTGTTGCCATGGTAACCATGGGGTTGGGTTGCCATGGCAACCATGGGGTTGTGTTGCCATGGTAATCATGGGGTTGGGTTGCCATGGCAACCATGGTGTTGTGTTGCCATGGTAACCATGGGGTAGTCTTTCCATGGCAACCACGGGGTTTGGTTGCCATGGTAACCATGGGGTTGGGTTGCCATGGCAACCATGGGGTTGTGTTGCCATGGTAACCATGGGATTGGGTTGCCATGGCAACCATGGGGTTGTGTTGCCATGGTAACCATGGCGTTTAGTTGCCATGGCAACTATGGGGTTCTGTTGCCATGGTAACCATGGGGTTGTGTTGCCATGGCAACCATGGGGTTGTGTTGCCATGGGAACCATGGGGTTGGGTTGCCATGGCATCCACGGGGTTGGGTTGCCATGGCAACCACGGGGTTTGGTTGCCATGGCAACCATGGGATTCTGTGTCCATGGTAACCATGGCGTTGTGTTGCCATGGTAACCATGGCGTTTAGTTGCCATGGCAACTATGGGGTTCTGTTGCCATGGTAACCATGGGGTTGGGTTGCCATGGCAACCACGGGGTTTGGTTGCCATGGCAACCATGGGGTTCTGTGTCCATGGCAACCATGGCGTTGTGTTGCCATGGTAACCATGGCGTTTAGTTGCCATGGCAACCACGGAGTTTGGTTGCCATGGTAACCACGGGGTTGTGTTGCCATGGTAACCATGGCGTTTAGTTGCCATGGCAACTATGGGGTTCTGTTGCCATGGTAACCATGGGGTTGGGTTGCCATGGCAACCATGGGGTTGTGTTGCCATGGTAATCATGGGGTTGGGTTGCCATGGCAACCATGGTGTTGTGTTGCCATGGTAACCATGGGGTAGTCTTTCCATGGCAACCACGGGGTTTGGTTGCTATGGTAACCATGGGGTTCTGTTGCCATGGGAACCATGGGGTTGGGTTGCCATGGCAACCATGGGGTTGTGTTGCCATGGTAACCATGGGGTTGGGTTGCCATGGCAACCATGGGGTTTGGTTGCCATGGCAACCATGGGGTTGTGTTGCCATGGTAACCATGGGGTTGGGTTGCCATGGCAACCATGGGGTTGTGTTGCCATGGTAACCATGGCGTTTAGTTGCCATGGCAACTATGGGGTTCTGTTGCCATGGTAACCATGGGGTTGTGTTGCCATGGCAACCATGGGGTTGTGTTGCCATGGGAACCATGGGGTTGGGTTGCCATGGCATCCACGGGGTTGGGTTGCCATGGGAACCATGGGGTTGTGTTGCCATGGTAACCATGGCGTTTAGTTGCCATGGCAACCACGGGGTTTGGTTGCCATGGTAACCATGGGGTTGGGTTGCCATGGCAACCATGGGGTTGGGTTCCCATGGTAACCATGGGTTTGGGTTGCCATGGTAACCATGGCGTTTAGTTGCCATGGCAACTATGGGGTTCTGTTGCCATGGCAACCATGGGGTAGTGTTTCCATGGCAACCACGGGGTTTGGTTGCCATGGTAACCATGGGGTTGGGTTGCCATGGCAACCATGGGGTTGGATTGCCATGGCAACCATGGGGTTGTGTTGCCATGGTAACCATGGGGTTGGGTTGCCATGGCAACCACGGGGTTGTGTTGCCATGGTAACCATGGCGTTTAGTTCCCATGGCAACCACGGAGTTTGGTTGCCATGGTAACCACGGGGTTTGGTTGCCATGGTAACCATGGGGTTGGGTTGCCATGGCAACCATGGGGTTGTGTTGCCATGGTAACCA
Organism: Netta rufina; assembly: GCF_964035555.1. Lineage (NCBI taxonomy): Eukaryota > Metazoa > Chordata > Aves > Anseriformes > Anatidae > Netta > Netta rufina. The sequence continues at coordinate 382,178 of NW_028168851.1, read as the reverse complement.
TGGGGTTGGGTTGCCATGGCAACCATGGGGTTGTGTTGCCATGGTAACCATGGCGTTTAGTTGCCATGGCAACTATGGGGTTGTGTTGCCATGGTAACCATGGGGTTGGGTTGCCATGGCAACCATGGGGTTGTGTTGCCATGGGAACCATGGGGTTGGGTTGCCATGGCATCCACGGGGTTGGGTTGCCATGGCAACCACGGGGTTTGGTTGCCATGGCAACCATGGGGTTCTGTGTCCATGGTAACCATGGGGTTGTGTTGCCATGGTAACCATGGCGTTTAGTTGCCATGGCAACCACGGAGATTGGATGCCATGGTAACCATGGGGTTGTGTTGCCATGGTAACCATGGCGTTTAGTTGCCATGGCAACTATGGGGTTCTGTTGCCATGGTAACCATGGGGTTGGGTTGCCATGGCAACCATGGGGTTGTGTTGCCATGGGAACCATGGGGTTGGGTTGCCATGGCATCCACGGGGTTGGGTTGCCATGGCAACCACGGGGTTTGGTTGCGATGGCAACCATGGGGTTCTGTGTCCATGGTAACCATGGGGTTGTGTTGCCATGGTAACCATGGCGTTTAGTTACCATGGCAACTATGGGGTTGGGTTGCCATGGCAACCATGGGGTAGTGTTTCCATGGCAACCATGGGGTAGTGTTGCCATGGTAACCATGGGGTTGGCTTGCCATGGCAACCACGGGGTTGTGTTCTCATGGGAACCATGGGGTTGTGTTGCCATGGTAACCATGGGGTTGGGTTGCCATGGCAACCATGGGGTTTGGTTGCTATGGCAACTATGGAGTTCTGTTGCCATGGTAACCATGGGGTTGGGTTGCCATGGCAACCATGAGGTTGTGTTGCCATGGGAACCATGGGGTTGGGTTGCCATGGCATCCACGGGGTTGGGTTGCCATGGCAACCACGGGGTTTAGTTACCATGGCAACCATGGGGTTCTGTGTCCATGGTAACCATGGGGTTGTGTTGCCATGGTAACCATGGCGTTTTGTTGCCATGGCAACTATGGGGTTCTGTTGCCATGGCAACCATGGGGTAGTGTTTCCATGGCAACCACGGGGTTTGGTTGCCATGGTAACCATGGGGTTGGGTTGCAATGGCAACCATGGGGTTGGGTTGCCATGGCAACCATGGGGTTGTGTTGCCATGGTAACCATGGGGTTGGGTTGCCATGGCAGCCTTGGGGTTGTGTTGCCATGGTAAACATGGCGTTTAGTTGCCATGGCAACCACGGAGTTTGGTTGCCATGGTAACCACGGGGTTTGGTTGCCATGGTAACCATGAGGTTGGGTTGCCATGGAAACCATGCTGTTGTGTTGCCATGGTAACCATGGCGTTGGGTTGCCATGGCAACCATGGGGTTGTGTTGCCATGGTAACCATGGCGTTTAGTTGCCATGGCAACTATGGGGTTCTGTTGCCATGGTAACCATGGCGTTGTATTGCCATGGTAACAATGGCGTTTAGTTGCCATGGCAACCACGGAGTTTGGTTGCCATGGTAACCACGGGGTTGTGTTGCCATGGTAACCATGGCGTTTAGTTGCCATGGCAACCATGGGGTTCTGTGTCCATGGTAACCATGGCGTTGTGTTGCCATGGTAACAATGGCGTTTAGTTGCCATGGCAACCACGGAGTTTGGTTGCCATGGTAACCACGGGGTTGTGTTGCCATGGTAACCATGGCGTTTAGTTGCCATGGCAACTATGGGGTTCTGTTGCCATGGTAACCATGGGGTTGGGTTGCCATGGCAACCATGGGGTTGTGTTGCCATGGTAACCATGGGGTTGGGTTGCCATGGCAACCATGGTGTTGTGTTGCCATGGTAACCATGGGGTAGTCTTTCCATGACAACCACGGGGTTTGGTTGCTATGGTAACCATGGGGTTGGGTTGCCATGGTAACCATGGGGTTGGGTTGCCATGGCAACCATGGGGTTGTGTTGCCATGGTAACCATGGGGTTGGGTTGCCATGGCAACCATGGTGTTGTGTTGCCATGGGAACCATGGGGTTGGGTTGCCATGGCAACTATGGGGTTCTGTTGCCATGGCAACCATGGGGTAGTGTTTCCATGGCAACCACGGGGTTTGGTTGCCATGGTAACCATGGGGTTGTGTTGCCATGGCAACCATGGGGTTGGGTTGCCATGGCAACCATGGGGTTATGTTGCCATGGTAACCATGGGGTTGGGTTGCCATGGCAACCATGGGGTTGTGTTGCCATGGTAACCATGGCGTTTAGTTGCCATGGCAACTATGGGGTTCTCTTGCCATGGTAACCATGGGGTTGGGTTGCCATGGCAACCATGGGGTTGTGTTGCCATGGGAACCATGGGGTTGGGTTGCCATGGCATCCACGGGGTTGGGTTGCCATGGCAACCACGGGGTTTGGTTGCCATGGCAACCATGGGGTTGTGTTGCCATGGTAACCATGGCGTTTAGTTGCCATGGCAACTATGGGGTTCTTTTGCCATGGTAACCATGGGGTTGGGTTGCCATGGCATCCACGGGGTTGGGTTGCCATGGCAACCACGGGGTTTGGTTGCCATGGCAACCATGGGGTTGTGTTGCCATGGTAACCATGGCTTTTAGTTGCCATGGCAACTATGGGGTTCTCTTGCCATGGTAACCATGGGGTTGTGTTGCCATGGTAACGATGGGGTTGTGTTGCCATGGTAACTATGGGGTTGGGTTGCTATGGAAACTATGGGTTTAGTTGCCATGGCAACCATGGGGTTGAGATGCCGTGGTAACCATGCAGTTGGGTTGCCGTGGTAACCATGCGGTTGTGTTGTTGTGCTAACCATGCTGTTGTGTTGCCATGGTAACCATGGGGTTGTGTTGCCATGGCAACCATGGGGTTGTGTTGCCATGGGAACCATGGGGTTGGGTTGCCATGGCATCCACGGGGTTGGGTTGCCATGGGAACCATGGGGTTGTGTTGCCATGGTAACCATGGCGTTTAGTTGCCATGGCAACCACGGGGTTTGGTTGCCATGGTAACCATGGGGTTGGGTTGCCATGGCAACCATGGGGTTGGGTTCCCATGGTAACCATGGGGTTGTGTTGCCATGGTAACCATGGCGTTTAGTTGCCATGGCAACTATGGGGTTCTGTTGCCATGGCAACCATGGGGTAGTGTTTCCATGGCAACCACGGGGTTTGGTTGCCATGGTAACCATGGGGTTGGGTTGCCATGGCAACCATGGGTTTGGATTGCCATGGCAACCATGGGGTTGTGTTGCCATGGTAACCATGGGGTTGGGTTGCCATGGCAACCACGGGGTTGTGTTGCCATGGTAACCATGGCGTTTAGTTCCCATGGCAACCACGGAGTTTGGTTGCCATGGTAACCACGGGGTTTGGTTGCCATGGTAACCATGGGGTTGGGTTGCCATGGCAACCATGGGGTTGTGTTGCCATGGTAACCATGGGGTTGGGTTGCCATGGCAACCATGGGGTTGTGTTGCCATGGTAACCATGGCGTTTAGTTGCCATGGCAACTATGGGGTTGTGTTGCCATGGTAACCATGGGGTTGGGTTGCCATGGCAACCATGGGGTTGTGTTGCCATGGGAACCATGGGGTTGGGTTGCCATGGCATCCACGGGGTTGGGTTGCCATGGCAACCACGGGGTTTGGTTGCCATGGCAACCATGGGGTTCTGTGTCCATGGTAACCATGGGGTTGTGTTGCCATGGTAACCATGGCGTTTAGTTGCCATGGCAACCACGGAGATTGGATGCCATGGTAACCATGGGGTTGTGTTGCCATGGTAACCATGGCGTTTAGTTGCCATGGCAACTATGGGGTTCTGTTGCCATGGTAACCATGGGGTTGGGTTGCCATGGCAACCATGGGGTTGTGTTGCCAAGGGAACCATGGGGTTGGGTTGCCATGGCATCCACGGGGTTGGGTTGCCGTGGCAACCACGGGGTTTGGTTGCGATGGCAACCATGGGGTTCTGTGTCCATGGTAACCATGGGGTTGTGTTGCCATGGTAACCATGGCGTTTAGTTACCATGGCAACTATGGGGTTGGGTTGCCATGGCAACCATGGGGTAGTGTTTCCATGGCAACCATGGGGTAGTGTTGCCATGGTAACGATGGGGTTGGCTTGCCATGGCAACCACGGGGTTGTGTTCTCATGGGAACCATGGGGTTGTGTTGCCATGGTAACCATGGGGTTGGGTTGCCATGGCAACCATGGGGTTTGGTTGCTATGGCAACTATGGAGTTCTGTTGCCATGGGAACCATGGGGTTGGGTTGCCATGGCAACCATGAGGTTGTGTTGCCATGGGAACCATGGGGTTGGGTTGCCATGGCATCCACGGGGTTGGGTTGCCATGGCAACCACGGGGTTTGGTTACCATGGCAACCATGGGGTTCTGTGTCCATGGTAACCATGGGGTTGTGTTGCCATGGTAACCATGGCGTTTTGTTGCCATGGCAACTATGGGGTTCTGTTGCCATGGCAACCATGGGGTAGTGTTTCCATGGCAACCACGGGGTTTGGTTGCCATGGTAACCATGGGGTTGGGTTGCAATGGCAACCATGGGGTTGGGTTGCCATGGCAACCATGGGGTTGTGTTGCCATGGGAACCATGGGGTTGGGTTGCCATGGAAACCATGGGGTTGGGTGTCCATGGCAATCATGGGGTTGTGTTGCCATGGTAACCATGGCTTTTAGTTGCCATGGCAACTATGGGGTTCTCTTGCCATGGTAACCATGGGGTTGTGTTGCCATGGTAACGATGGGGTTGTGTTGCCATGGTAACTATGGGGTTGGGTTGCTATGGAAACTATGGGGTTTAGTTGCCATGGCAACCATGGGGTTGAGATGCCGTGGTAACCATGCAGTTGGGTTGCCGTGGTAACCATGCGGTTGTGTTGTTGTGCTAACCATGCTGTTGTGTTGCCATGGTAACCATGGGGTTGTGTTGCCATGGCAACCATGGGGTTGTGTTGCCATGGGAACCATGGGGTTGGGTTGCCATGGCATCCACGGGGTTGGGTTGCCATGGGAACCATGGGGTTGTGTTGCCATGGTAACCATGGCGTTTAGTTGCCATGGCAACCACGGGGTTTGGTTGCCATGGTAACCATGGGGTTGGGTTGCCATGGCAACCATGGGGTTGTGTTGCCATGGGAACCATGGGGTTGGGTTCCCATGGCATCCACGGGGTTGGGTTGCCATGGCAACCACGGGGTTTGGTTGCGATGGCAACCATGGGGTTCTGTGTCCATGGTAACCATGGGGTTGTGTTGCCATGGTAACCATGGCGTTTAGTTACCATGGCAACTATGGGGTTGGGTTGCCATGGCAACCATGGGGTAGTGTTTCCATGGCAACCATGGGGTAGTGTTGCCATGGTAACGATGGGGTTGGCTTGCCATGGCAACCACGGGGTTGTGTTCTCATGGGAACCATGGGGTTGTGTTGCCATGGTAACCATGGGGTTGGGTTGCCATGGCAACCATGGGGTTTGGTTGCTATGGCAACTATGGAGTTCTGTTGCCATGGTAACCATGGGGTTGGGTTGCCATGGCAACCATGAGGTTGTGTTGCCATGGGAACCATGGGGTTGGGTTGCCATGGCATCCACGGGGTTGGGTTGCCATGGCAACCACGGGGTTTGGTTACCATGGCAACCATGGGGTTCTGTGTCCATGGTAACCATGGGGTTGTGTTGCCATGGTAACCATGGCGTTTTGTTGCCATGGCAACTATGGGGTTCTGTTGCCATGGCAACCATGGGGTAGTGTTTCCATGGCAACCACGGGGTTTGGTTGCCATGGTAACCATGGGGTTGGGTTGCAATGGCAACCATGGGGTTGGGTTGCCATGGCAACCATGGGGTTGTGTTGCCATGGGAACCATGGGGTTGGGTTGCCATGGAAACCATGGGGTTGGGTGTCCATGGCAATCATGGGGTTGTGTTGCCATGGTAACCATGGCTTTTAGTTGCCATGGCAACTATGGGGTTCTCTTGCCATGGTAACCATGGGGTTGTGTTGCCATGGTAACGATGGGGTTGTGTTGCCATGGTAACTATGGGGTTGGGTTGCTATGGAAACTATGGGGTTTAGTTGCCATGGCAACCATGGGGTTGAGATGCCGTGGTAACCATGCAGTTGGGTTGCCGTGGTAACCATGCGGTTGTGTTGTTGTGCTAACCATGCTGTTGTGTTGCCATGGTAACCATGGGGTTGTGTTGCCATGGCAACCATGGGGTTGTGTTGCCATGGGAACCATGGGGTTGGGTTGCCATGGCATCCACGGGGTTGGGTTGCCATGGGAACCATGGGGTTGTGTTGCCATGGTAACCATGGCGTTTAGTTGCCATGGCAACCATGGGGTTGGGTTCCCGTGGTAACCATGGGGTTGTGTTGCCATGGTAACCATGGCGTTTAGTTGCCATGGCAACTATGGGGTTGTGTTGCCATGGTAACCATGGGGTTGGGTTGCCATGGCAACCATGGGGTTGTGTTGCCATGGGAACCATGGGGTTGGGTTGCCATGGCATCCACGGGGTTGGGTTGCCATGGCAACCACGGGGTTTGGTTGCGATGGCAACCATGGGGTTCTGTGTCCATGGTAACCATGGGGTTGTGTTGCCATGGTAACCATGGCGTTTAGTTACCATGGCAACTATGGGGTTGGGTTGCCATGGCAACCATGGGGTAGTGTTTCCATGGCAACCATGGGGTAGTGTTGCCATGGTAACGATGGGGTTGGCTTGCCATGGCAACCACGGGGTTGTGTTCTCATGGGAACCATGGGGTTGTGTTGCCATGGTAACCATGGGGTTGGGTTGCCATGGCAACCATGGGGTTTGGTTGCTATGGCAACTATGGAGTTCTGTTGCCATGGTAACCATGGGGTTGGGTTGCCATGGCAACCATGAGGTTGTGTTGCCATGGTAAACATGGCGTTTAGTTGCCATGGCAACCACGGAGTTTGGTTGCCATGGTAACCACGGGGTTTGGTTGCCATGGTAACCATGGGGTTGGGTTGCCATGGCAACCATGGGGTTGTGTTGCCATGGTAACCATGGGGTTGGGTTGCCATGGCAACCATGGGGTTGTGTTGCCATGGTAACCATGGCGTTTAGTTGCCATGGCAACTATGGGGTTCTGTTGCCATGGTAACCATGGGGTTGGGTTCCCATGGCAACCATGGGGTTGTGTTGCCATGGGAACCATGGGGTTGGGTTGCCATGGCATCCACGGGGTTGGGTTGCCATGGCAACCACGGGGTTTGGTTGCCATGGCAACCATGGGATTCTGTGTCCATGGTAACCATGGCGTTGTGTTGCCATGGTAACCATGGCGTTTAGTTGCCATGGCAACTATGGGGTTCTGTTGCCATGGTAACCATGGGGTTGGGTTGCCATGGCAACCACGGGGTTTGGTTGCCATGGCAACCATGGGGTTCTGTGTCCATGGTAACCATGGCGTTGTGTTGCCATGGTAACAATGGCGTTTAGTTGCCATGGCAACCACGGAGTTTGGTTGCCTTGGTAACCACGGGGTTGTGTTGCCATGGTAACCATGGCGTTTAGTTGCCATGGCAACTATGGGGTTCTGTTGCCATGGTAACCATGGGGTTGGGTTGCCATGGCAACCATGGGGTTGTGTTGCCATGGTAACCATGGGGTTGGGTTGCCATGGCAACCATGGTGTTGTGTTGCCATGGTAACCATGGGGTAGTCTTTCCATGGTAACCACGGGGTTTGGTTGCTATGGTAACCATGGGGTTGGGTTGCCATGGGAACCATGGGGTTGGGTTGCCATTGCAACCATGGGGTTGTGTTGCCATGGTAACCATGGGGTTGGGTTGCCATGGCAACCATGGGGTTGTGTTGCCATGGCAACCATGGGGTTGGGTTGCCATGGCAACTATGGGGTTCTGTTGCCATGGCAACCATGGGGTAGTGTTTCCATGGCAACCACGTGGTTTGGTTGCCATGGTAACCATGGGGTTGTGTTGCCATGGCAACCATGGGGTTGGGTTGCCATGGCAACCATGGGGTTATGTTGCCATGGTAACCATGGGGTTGGGTTGCCATGGCAACCATGGGGTTGTGTTGCCATGGTAACCATGGCGTTTTTAGTTGCCATGGCAACTATGGGGTTCTGTTGCCATGGTAACCATGGGGTTGGGTTGCCATGGCAACCATGGGGTTGTGTTGCCATGGGAACCATGGGGTTGGGTTGCCATGGCATCCACGGGGTTGGGTTGCCATGGCAACCACGGGTTTTGGTTGCCATGGCAACCATGGGGTTGTGTTGCCATGGTAACCATGGCGTTTAGTTGCCATGGCAACTATGGGGTTCTGTTGCCATGGTAACCATGGGGTTGGGTTGCCATGGCAACCATGGGGTTGTGTTGCCATGGGAACCATGGGGTTGGGTTGCCATGGAAACCATGGGGTTGGGTGTCCATGGCAATCATGGGGTTGTGTTGCCATGGTAACCATGGCTTTTAGTTGCCATGGCAACTATGGGGTTCTCTTGCCATGGTAACCATGGGGTTGTGTTGCCATGGTAACGATGGGGTTGTGTTGCCATGGTAACTATGGGGTTGGGTTGCTATGGAAACTATGGGGTTTAGTTGCCATGGCAACCATGGGGTTGAGATGCCGTGGTAACCATGCAGTTGGGTTGCCGTGGTAACCATGCGGTTGTGTTGTTGTGCTAACCATGCTGTTGTGTTGCCATGGTAACCATGGGGTAGTGTTGCCATGGCAACCACGGGGTTTGGTTGCTATGGTAACCATGGGGTTCTGTGTCCATGGTAACCATGGGGTTGGGATGCCATGGTAACCATGGCGTTTAGTTGCCATGGCAACCACGGGGTTTGGTTGCTATGGTAACCATGGGGTTCTGTGTCCATGGTAACCACGGGGTTGGGTTGCCATGGTAACCATGGCGTTTAGTTGCCATGGCAACCACGGGGTTTGGTTGCCATGGTAACCATGGGGTTGTGTTGCCATGGCAACCATGGGGTTGGGTTCCCATGGTAACCACGGGGTTGGGTTGCCATGGCAACCACGGGGTTTGGTTGCCATGGCAACCATGGGGTTGGGTTGCCATGGCAACCATGGGGTTGGGTTGCCATGGCAACCATGGGGTTGGGTTCCCATGGTAACCATGGGGTTGGGTTGCCATGGCAACCATGGGGTTGTGTTGCCATGGTAACCATGGCGTTTAGTTGCCATGGCAACTATGGGGTTCTGTTGCGATGGTAACCATGGGGTTGGGTTGCCATGGCAACCATGGGGTTGTGTTGCCATGGGAACCATGGTGTTGGGTTGCCATGGCATCCACGGGGTTGTGTTGCCATGGCAACCACGGGGTTTGGCTGCCATGGCAACCATGGGGTTCTGTGTCCATGGTAACCATGGGGTTGTGTTGCCATGGTAACCATGGCGTTTAGTTGCCATGGCAACTATGGGGTTCTGTTGCCATGGTAACCATGGGGTTGGGTTGCCATGGCAACCATGGGGTTGTGTTGCCATGGCAACCATGGGGTTTGGTTGCCATGGCAACCATGGGGTTGTGTTGCCATGGTAACCATGGCGTTTAGTTGCCATGGGAACCACGGGGTTTGGTTGCCATGGTAACCATGGGGTTGTGTTGCCATGGCAACCATGGGGTTGGGTTCCCATGGTAACCACGGGGTTGGGTTGCCATGGCAACCACGGGGTTTGATTGCCATGGCAACCATGGGGTTCTGTGTCCATGGTAACCATGGGGTTGTGTTGCCATGGTAACCATGGCGTTTTGTTGCCATGGCAACTATGGGGTTCTGATGCCATGGCAACCATGGGGTAGTGTTTCCATGGCAACCACGGGGTTTGGTTGCCATGGTAACCATGGGGTTGGGTTGCCATGGCAACCATGGGGTTGGGTTGCCATGGCAACCATGGGGTTTGGTTGCCATGGCAACCATGGGGTTCTGTGTCCATGGTAACCATGGGGTTGTGTTGCCATGGTAACCATGGCGTTTTGTTGCCATGGCAACTATGGTGTTCTGATGCCATGGAAACCATGGGGTAGTGTTTCCATGGCAACCACGGGGTTTGGTTGCCATGGTAACCATGGGGTAGGGTTGCCATGGCAACCATGGGGTTGGGTTGCCATGGCAACCATGGGGTTGGGTTGCCATGGCAACCATGGGGTTGGGTTGCCATGGTAACCATGGGGTTGGGTTGCCATGGCAACCATGGGGTTGTGTTGCCATGGTAACCATGGCGTTTTGTTGCCATGGCAACTATGGGGTTCTGTTGCGATGGTAACCATGGGGTTGGGTTGCCATGGCAACCATGGGGTTGGGTTGCCATGGGAACCATGGGGTTGGGTTGCCATGGCATCCACGGGGTTGTGTTGCCATGGCAACCATGGGGTTGGGTTGCCATGGCAACCATGGGGTTGGGTTGCCATGGGAACCACGGGGTTTGGTTGCCATGGTAACCATGGGGTTGTGTTGCCATGGCAACCATGGGGTTGGGTTCCCATGGTAACCACGGGGTTGTGTTGCCATGGCAACCACGGGGTTTGGCTGCCATGGCAACCATGGGGTTCTGTGTCCATGGTAACCATGGGGTTGTGTTGCCATGGTAACCATGGCGTTTAGTTGCCATGGCAACTATGGGGTTCTGTTGCCATGGTAACCATGGGGTTGGGTTGCCATGGCAAACATGGGGTTGTGTTGCCATGGGAACCATGGGGTTGGGTTGCCATGGCAACCATGGGGTTGGGTTGCCATGGCAACCATGGGGTTGTGTTGCCATGGTAACCATGGGGTTGGATTCCCATGGTAACCAAGGGGTTGGGTTGCCATGGCAACCACGGGGTTTGATTGCCATGGCAACCATGGGGTTCTGTGTCCATGGTAACCATGGGGTTGTGTTGCCATGGTAACCATGGCGTTTTGTTGCCATGGCAACTATGGGGTTCTGATGCCATGGCAACCATGGGGTAGTGTTTCCATGGCAACCACGGGGTTTGGTTGCCATGGTAACCATGGGGTTGGGTTGCCATGGCAACCATGGGGTTGGGTTGCCATGGCAACCATGGGGTTGTGTTGCCATGGTAACCATGCGGTTGGGTTGCCATGGCAACCATGGGGTTGTGTTGCCATGGTAACCATGGCGTTTAGTTGCCATGGCAACTATGGGGTTCTGTTGCGATGGTAACCATGGGGTTGGGTTGCCATGGCAACCATGGGGTTGTGTTGCCATGGGAACCATGGGGTTGGGTTGCCATGGCATCCACGGGGTTGTGTTGCCATGGCAACCACGGGGTTTGGCTGCCATGGCAACCATGGGGTTCTGTGTCCATGGTAACCATGGGGTTGTGTTGCCATGGTAACCATGGCGTTTAGTTGCCATGGCAACTATGGGGTTCAGTTGCCATGGTAACCATGGGGTTGGGTTGCCATGGCAACCATGGGGTTGTGTTGCCATGGGAACCATGGGGTTGGGTTGCCATGGCAACCATGGTGTTGTGTTGCCATGGTAACCATGGCGTTTAGTTTCCATGGCAACCATGGGGTTTGGTTGCCATGGTAACCATGGGGTTGTGTTGCCATGGCAACCATGGGGTTGGGTTCCCATGGTAACCACGGGGTTGGGTTGCCATGGCAACCACGGGGTTTGATTGCCATGGCAACCATGGGGTTCTGTGTCCATGGTAACCATGGGGTTGTGTTGCCATGGTAACCATGGCGTTTTGTTGCCATGGCAACTATGGGGTTCTGATGCCATGGCAACCATGGGGTAGTGTTTCCATGGCAACCACGGGGTTTGGTTGCCATGGTAACCATGGGGTTGGGTTGCCATGGCAACCATGGGGTTGGGTTGCCATGGCAACCATGGGGTTTGGTTGCCATGGCAACCATGGGGTTCTGTGTCCATGGTAACCATGGGGTTGTGTTGCCATGGTAACCATGGCGTTTTGTTGCCATGGCAACTATGGTGTTCTGATGCCATGGAAACCATGGGGTAGTGTTTCCATGGCAACCACGGGGTTTGGTTGCCATGGTAACCATGGGGTAGGGTTGCCATGGCAACCATGGGGTTGGGTTGCCATGGCAACCATGGGGTTGGGTTGCCATGGTAACCATGGGGTTGGGTTGCCATGGCAACCATGGGGTTGTGTTGCCATGGTAACCATGGCGTTTTGTTGCCATGGCAACTATGGGGTTCTGTTGCGATGGTAACCATGGGGTTGGGTTGCCATGGCAACCATGGGGTTGGGTTGCCATGGGAACCATGGGGTTGGGTTGCCATGGCATCCACGGGGTTGTGTTGCCATGGCAACCACGGGGTTTGGCTGCCATGGCAACCATGGGGTTCTGTGTCCATGGTAACCATGGGGTTGTGTTGCCATGGTAACCATGGCGTTTAGTTGCCATGGCAACTATGGGGTTCTGTTACCATGGCAACCATGGGGTTGGGTTGCCATGGCAACCATGGGGTTGTGTTGCCATGGGAACCATGGGGTTGGGTTGCCATGGCAACCATGGGGTTGGGTTGCCATGGCAACCATGGGGTTGTGTTGCCATGGTAACCATGGGGTTGGATTCCCATGGTAACCAAGGGGTTGGGTTGCCATGGCAACCACGGGGTTTGATTGCCATGGCAACCATGGGGTTCTGTGTCCATGGTAACCATGGGGTTGTGTTGCCATGGTAACCATGGCGTTTTGTTGCCATGGCAACCATGGGGTAGTGTTTCCATGGCAACCACGGGGTTTGGTTGCCATGGTAACCATGGGGTTGGGTTGCCATGGCAACCATGGGGTTGGGTTGCCATGGCAACCATGGGGTTGTGTTGCCATGGTAACCATGCGGTTGGGTTGCCATGGCAACCATGGGGTTGTGTTGCCATGGTAACCATGGCGTTTAGTTGCCATGGCAACTATGGGGTTCTGTTGCGATGGTAACCATGGGGTTGGGTTGCCATGGCAACCATGGGGTTGTGTTGCCATGGGAACCATGGGGTTGGGTTGCCATGGCATCCACGGGGTTGTGTTGCCATGGCAACCACGGGGTTTCGCTGCCATGGCAACCATGGGGTTCTGTGTCCATGGTAACCATGGGGTTGTGTTGCCATGGTAACCATGGCGTTTAGTTGCCATGGCAACTATGGGGTTCAGTTGCCATGGTAACCATGGGGTTGGGTTGCCATGGCAACCATGGGGTTGTGTTGCCATGGGAACCATGGGGTTGGGTTGCCATGGCAACCATGGGGTTGTGTTGCCATGGTAACCATGGCGTTTAGTTTCCATGGCAACCACGGGGTTTGGTTGCCATGGTAACCATGGGGTTGTGTTGCCATGGCAACCATGGGGTTGGGTTCCCATGGTCACCACGGGGTTGGGTTGCCATGGCAACCACGGGGTTTGATTGCCATGGCAACCATGGGGTTCTGTGTCCATGGTAACCATGGGTTTGTGTTGCCATGGTAACCATGGCGTTTTGTTGCCATGGCAACTATGGGGTTCTGATGCCATGGCAACCATGGGGTAGTGTTTCCATGGCAACCACGGGGTTTGGTTGCCATGGTAACCATGGGGTTGGGTTGCCATGGCAACCATGGGGTAGGGTTGCCATGGCAACCATGGGGTTGTGTTGCCATGGTAACCATGCGGTTGGGTTGCCATGGCAACCATGGGGTTGTGTTGCCATGGTAACCATGGCGTTTAGTTGCCATGGCAACTATGGGGTTCTGTTGCCATGGTAACCATGGGGTTGGGTTGCCATGGCAACCATGGGGTTGTGTTGCCATGGGAACCATGGGGTTGTGTTGCCATGGCATCCACGGGGTTGGGTTGCCATGGCAACCATGGGGTTTGGTTGCCATGGCAACCATGGGGTTGTGTTGCCATGGTAACCATGGCGTTTAGTTGCCATGGCAACTATGGGGTTCTGTTGCGATGGTAACCATGGGGTTGGGTTGCCATGGCAACCATGGGGTTGGGTTGCCATGGGAACCATGGGGTTGGGTTGCCATGGCATCCAAGGGGTTGTGTTGCCATGGCAACCACGGGGTTTGGCTGCCATGGCAACCATGGGGTTCTGTGTCCATGGTAACCATGGGGTTGTGTTGCCATGGTAACCATGGCGTTTAGTTGCCATGGCAACTATGGGGTTCTGTTGCCATGGTAACCATGGGGTTGGGTTGCCATGGCAACCATGGGGTTGTGTTGCCATGGGAACCATGGGGTTGGGTTGCCATGGCAACCATGGGGTTGGGTTGCCATGGCAACCATGGGGTTGTGTTGCCATGGTAACCATGGGGTTGGATTCCCATGGTAACCAAGGGGTTGGGTTGCCATGGCAACCACGGGGTTTGATTGCCATGGCAACCATGGGGTTCTGTGTCCATGGTAACCATGGGGTTGTGTTGCCATGGTAACCATGGCGTTTTGTTTCCATGGCAACTATGGGGTTCTGATGCCATGGCAACCATGGGGTAGTGTTTCCATGGCAACCACGGGGTTTGGTTGCCATGGTAACCATGCGGTTGGGTTGCCATGGCAACCATGGGGTTGGGTTGCCATGGCAACCATGGGGTTGTGTTGCCATGGTAACCATGCGGTTGGGTTGCCATGGCAACCATGGGGTTGTGTTGCCATGGTAACCATGGCGTTTAGTTGCCATGGCAACTATGGGGTTCTGTTGCCATGGTAACCATGGCGTTTAGTTGCCATGGCAACCACGGGGTTTGGTTGCCATGGTAACCATGGGGTTGTGTTGCCATGGCAACCATGGGGTTGGGTTCCCATGGTAACCACGGGGTTGGGTTGCCATGGCAACCACGGGGTTTGGTTGCCATGGCAACCATGGGGTTCTGTGTCCATGGTAACCATGGCGTTGTGTTGCCATGGTAACCATGGCGTTTTGTTGCCATGGCAACTATGGTGTTCTGATGCCATGGCAACCATGGGGTAGTGTTTCCATGGCAACCACGGGGTTTGGTTGCCATGGTAACCATGGGGTTGGGTTGCCATGGCAACCATGGGGTTGGGTTGCCATGGCAACCATGGGGTTGGGTTCCCATGGTAACCATGGGGTTGGGTTGCCATGGCAACCATGGGGTTGTGTTGCCATGGTAACCATGGCGTTTAGTTGACATGGCAACTATGGGGTTCTGTTGCGATGGTAACCATGGGGTTGGGTTGCCATGGCAACCATGGGGTTGTGTAGCCATGGGAACCATGGGGTTGGGTTGCCATGGCATCCACGGGGTTGTGTTGCCATGGCAACCACGGGGTTTGGCTGCCATGGCAACCATGGGGTTCTGTGTCTATGGTAACCATGGGGTTGTGTTGCCATGGTAAACATGGCGTTTAGTTGCCATGGCAACTATGGGGTTCTGTTGCCATGGGAACCATGGGGTTGGGTTGCCATGGCAACCATGGGGTTGGGTTGCCATGGCAACCATGGGGTTGTGTTGCCATGGTAACCATGGCGTTTAGTTGCCATGGCAACCACGGGGTTTGGTTGCCATGGTAACCATGGGGTTGTGTTGCCATGGCAACCATGGGGTTGGGTTCCCATGGTAACCAACGGGTTGGGTTGCCATGGCAACCACGGGGTTTGATTGCCATGGCAACCATGGGGTTGTGTTGCCATGGTAACCATGCGGTTGGGTTGCCATGGCAACCATGGGGTTGTGTTGCCATGGTAACCATGGCGTTTGGTTGCCATGGCAACTATGGGGTTCTGTTGCCATGGTAACCATGGGGTTGGGTTGCCATGGCAACCATGGGGTTGTGTTGCCATGGTAACCATGGGGTTGTGTTGCCATGGCAACCATGGGGTTGGGTTCCCATGGTAACCACGGGGTTGTGTTGCCATGGCAACCACGGGGTTTGGCTGCCATGGCAACCATGGGGTTCTGTGTCCATGGTAACCATGGGGTTGTGTTGCCATGGTAACCATGGCGTTTAGTTGCCATGGCAACTATGGGGTTCTGTTGCCATGGTAACCATGGGGTTGGGTTGCCATGGCAACCATGGGGTTGTGTTGCCATGGGAACCATGGGGTTGGGTTGCCATGGCAACCATGGGGTTGGGTTGCCATGGCAACCATGGGGTTGTGTTGCCATGGTAACCATGGGGTTGGATTCCCATGGTAACCAAGGGGTTGGGTTGCCATGGCAACCACGGGGTTTGATTGCCATGGCAACCATGGGGTTCTGTGTCCATGGTAACCATGGGGTTGTGTTGCCATGGTAACCATGGCGTTTTGTTGCCATGGCAACTATGGGGTTCTGATGCCATGGCAACCATGGGGTAGTGTTTCCATGGCAACCACGGGGTTTGGTTGCCATGGTAACCATGGGGTTGGGTTGCCATGGCAACCATGGGGTTGGGTTGCCATGGCAACCATGGGGTTGTGTTGCCATGGTAACCATGCGGTTGGGTTGCCATGGCAACCATGGGGTTGTGTTGCCATGGTAACCATGGCGTTTAGTTGCCATGGCAACTATGGGGTTCTGTTGCGATGGTAACCATGGGGTTGGGTTGCCATGGCAACCATGGGGTTGTGTTGCCATGGGAACCATGGGGTTGGGTTGCCATGGCATCCACGGGGTTGTGTTGCCATGGCAACCACGGGGTTTGGCTGCCATGGCAACCATGGGGTTCTGTGTCCATGGTAACCATGGGGTTGTGTTGCCATGGTAACCATGGCGTTTAGTTGCCATGGCAACTATGGGGTTCAGTTGCCATGGTAACCATGGGGTTGGGTTGCCATGGCAACCATGGGGTTGTGTTGCCATGGGAACCATGGGGTTGGGTTGCCATGGCAACCATGGTGTTGTGTTGCCATGGTAACCATGGCGTTTAGTTTCCATGGCAACCATGGGGTTTGGTTGCCATGGTAACCATGGGGTTGTGTTGCCATGGCAACCATGGGGTTGGGTTCCCATGGTAACCACGGGGTTGGGTTGCCATGGCAACCACGGGGTTTGATTGCCATGGCAACCATGGGGTTCTGTGTCCATGGTAACCATGGGGTTGTGTTGCCATGGTAACCATGGCGTTTTGTTGCCATGGCAACTATGGGGTTCTGATGCCATGGCAACCATGGGGTAGTGTTGCCATGGCAACCATGGGGTTGTGTTGCCATGGTAACCATGGGGTTGTGTTGCCATGGCAACCATGGGGTTGGGTTCCCATGGCAACCACGGGGTTTGGTTGCCATGGCAACCATGGGGTTGTGTTGCCATGGTAACCATGGCGTTTAGTTGCCATGGCAACTATGGGGTTCTGTTGCCATGGTAACCATGGGGTTGGGTTGCCATGGCAACCATGGGGTTGTGTTGCCATGGGAACCATGGGGTTGGGTTGCCATGGCAACCATGGTGTTGGGTTGCCATGGCAATCATGGGGTTGTGTTGCCATGGTAACCATGGCTTTTAGTTGCCATGGCAACTATGGGGTTCTCTTGCCATGGTAACCATGGAGTTGTGTTGCCATGGTAACGATGGGGTTGTGTTGCCATGGTAACTATGGGGTTGGGTTGCTATGGAAACTATGGGGTTTAGTTGCCATGGCAACCATGGGGTTGAGATGCCGTGGTAACCATGCAGTTGGGTTGCCGTGGTAACCATGCGGTTGTGTTCTTGTGCTAACCATGCTGTTGTGTTGCCATGGTAACCATGGGGTTGTGTTGCCATGGCAACCATGGGGTTGGGTTCCCATGGTAACCACGGGGTTGTGTTGCCATGGCAACCACGGGGTTTGGCTGCCATGGCAACCATGGGGTTCTGTGTCCATGGTAACCATGGGGTTGTGTTGCCATGGTAACCATGGCGTTTAGTTGCCATGGCAACTATGGGGTTCTGTTGCCATGGTAACCATGGGGTTGGGTTGCCATGGCAACCATGGGGTTGTGTTGCCATGGTAACCATGGGGTTGGGTTGCCATGGCAACCATGGGGTTGGGTTGCCATGGCAACCATGGGGTTGTGTTGCCATGGTAACCATGGGGTTGGATTCCCATGGTAACCAAGGGGTTGGGTTGCCATGGCAACCACGGGGTTTGATTGCCATGGCAACCATGGGGTTCTGTGTCCATGGTAACCATGGGGTTGTGTTGCCATGGTAACCATGGCGTTTTGTTGCCATGGCAACTATGGGGTTCTGATGCCATGGCAACCATGGGGTAGTGTTTCCATGGCAACCACGGGGTTTGGTTGCCATGGTAACCATGGGGTTGGGTTGCCATGGCAACCATGGGGTTGGGTTGCCATGGCAACCATGGGGTTGTGTTGCCATGGTAACCATGCGGTTGGGTTGCCATGGCAACCATGGGGTTGTGTTGCCATGGTAACCATGGCGTTTAGTTGCCATGGCAACTATGGGGTTCTGTTGCGATGGTAACCATGGGGTTGGGTTGCCATGGCAACCATGGGGTTGTGTTGCCATGGGAACCATGGGGTTGGGTTGCCATGGCATCCACGGGGTTGTGTTGCCATGGCAACCACGGGGTTTGGCTGCCATGGCAACCATGGGGTTCTGTGTCCATGGTAACCATGGGGTTGTGTTGCCATGGTAACCATGGCGTTTAGTTGCCATGGCAACTATGGGGTTCAGTTGCCATGGTAACCATGGGGTTGGGTTGCCATGGCAACCATGGGGTTGTGTTGCCATGGGAACCATGGGGTTGGGTTGCCATGGCAACCATGGTGTTGTGTTGCCATGGTAACCATGGCGTTTAGTTTCCATGGCAACCATGGGGTTTGGTTGCCATGGTAACCATGGGGTTGTGTTGCCATGGCAACCATGGGGTTGGGTTCCCATGGTAACCACGGGGTTGGGTTGCCATGGCAACCACGGGGTTTGATTGCCATGGCAACCATGGGGTTCTGTGTCCATGGTAACCATGGGGTTGTGTTGCCATGGTAACCATGGCGTTTTGTTGCCATGGCAACTATGGGGTTCTGATGCCATGGCAACCATGGGGTAGTGTTTCCATGGCAACCACGGGGTTTGGTTGCCATGGTAACCATGGGGTTGGGTTGCCATGGCAACCATGGGGTTGGGTTGCCATGGCAACCATGGGGTTTGGTTGCCATGGCAACCATGGGGTTCTGTGTCCATGGTAACCATGGGGTTGTGTTGCCATGGTAACCATGGCGTTTTGTTGCCATGGCAACTATGGTGTTCTGATGCCATGGAAACCATGGGGTAGTGTTTCCATGGCAACCACGGGGTTTGGTTGCCATGGTAACCATGGGGTAGGGTTGCCATGGCAACCATGGGGTTGGGTTGCCATGGCAACCATGGGGTTGGGTTGCCATGGTAACCATGGGGTTGGGTTGCCATGGCAACCATGGGGTTGTGTTGCCATGGTAACCATGGCGTTTTGTTGCCATGGCAACTATGGGGTTCTGTTGCGATGGTAACCATGGGGTTGGGTTGCCATGGCAACCATGGGGTTGGGTTGCCATGGGAACCATGGGGTTGGGTTGCCATGGCATCCACGGGGTTGTGTTGCCATGGCAACCACGGGGTTTGGCTGCCATGGCAACCATGGGGTTCTGTGTCCATGGTAACCATGGGGTTGTGTTGCCATGGTAACCATGGCGTTTAGTTGCCATGGCAACTATGGGGTTCTGTTACCATGGCAACCATGGGGTTGGGTTGCCATGGCAACCATGGGGTTGTGTTGCCATGGGAACCATGGGGTTGGGTTGCCATGGCAACCATGGGGTTGGGTTGCCATGGCAACCATGGGGTTGTGTTGCCATGGTAACCATGGGGTTGGATTCCCATGGTAACCAAGGGGTTGGGTTGCCATGGCAACCACGGGGTTTGATTGCCATGGCAACCATGGGGTTCTGTGTCCATGGTAACCATGGGGTTGTGTTGCCATGGTAACCATGGCGTTTTGTTGCCATGGCAACCATGGGGTAGTGTTTCCATGGCAACCACGGGGTTTGGTTGCCATGGTAACCATGGGGTTGGGTTGCCATGGCAACCATGGGGTTGGGTTGCCATGGCAACCATGGGGTTGTGTTGCCATGGTAACCATGCGGTTGGGTTGCCATGGCAACCATGGGGTTGTGTTGCCATGGTAACCATGGCGTTTAGTTGCCATGGCAACTATGGGGTTCTGTTGCGATGGTAACCATGGGGTTGGGTTGCCATGGCAACCATGGGGTTGTGTTGCCATGGGAACCATGGGGTTGGGTTGCCATGGCATCCACGGGGTTGTGTTGCCATGGCAACCACGGGGTTTCGCTGCCATGGCAACCATGGGGTTCTGTGTCCATGGTAACCATGGGGTTGTGTTGCCATGGTAACCATGGCGTTTAGTTGCCATGGCAACTATGGGGTTCAGTTGCCATGGTAACCATGGGGTTGGGTTGCCATGGCAACCATGGGGTTGTGTTGCCATGGGAACCATGGGGTTGGGTTGCCATGGCAACCATGGGGTTGTGTTGCCATGGTAACCATGGCGTTTAGTTTCCATGGCAACCACGGGGTTTGGTTGCCATGGTAACCATGGGGTTGTGTTGCCATGGCAACCATGGGGTTGGGTTCCCATGGTCACCACGGGGTTGGGTTGCCATGGCAACCACGGGGTTTGATTGCCATGGCAACCATGGGGTTCTGTGTCCATGGTAACCATGGGTTTGTGTTGCCATGGTAACCATGGCGTTTTGTTGCCATGGCAACTATGGGGTTCTGATGCCATGGCAACCATGGGGTAGTGTTTCCATGGCAACCACGGGGTTTGGTTGCCATGGTAACCATGGGGTTGGGTTGCCATGGCAACCATGGGGTAGGGTTGCCATGGCAACCATGGGGTTGTGTTGCCATGGTAACCATGCGGTTGGGTTGCCATGGCAACCATGGGGTTGTGTTGCCATGGTAACCATGGCGTTTAGTTGCCATGGCAACTATGGGGTTCTGTTGCCATGGTAACCATGGGGTTGGGTTGCCATGGCAACCATGGGGTTGTGTTGCCATGGGAACCATGGGGTTGTGTTGCCATGGCATCCACGGGGTTGGGTTGCCATGGCAACCATGGGGTTTGGTTGCCATGGCAACCATGGGGTTGTGTTGCCATGGTAACCATGGCGTTTAGTTGCCATGGCAACTATGGGGTTCTGTTGCGATGGTAACCATGGGGTTGGGTTGCCATGGCAACCATGGGGTTGGGTTGCCATGGGAACCATGGGGTTGGGTTGCCATGGCATCCAAGGGGTTGTGTTGCCATGGCAACCACGGGGTTTGGCTGCCATGGCAACCATGGGGTTCTGTGTCCATGGTAACCATGGGGTTGTGTTGCCATGGTAACCATGGCGTTTAGTTGCCATGGCAACTATGGGGTTCTGTTGCCATGGTAACCATGGGGTTGGGTTGCCATGGCAACCATGGGGTTGTGTTGCCATGGGAACCATGGGGTTGGGTTGCCATGGCAACCATGGGGTTGGGTTGCCATGGCAACCATGGGGTTGTGTTGCCATGGTAACCATGGGGTTGGATTCCCATGGTAACCAAGGGGTTGGGTTGCCATGGCAACCACGGGGTTTGATTGCCATGGCAACCATGGGGTTCTGTGTCCATGGTAACCATGGGGTTGTGTTGCCATGGTAACCATGGCGTTTTGTTTCCATGGCAACTATGGGGTTCTGATGCCATGGCAACCATGGGGTAGTGTTTCCATGGCAACCACGGGGTTTGGTTGCCATGGTAACCATGCGGTTGGGTTGCCATGGCAACCATGGGGTTGGGTTGCCATGGCAACCATGGGGTTGTGTTGCCATGGTAACCATGCGGTTGGGTTGCCATGGCAACCATGGGGTTGTGTTGCCATGGTAACCATGGCGTTTAGTTGCCATGGCAACTATGGGGTTCTGTTGCCATGGTAACCATGGCGTTTAGTTGCCATGGCAACCACGGGGTTTGGTTGCCATGGTAACCATGGGGTTGTGTTGCCATGGCAACCATGGGGTTGGGTTCCCATGGTAACCACGGGGTTGGGTTGCCATGGCAACCACGGGGTTTGGTTGCCATGGCAACCATGGGGTTCTGTGTCCATGGTAACCATGGCGTTGTGTTGCCATGGTAACCATGGCGTTTTGTTGCCATGGCAACTATGGTGTTCTGATGCCATGGCAACCATGGGGTAGTGTTTCCATGGCAACCACGGGGTTTGGTTGCCATGGTAACCATGGGGTTGGGTTGCCATGGCAACCATGGGGTTGGGTTGCCATGGCAACCATGGGGTTGGGTTCCCATGGTAACCATGGGGTTGGGTTGCCATGGCAACCATGGGGTTGTGTTGCCATGGTAACCATGGCGTTTAGTTGACATGGCAACTATGGGGTTCTGTTGCGATGGTAACCATGGGGTTGGGTTGCCATGGCAACCATGGGGTTGTGTAGCCATGGGAACCATGGGGTTGGGTTGCCATGGCATCCACGGGGTTGTGTTGCCATGGCAACCACGGGGTTTGGCTGCCATGGCAACCATGGGGTTCTGTGTCTATGGTAACCATGGGGTTGTGTTGCCATGGTAAACATGGCGTTTAGTTGCCATGGCAACTATGGGGTTCTGTTGCCATGGGAACCATGGGGTTGGGTTGCCATGGCAACCATGGGGTTGGGTTGCCATGGCAACCATGGGGTTGTGTTGCCATGGTAACCATGGCGTTTAGTTGCCATGGCAACCACGGGGTTTGGTTGCCATGGTAACCATGGGGTTGTGTTGCCATGGCAACCATGGGGTTGGGTTCCCATGGTAACCAACGGGTTGGGTTGCCATGGCAACCACGGGGTTTGATTGCCATGGCAACCATGGGGTTGTGTTGCCATGGTAACCATGCGGTTGGGTTGCCATGGCAACCATGGGGTTGTGTTGCCATGGTAACCATGGCGTTTGGTTGCCATGGCAACTATGGGGTTCTGTTGCCATGGTAACCATGGGGTTGGGTTGCCATGGCAACCATGGGGTTGTGTTGCCATGGTAACCATGGGGTTGTGTTGCCATGGCAACCATGGGGTTGGGTTCCCATGGTAACCACGGGGTTGTGTTGCCATGGCAACCACGGGGTTTGGCTGCCATGGCAACCATGGGGTTCTGTGTCCATGGTAACCATGGGGTTGTGTTGCCATGGTAACCATGGCGTTTAGTTGCCATGGCAACTATGGGGTTCTGTTGCCATGGTAACCATGGGGTTGGGTTGCCATGGCAACCATGGGGTTGTGTTGCCATGGGAACCATGGGGTTGGGTTGCCATGGCAACCATGGGGTTGGGTTGCCATGGCAACCATGGGGTTGTGTTGCCATGGTAACCATGGGGTTGGATTCCCATGGTAACCAAGGGGTTGGGTTGCCATGGCAACCACGGGGTTTGATTGCCATGGCAACCATGGGGTTCTGTGTCCATGGTAACCATGGGGTTGTGTTGCCATGGTAACCATGGCGTTTTGTTGCCATGGCAACTATGGGGTTCTGATGCCATGGCAACCATGGGGTAGTGTTTCCATGGCAACCACGGGGTTTGGTTGCCATGGTAACCATGGGGTTGGGTTGCCATGGCAACCATGGGGTTGGGTTGCCATGGCAACCATGGGGTTGTGTTGCCATGGTAACCATGCGGTTGGGTTGCCATGGCAACCATGGGGTTGTGTTGCCATGGTAACCATGGCGTTTAGTTGCCATGGCAACTATGGGGTTCTGTTGCGATGGTAACCATGGGGTTGGGTTGCCATGGCAACCATGGGGTTGTGTTGCCATGGGAACCATGGGGTTGGGTTGCCATGGCATCCACGGGGTTGTGTTGCCATGGCAACCACGGGGTTTGGCTGCCATGGCAACCATGGGGTTCTGTGTCCATGGTAACCATGGGGTTGTGTTGCCATGGTAACCATGGCGTTTAGTTGCCATGGCAACTATGGGGTTCAGTTGCCATGGTAACCATGGGGTTGGGTTGCCATGGCAACCATGGGGTTGTGTTGCCATGGGAACCATGGGGTTGGGTTGCCATGGCAACCATGGTGTTGTGTTGCCATGGTAACCATGGCGTTTAGTTTCCATGGCAACCATGGGGTTTGGTTGCCATGGTAACCATGGGGTTGTGTTGCCATGGCAACCATGGGGTTGGGTTCCCATGGTAACCACGGGGTTGGGTTGCCATGGCAACCACGGGGTTTGATTGCCATGGCAACCATGGGGTTCTGTGTCCATGGTAACCATGGGGTTGTGTTGCCATGGTAACCATGGCGTTTTGTTGCCATGGCAACTATGGGGTTCTGATGCCATGGCAACCATGGGGTAGTGTTGCCATGGCAACCATGGGGTTGTGTTGCCATGGTAACCATGGGGTTGTGTTGCCATGGCAACCATGGGGTTGGGTTCCCATGGCAACCACGGGGTTTGGTTGCCATGGCAACCATGGGGTTGTGTTGCCATGGTAACCATGGCGTTTAGTTGCCATGGCAACTATGGGGTTCTGTTGCCATGGTAACCATGGGGTTGGGTTGCCATGGCAACCATGGGGTTGTGTTGCCATGGGAACCATGGGGTTGGGTTGCCATGGCAACCATGGTGTTGGGTTGCCATGGCAATCATGGGGTTGTGTTGCCATGGTAACCATGGCTTTTAGTTGCCATGGCAACTATGGGGTTCTCTTGCCATGGTAACCATGGAGTTGTGTTGCCATGGTAACGATGGGGTTGTGTTGCCATGGTAACTATGGGGTTGGGTTGCTATGGAAACTATGGGGTTTAGTTGCCATGGCAACCATGGGGTTGAGATGCCGTGGTAACCATGCAGTTGGGTTGCCGTGGTAACCATGCGGTTGTGTTCTTGTGCTAACCATGCTGTTGTGTTGCCATGGTAACCATGGGGTTGTGTTGCCATGGCAACCATGGGGTTGGGTTCCCATGGTAACCACGGGGTTGTGTTGCCATGGCAACCACGGGGTTTGGCTGCCATGGCAACCATGGGGTTCTGTGTCCATGGTAACCATGGGGTTGTGTTGCCATGGTAACCATGGCGTTTAGTTGCCATGGCAACTATGGGGTTCTGTTGCCATGGTAACCATGGGGTTGGGTTGCCATGGCAACCATGGGGTTGTGTTGCCATGGTAACCATGGGGTTGGGTTGCCATGGCAACCATGGGGTTGGGTTGCCATGGCAACCATGGGGTTGTGTTGCCATGGTAACCATGGGGTTGGATTCCCATGGTAACCAAGGGGTTGGGTTGCCATGGCAACCACGGGGTTTGATTGCCATGGCAACCATGGGGTTCTGTGTCCATGGTAACCATGGGGTTGTGTTGCCATGGTAACCATGGCGTTTTGTTGCCATGGCAACCATGGGGTAGTGTTTCCATGGCAACCACGGGGTTTGGTTGCCATGGTAACCATGGGGTTGGGTTGCCATGGCAACCATGGGGTTGGGTTGCCATGGCAACCATGGGGTTGTGTTGCCATGGTAACCATGCGGTTGGGTTGCCATGGCAACCATGGGGTTGTGTTGCCATGGTAACCATGGCGTTTAGTTGCCATGGCAACTATGGGGTTCTGTTGCGATGGTAACCATGGGGTTGGGTTGCCATGGCAACCATGGGGTTGTGTTGCCATGGGAACCATGGGGTTGGGTTGCCATGGCATCCACGGGGTTGTGTTGCCATGGCAACCACGGGGTTTGGCTGCCATGGCAACCATGGGGTTCTGTGTCCATGGTAACCATGGGGTTGTGTTGCCATGGTAACCATGGCGTTTAGTTGCCATGGCAACTATGGGGTTCAGTTGCCATGGTAACCATGGGGTTGGGTTGCCATGGCAACCATGGGGCTGTGTTGCCATGGGAACCATGGGGTTGGGTTGCCATGGCAACCATGGGGTTGTGTTGCCATGGTAACCATGGCGTTTAGTTTCCATGGCAACCACGGGGTTTGGTTGCCATGGTAACCATGGGGTTGTGTTGCCATGGCAACCATGGGGTTGGGTTCCCATGGTAACCACGGGGTTGGGTTGCCATGGCAACCACGGGGTTTGATTGCCATGGCAACCATGGGGTTCTGTGTCCATGGTAACCATGGGGTTGTGTTGCCATGGTAACCATGGCGTTTTGTTGCCATGGCAAATATGGGGTTCTGATGCCATGGCAACCATGGGGTAGTGTTTCCATGGCAACCACGGGGTTTGGTTGCCATGGTAACCATGGGGTTGGGTTGCCATGGCAACCATGGGGTAGGGTTGCCATGGCAACCATGGGGTTGTGTTGCCATGGTAACCATGCGGTTGGGTTGCCATGGCAACCATGGGGTTGTGTTGCCATGGTAACCATGGCGTTTAGTTGCCATGGCAACTATGGGGTTCTGTTGCCATGGTAACCATGGGGTTGGGTTGCCATGGCAACCATGGGGTTGTGTTGCCATGGGAACCATGGGGTTGTGTTGCCATGGCATCCACGGGGTTGGGTTGCCATGGCAACCATGGGGTTTGGTTGCCATGGCAACCATGGGGTTGTGTTGCCATGGTAACCATGGCGTTTAGTTGCCATGGCAACTATGGGGTTCTGTTGCGATGGTAACCATGGGGTTGGGTTGCCATGGCAACCATGGGGTTGGGTTGCCATGGGAACCATGGGGTTGGGTTGCCATGGCATCCAAGGGGTTGTGTTGCCATGGCAACCACGGGGTTTGGCTGCCATGGCAACCATGGGGTTCTGTGTCCATGGTAACCATGGGGTTGTGTTGCCATGGTAACCATGGCGTTTAGTTGCCATGGCAACTATGGGGTTCTGTTGCCATGGTAACCATGGGGTTGGGTTGCCATGGCAACCATGGGGTTGTGTTGCCATGGGAACCATGGGGTTGGGTTGCCATGGCAACCATGGGGTTGGGTTGCCATGGGAACCATGGGGTTGTGTTGCCATGGTAACCATGGGGTTGGATTCCCATTGTAACCAAGTGGTTGGGTTGCCATGGCAACCACGGGGTTTGATTGCCATGGCAACCATGGGGTTCTGTGTCCATGGTAACCATGGGGTTGTGTTGCCATGGTAACCATGGCGTTTTGTTGCCATGGCAACTATGGGGTTCTGATGCCATGGCAACCATGGGGTAGTGTTTCCATGGCAACCACGGGGTTTGGTTGCCATGGTAACCATGCGGTTGGGTTGCCATGGCAACCATGGGGTTGGGTTGCCATGGCAACCATGGGGTTGTGTTGCCATGGTAACCATGCGGTTGGGTTGCCATGGCAACCATGGGGTTGTGTTGCCATGGTAACCATGGCGTTTAGTTGCCATGGCAACTATGGGGTTCTGTTGCCATGGTAACCATGGCGTTTAGTTGCCATGGCAACCACGGGGTTTGGTTGCCATGGTAACCATGGGGTTGTGTTGCCATGGCAACCATGGGGTTGGGTTCCCATGGTAACCACGGGGTTGGGTTGCCATGGCAACCACGGGGTTTGGTTGCCATGGCAACCATGGGGTTCTGTGTCCATGGTAACCATGGCGTTGTGTTGCCATGGTAACCATGGCGTTTTGTTGCCATGGCAACTATGGTGTTCTGATGCCATGGCAACCATGGGGTAGTGTTTCCATGGCAACCACGGGGTTTGGTTGCCATGGTAACCATGGGGTTGGGTTGCCATGGCAACCATGGGGTTGGGTTGCCATGGCAACCATGGGGTTGGGTTCCCATGGTAACCATGGGGTTGGGTTGCCATGGCAACCATGGGGTTGTGTTGCCATGGTAACCATGGCGTTTAGTTGACATGGCAACTATGGGGTTCTGTTGCGATGGTAACCATGGGGTTGGGTTGCCATGGCAACCATGGGGTTGTGTAGCCATGGGAACCATGGGGTTGGGTTGCCATGGCATCCACGGGGTTGTGTTGCCATGGCAACCACGGGGTTTGGCTGCCATGGCAACCATGGGGTTCTGTGTCTATGGTAACCATGGGGTTGTGTTGCCATGGTAAACATGGCGTTTAGTTGCCATGGCAACTATGGGGTTCTGTTGCCATGGTAACCATGGGGTTGGGTTGCCATGGTAACCATGGGGTTGTGTTGCCATGGGAACCATGGGGTTGGGTTGCCATGGCAACCATGGGGTTGGGTTGCCATGGCAACCATGGGGTTGTGTTGCCATGTTAACCATGGCGTTTATTTGCCATGGCAACCACGGGGTTTGGTTGCCATGGTAACCATGGGGTTGTGTTGCCATGGCAACCATGGGGTTGTGTTGCCATGGTAACCATGCGGTTGGGTTGCCATGGCAACCATGGGGTTGTGTTGCCATGGTAACCATGGCGTTTGGTTGCCATGGCAACTATGGGGTTCTTTTGCCATGGTAACCATGGGGTTGGGTTGCCATGGCAACCATGGGGTTGTGTTGCCATGGGAACCATGGGGTTGTGTTGCCATGGCATCCACGGGGTTGGGTTGCCATGGCAACCACGGGGTTTGGTTGCCATGGCAACCATGGGGTTGTGTTGCCATGGTAACCATGGCGTTTAGTTGCCATGGCAACTATGGGGTTCTGTTGCCATGGTAACCATGGGGTTGGGTTGCCATGGCAACCATGGGGTTGTGTTGCCATGGGAACCATGGGGTTGGGTTGCCATGGCAACCATGGTGTTGGGTTGCCATGGCAATCATGGGGTTGTGTTGCCATGGTAACCATGGCTTTTAGTTGCCATGGCAACTATGGGGTTCTCTTGCCATGGTAACCATGGAGTTGTGTTGCCATGGTAACGATGGGGTTGTGTTGCCATGCTAACTATGGGGTTGGGTTGCTATGGAAACTATGGGGTTTAGTTGCCATGGCAACCATGGGGTTGAGATGCCGTGGTAACCATGCAGTTGGGTTGCCGTGGTAACCATGCGGTTGTGTTCTTGTGCTAACCATGCTGTTGTGTTGCCATGGTAACCATGGGGTAGTGTTGCCATGGCAACCACGGGGTTTGGTTGCTATGGTAACCATGGGGTTCTGTGTCCATGGTAACCATGGAGTTGGGTTGCCATGGTAACCATGGCGTTTAGTTGCCATGGCAACCACGGGGTTTGGTTGCCATGGTAACCATGGGGTTGGGTTGCCATGGCAACCATGGGGTTGGGTTGCCATGGCAACCATGGGGTTGGTTTCCCATGGTAACCATGGGGTTGGGTTGCCATGGCAACCATGGGGTTGTGTTGCCATGGTAACCATGGCGTTTAGTTGCCATGGAAACTATGGGGTTCTGTTGCCATGGTAACCATGGGGTTGGGTTGCCATGGCAACCATGGGGTTGTGTTGCCATGGGAACCATGGGGTTGGGTTGCCATGGCATCCACGGGGTTGTGTTGCCATGGAAACCACGGGGTTTGGCTGGCATGGCAACCATGGGGTTCTCTGTCCATGGTAACCATGGGGTTGTGTTGCCATGGTAACCATGGCGTTTAGTTGCCATGGCAACTATGGGGTTCTGTTGCCATGGTAACCATGGGGTTGGGTTGCCATGGCAACCATGGGGTTGTGTTGCCATGGGAACCATGGGGTTGGGTTGCCATGGCAACCATGGGGTTGGGTTGCCATGGCAACCATGGGGTTGTGTTGCCATGGTAACCATGGCGTTTAGTTGCCATGGCAACCACGGGGTTTGGTTGCCATGGTAACCATGGGGTTGGGTTGCCATGGCAACCATGAGGTTGGGTTCCCATGGTAACCATGGGGTTGGGTTGCCATGGCAACCATGGGGTTGTGTTGCCATGATAAACATGGCGTTTAGTTGCCATGGCAACTATGGGGTTCTGTTGCCATGGTAACCATGGGGTTGGGTTGCCATGGCAACCATGGGTTTGTGTTGCCATGGGAACCATCGGGTTGGGTTGCCATGGCATCCATGGGGTTGGATTGCCATGGCAACCACGGGGTTTGGTTGCCATGGCAATAATGGGGTTCTGTGTCCATGGTAACCATGGGGTTGTGTTGCCATGGTAACCATGGCGTTTAGTTGCCATGGCAACTATGGGGTTCTGTTGCCATGGCAACCACGGGGTTTGGTTGCCATGGTAACCATGGGGTTGGGTTGCCATTGCAACCATGGGGTTGTGTTGCCATGGTAACCATGGGGTTGGGTTGCCATGGCAACCGCGGGGTTTGGTTGCCATGGTAACCATGGCGTTTAGTTGCCATGGCAACTATGGGGTTCTGTTGCCATGGTAACCATGGGGTTGGTTTGCCATGGCAACCATGGGGTTGTGTTGCCATGGGAACCATGGGGTTGGGTTGCCATGGCATCCACGGGGTTGGGTTGCCATGGCAACCACGGGGTTTGGTTGCCATGGCAACCATGGGGTTCTGTGTCCATGGTAACCATGGGGTTGTGTTGCCATGGTAACCATGGCGTTTTGTTGCCATGGTAACCATGGCGTTTTTTTGCCATGGCAACCATGGGGTAGTGTTTCCATGGCAACCACGGGGTTTGGTTGCCATGGTAACCATGGGGTTGGGTTGCCATGGCAACCATGGTGTTGTGTTGCCATGGTAACCATGGGGTTGGGTTGCCATGGCAACCATGGGGTTGTGTTGCCATGGTAACCATGGCGTTTAGTTGCCATGGCAACTATGCGGTTCTGTGTCCATGGTAACCATGGGGTTGGGTTGCCATGGCAACCATGGGGTTGTGTTGCCATGGGAACCATGGGGTTGGGTTGCCATGGAATCCACGGGGTTGGGTTGCCATGGCAACCACGGGGTTTGTTTGCCATGGCAACCATGGGGTTGTGTTGCCATGGTAACCATGGCGTTTAGTTGCCATGGCAACTATGGGGTTCTGTTGCCATGGTAACCATGGGGTTGGGTTGCCATGGCAACCATGGGGTTGTGTTGCCATGGCAACCATGGGGTTGGGTTGCCATGGCAACCATGGGGTTGGGTTGCCATCGCAAACATGGGGTTGGGTTGCCATGGTAACCATGGGGTTGTGTTGCCATGGTAACCATGGCGTTTAGTTGCCATGGCAACCACGGAGTTTGGTTGCCATGGTAACCACGGGGTTTGTTTGCCATGGTAACCATCGGGTTGGGTTGCCATGGCAACCATGGGGTTGTGTTGCCATGGTAACCATGGGGTTGGGTTGCCATGGCAACCGCGGGGTTTGGTTGCCATGGTAACCATGGCGTTTAGTTGCCATGGCAACTATGGGGTTCTGTTGCCATGGTAACCATGGGGTTGGGTTGCCATGGCAACCATGGGGTTGTGTTGCCATGGGAACCATGGGGTTGGGTTGCCATAGCATCCACGGGATTGGGTTGCCATGGCAACCACGGGGTTTGGTTGCCATGGTAACCATGGCGTTTAGTTGCCATGGCAACCACGGGGTTTGGTTGCCATGGTAACCATGGGGTTGTGTTGCCATGGCAACCATGGGGTTTAGTTGCCATGGCAACTATGGGGTTCTGTTGCCATGGTAACCATGGGGTTGAGTTGCCATGGCAACCATGGGGTTGTGTTGCCATGGTAACCATGGGGTTGGGTTGCCATGGCAACCACGGGGTTGGGTTGCCATGGCAACCATGGGGTTGTGTTGCCATGGGAACCATGGCGTTTAGTTGCCATGGCAACCACGGGGTTTGGTTGCCATGGTAACCATGGGGTTGGGTTGCCATGGCAACCATGGGGTTGGGTTGCCATGGCAACCATGGGGTTGGGTTCCCATGGTAACCATGGGGTTGGGTTGCCATGGCAACCATGGGGTTGTGTGTCCATGGTAACCATGGGGTTGGGTTGCCATGGCAACCACGGGGTTTGGTTGCTATGGTAACCATGGGGTTGGGTTGCCATGGCAACCATGGGGTTGTGTTGCCATGGTAACCATGGCGTTTACTTGCCATGGCAACTATGGGGTTTGGTTGCCATGGTAACCATGGGGTTGGGTTGCCATGGCAACCATGGGGTTGTGTTGCCATGGTAACCATGGGGTTGGGTTGCCATGGCAACCATGGGGTTGGGTTGCCATGGTAACCATGGCGTTTAGTTGCCATGGCAACCACGGGGTTTGTTTGCCATGGTAACCATGGGGTTGGGTTGCCATGGCAACCATGGGGTTGGGTTGCCATGGCAACCATGGGGTTGTGTTGCCATGGTAACGATGGGGTAGTGTTTCCATGGCAACCACGGTGTTTGGTTGCCATGGTAACCATGGGGTTGGGTTGCCATGGCAACCATGGGGTTGGGTTGCCATGGCAACCATTGGGTTGTGTTGCCATGGTAACCATGCGGTTGGGTTGCCATGGCAACCATGGGGTTGTGTTGCCATGGTAACCATGAAGTTTAGTTGCCATGGCAACTATGGGGTTCTGTTGCCATGGTAACCATGGGGTTGGGTTGCCATGGCAACCATGGGGTTGGGTTGCCATGGTAACCATGGGGTTGTGTTGCCATGGTAACCATGGGGTTGGGTTGCCATGGCAACCATGGGGTTGTGTTGCCATGGTAACCATGGCGTTTAGTTGCCATGGCAACTATGGGGTTCTGTTGCCATGGTAACCATGGGGTTGGGTTGCCATGGCAACCATGGGGTTGTGTTGCCATGGGAACCATGGGGTTGGGTTGCCATGGCATCCACGGGCTTGGGTTGCCATGGCAACCACGGGGTTTGGTTGCCATGGTAACCATGGGGTTGGGTTGCCATGGCAACCATGGGGTTGTGTTGCCATGGTAACCATGGCGTTTTGTTGCCATGGCAACTATGGGGTTCTGATGCCATGGCAACCATGGGGTAGTGTTTCCATGGCAACCACGGGGTTTGGTTGCCATGGTAACCATGGCGTTTAGTTGCCATGGCAACCACGGGGTTTGGTTGCCATGGTAACCATGGGGTTGGGTTGCCATGGCAACCATGGGGTTGGGTTGCCATGGCAACCATGGGGTTGGGTTGCCATGGTAACCATGGCGTTTAGTTGCCATGGCAACTATGGGGTTCTGTTGCCATGGTAACCATGGGGTTGGGTTGCCATGGCAACCATGGTGTTGTGTTTCCATGGGAACCATGGGGTTGGGTTGCCATGGCATCCACGGGGTTGGGTTGCCATGGTAACCACGGGGTTTGGTTGCCATGGCAACCATGGGATTCTGTGTCCATGGTAACCATGGCGTTGTGTTGCCATGGAAACCATGGCGTTTAGTTGCCATGGCAACCACGGAGATGGTTGCCATGGTAACCATGGGGTTGTGTTGCCAATGGTAACCATGGCGTTTAGTTGCCATGGCAACTATGGGGTTCTGTTGCCATGGTAACCATGGGGTTGGGTTGCCATGGCAACCATGGGGTTGTGTTGCCATGTTAACCATGCGGTTGGTTTGCCATGGCAACCATGGGGTTGTGTTGCCATGGTAACCATGGCGTTTAGTTACCATGGCAACTATGGGGTTCTGTTGCCATGGTAACCATGGCGTTTAGTTGCCATGGCAACCACGGGGTTTGGTTGCCATGGTAACCATGGGGCTGTGTTGCCATGGCAACCATGGGGTTGGGTTCCCATGGTAACCACGGGGTTGGGTTGCCATGGCAACCACGGGGTTTGGTTGCCATGGCAACCATGGGGTTCTGTGTCCATGGTAACCATGGGGTTGTGTTGCCATGGTAACCATGGCGTTTAGTTGCCATGGCAACTATGGTGTTCTGATAACATGGCAACCATGGGGTAGTGTTTCCATGGCAACCACGGGGTTTGGTTGCCATGGTAACCATGGCGTTTAGTTGCCATGGCAACTATGGGGTTCTGTTGCCATGGTAACCATGGGGTTGGGTTGCCATGGCAACCATGGGGTTGTGTTGCCATGGGAACCATGGGGTTGGGTTGCCATGGCATCCACGGGATTGGGTTGCCATGGCAACCACGGGGTTTGGTTGCCATGGTAACCATGGCGTTTAGTTGCCATGGCAACCACGGGGTTTGGTTGCCATGGTAACCATGGGGTTGTGTTGCCATGGCAACCATGGGGTTTAGTTGCCATGGCAACTATGGGGTTCTGTTGCCATGGTAACCATGGGGTTGGGTTGCCATGGCAACCATGGGGTTGTTTTGCCATGGTAACCATGGGTTTGGGTTGCCATGGCAACCACGGGGTTGGGTTGCCATGGCAACCATGGGGTTGTGTTGCCATGGGAACCATGGCGTTTAGTTGCCATGGCAACCACGGGGTTTGGTTGCCATGGTAACCATGGGGTTGGGTTGCCATGGCAACCATGGGGTTGGGTTGCCATGGCAACCATGGGGTTGGGTTCCCATGGTAACCATGGGGTTGGGTTGCCATGGTAACCATGGGGTTGTGTGTCCATGGTAACCATGGGGTTGGGTTGCCATGGCAACCACGGGGTTTGGTTGCTATGGTAACCATGGGGTTGGGTTGCCATGGCAACCATGGGGTTGTGTTGCCATGGTAACCATGGCGTTTACTTGCCATGGCAACCACGGGGTTTGGTTGCCATGGTAACCATGGGGTTGGGTTGCCATGGCAACCATGGGGTTGTGTTGCCATGGTAACCATGGGGTTGGGTTGCCATGGCAACCATGGGGTTGGGTTGCCATTTTAACCATGGCGTTTAGTTGCCATGGCAACCACGGGGTTTGGTTGCCATGGTAACCATGGGGTTGGGTTGCCATGGCAACCATGGGGTTGGGTTGCCATGGCAACCATGGGGTTGTGTTGCCATGGTAACCATGGGGTAGTGTTTCCATGGCAACCACGGGGTTTGGTTGCCATGGTAACCATGGGGTTGGGTTGCCATGGCAACCATGGGGTTGGGTTGCCATGGCAACCATGGGGTTGTGTTGCCATGGTAACCATGCGGTTGGGTTGCCATGGCAACCATGGGGTTGTGTTGCCATGGTAACCATGAAGTTTAGTTGCCATGGCAACTATGGGGTTCTGTTGCCATGGTAACCATGGGGTTGGGTTGCCATGGCAACCATGGCGTTTTGTTGCCATGGCAACTATGGGGTTCTGTTGCCATGGTAACCATGGGGTTGGGTTGCCATGGCAACCATGGGGTTGTGTTGCCATGGTAACCATGGCGTTTAGTTGCCATGGCAACTATGGGGTTGTGTTGCCATGGTAACCATGGCGTTTACTTGCCATGGCAACCACGGGGTTTGGTTGCCATGGTAACCATGGGGTTGGGTTGCCATGGCAACCATGGGGTTGTGTTGCCATGGTAACCATGGGGTTGGGTTGCCATGGCAACCATGGGGTTGGGTTGCCATTTTAACCATGGCGTTTAGTTGCCATGGCAACCACGGGGTTTGGTTGCCATGGTAACCATGGGGTTGGGTTGCCATGGCAACCATGGGGTTGGGTTGCCATGGCAACCATGGGGTTGTGTTGCCATGGTAACCATGGGGTAGTGTTTCCATGGCAACCACGGGGTTTGGTTGCCATGGTAACCATGGGGTTGGGTTGCCATGGCAACCATGGGGTTGGGTTGCCATGGCAACCATGGGGTTGTGTTGCCATGGTAACCATGCGGTTGGGTTGCCATGGCAACCATGGGGTTGTGTTGCCATGGTAACCATGAAGTTTAGTTGCCATGGCAACTATGGGGTTCTGTTGCCATGGTAACCATGGGGTTGGGTTGCCATGGCAACCATGGCGTTTTGTTGCCATGGCAACTATGGGGTTCTGTTGCCATGGTAACCATGGGGTTGGGTTGCCATGGCAACCATGGGGTTGTGTTGCCATGGTAACCATGGCGTTTAGTTGCCATGGCAACTATGGGGTTGTGTTGCCATGGTAACCATGGGGTTGGGTTGCCATGGCAACCATGGGGTTGTGTTGCCATGGGAACCATGGGGTTGGGTTGCCATGGCATCCACGGGCTTGGGTTGCCATGGCAACCACGGGGTTTGGTTGCCATGGTAACCATGGGGTTGGGTTGCCATGGCAACCATGGGGTTGTGTTGCCATGGTAACCATGGCGTTTTGTTGCCATGGCAACTATGGGGTTCTGATGCCATGGCAACCATGGGGTAGTGTTTCCATGGCAACCACGGGGTTTGGTTGCCATGGTAACCATGGCGTTTAGTTGCCATGGCAACCACGGGGTTTGGTTGCCATGGTAACCATGGGGTTGTGTTGCCATGGCAACCATGGGGTTTAGTTGCCATGGCAACTATGGGGTTCTGTTGCCATGGTAACCATGGGGTTGGGTTGCCATGGCAACCATGGGGTTGTTTTGCCATGGTAACCATGGGTTTGGGTTGCCATGGCAACCACGGGGTTGGGTTGCCATGGCAACCATGGGGTTGTGTTGCCATGGGAACCATGGCGTTTAGTTGCCATGGCAACCACGGGGTTTGGTTGCCATGGTAACCATGGGGTTGGGTTGCCATGGCAACCATGGGGTTGGGTTGCCATGGCAACCATGGGGTTGGGTTCCCATGGTAACCATGGGGTTGGGTTGCCATGGTAACCATGGGGTTGTGTGTCCATGGTAACCATGGGGTTGGGTTGCCATGGCAACCACGGGGTTTGGTTGCTATGGTAACCATGGGGTTGGGTTGCCATGGCAACCATGGGGTTGTGTTGCCATGGTAACCATGGCGTTTACTTGCCATGGCAACCACGGGGTTTGGTTGCCATGGTAACCATGGGGTTGGGTTGCCATGGCAACCATGGGGTTGTGTTGCCATGGTAACCATGGGGTTGGGTTGCCATGGCAACCATGGGGTTGGGTTGCCATTTTAACCATGGCGTTTAGTTGCCATGGCAACCACGGGGTTTGGTTGCCATGGTAACCATGGGGTTGGGTTGCCATGGCAACCATGGGGTTGGGTTGCCATGGCAACCATGGGGTTGTGTTGCCATGGTAACCATGGGGTAGTGTTTCCATGGCAACCACGGGGTTTGGTTGCCATGGTAACCATGGGGTTGGGTTGCCATGGCAACCATGGGGTTGGGTTGCCATGGCAACCATGGGGTTGTGTTGCCATGGTAACCATGCGGTTGGGTTGCCATGGCAACCATGGGGTTGTGTTGCCATGGTAACCATGAAGTTTAGTTGCCATGGCAACTATGGGGTTCTGTTGCCATGGTAACCATGGGGTTGGGTTGCCATGGCAACCATGGCGTTTTGTTGCCATGGCAACTATGGGGTTCTGTTGCCATGGTAACCATGGGGTTGGGTTGCCATGGCAACCATGGGGTTGTGTTGCCATGGTAACCATGGCGTTTAGTTGCCATGGCAACTATGGGGTTGTGTTGCCATGGTAACCATGGCGTTTACTTGCCATGGCAACCACGGGGTTTGGTTGCCATGGTAACCATGGGGTTGGGTTGCCATGGCAACCATGGGGTTGTGTTGCCATGGTAACCATGGGGTTGGGTTGCCATGGCAACCATGGGGTTGGGTTGCCATTTTAACCATGGCGTTTAGTTGCCATGGCAACCACGGGGTTTGGTTGCCATGGTAACCATGGGGTTGGGTTGCCATGGCAACCATGGGGTTGGGTTGCCATGGCAACCATGGGGTTGTGTTGCCATGGTAACCATGGGGTAGTGTTTCCATGGCAACCACGGGGTTTGGTTGCCATGGTAACCATGGGGTTGGGTTGCCATGGCAACCATGGGGTTGGGTTGCCATGGCAACCATGGGGTTGTGTTGCCATGGTAACCATGCGGTTGGGTTGCCATGGCAACCATGGGGTTGTGTTGCCATGGTAACCATGAAGTTTAGTTGCCATGGCAACTATGGGGTTCTGTTGCCATGGTAACCATGGGGTTGGGTTGCCATGGCAACCATGGCGTTTTGTTGCCATGGCAACTATGGGGTTCTGTTGCCATGGTAACCATGGGGTTGGGTTGCCATGGCAACCATGGGGTTGTGTTGCCATGGTAACCATGGCGTTTAGTTGCCATGGCAACTATGGGGTTGTGTTGCCATGGTAACCATGGGGTTGGGTTGCCATGGCAACCATGGGGTTGTGTTGCCATGGGAACCATGGGGTTGGGTTGCCATGGCATCCACGGGCTTGGGTTGCCATGGCAACCACGGGGTTTGGTTGCCATGGTAACCATGGGGTTGGGTTGCCATGGCAACCATGGGGTTGTGTTGCCATGGTAACCATGGCGTTTTGTTGCCATGGCAACTATGGGGTTCTGATGCCATGGCAACCATGGGGTAGTGTTTCCATGGCAACCACGGGGTTTGGTTGCCATGGTAACCATGGCGTTTAGTTGCCATGGCAACCACGGGGTTTGGTTGCCATGGTAACCATGGGGTTGGGTTGCCATGGCAACCATGGGGTTGTGTGTCCATGGTAACCATAAGGTTGGGTTGCCATGGCAACCATGGGGTTGGGTTGCCATGGCAACCATGGGGTTGGGTTGCCATGGTAACCATGGCGTTTAGTTGCCATGGCAACTATGGGGTTCTGTTGCCATGGTAACCATGGGGTTGGGTTGCCATGGCAACCATGGGGTTGTGTTGCCATGTTAACCATGCGGTTGGTTTGCCATGGCAACCATGGGGTTGTGTTGCCATGGTAACCATGGCGTTTAGTTACCATGGCAACTATGGGGTTCTGTTGCCATGGTAACCATGGCGTTTAGTTGCCATGGAAACCACGGGGTTTGGTTGCCATGGTAACCATGGGGCTGTGTTGCCATGGCAACCATGGGGTTGGGTTCCCATGGTAACCACGGGGTTGGGTTGCCATGGCAACCACGGGGTTTGGTTGCCATGGCAACCATGGGGTTCTGTGTCCATGGTAACCATGGGGTTGTGTTGCCATGGTAACCATGGCGTTTAGTTGCCATGGCAACTATGGTGTTCTGATGCCATGGCAACCATGGGGTAGTGTTTCCATGGCAACCACGGGGTTTGGTTGCCATGGTAACCATGGCGTTTAGTTGCCATGGCAACTATGGGGTTCTGTTGCCATGGTAACCATGGGGTTGGGTTGCCATGGCAACCATGGGGTTGTGTTGCCATGGGAACCATGGGGTTGGGTTGCCATGGCATCCACGGGATTGGGTTGCCATGGCAACCACGGGGTTTGGTTGCCATGGTAACCATGGCGTTTAGTTGCCATGGCAACCACGGGGTTTGGTTGCCATGGTAACCATGGGGTTGTGTTGCCATGGCAACCATGGGGTTTAGTTGCCATGGCAACTATGGGGTTCTGTTGCCATGGTAACCATGGGGTTGGGTTGCCATGGCAACCATGGGGTTGTGTTGCCATGGTAACCATGGGTTTGGGTTGCCATGGCAACCACGGGGTTGGGTTGCCATGGCAACCATGGGGTTGTGTTGCCATGGGAACCATGGCGTTTAGTTGCCATGGCAACCACGGGGTTTGGTTGCCATGGTAACCATGGGGTTGGGTTGCCATGGCAACCATGGGGTTGGGTTGCCATGGCAACCATGGGGTTGGGTTCCCATGGTAACCATGGGGTTGGGTTGCCATGGTAACCATGGGGTTGTGTGTCCATGGTAACCATGGGGTTGGGTTGCCATGGCAACCACGGGGTTTGGTTGCTATGGTAACCATGGGGTTGGGTTGCCATGGCAACCATGGGGTTGTGTTGCCATGGTAACCATGGCGTTTACTTGCCATGGCAACCACGGGGTTTGGTTGCCATGGTAACCATGGGGTTGGGTTGCCATGGCAACCATGGGGTTGTGTTGCCATGGTAACCATGGGGTTGGGTTGCCATGGCAACCATGGGGTTGGGTTGCCATTTTAACCATGGCGTTTAGTTGCCATGGCAACCACGGGGTTTGGTTGCCATGGTAACCATGGGGTTGGGTTGCCATGGCAACCATGGGGTTGGGTTGCCATGGCAACCATGGGGTTGTGTTGCCATGGTAACCATGGGGTAGTGTTTCCATGGCAACCACGGGGTTTGGTTGCCATGGTAACCATGGGGTTGGGTTGCCATGGCAACCATGGGGTTGTGTTGCCATGGCAACCATGGGGTTGTGTTGCCATGGTAACCATGCGGTTGGGTTGCCATGGCAACCATGGGGTTGTGTTGCCATGGTAACCATGAAGTTTAGTTGCCATGGCAACTATGGGGTTCTGTTGCCATGGTAACCATGGGGTTGGGTTGCCATGGCAACCATGGCGTTTTGTTGCCATGGCAACTATGGGGTTCTGTTGCCATGGTAACCATGGGGTTGGGTTGCCATGGCAACCATGGGGTTGTGTTGCCATGGTAACCATGGCGTTTAGTTGCCATGGCAACTATGGGGTTGTGTTGCCATGGTAACCATGGCGTTTACTTGCCATGGCAACCACGGGGTTTGGTTGCCATGGTAACCATGGGGTTGGGTTGCCATGGCAACCATGGGGTTGTGTTGCCATGGTAACCATGGGGTTGGGTTGCCATGGCAACCATGGGGTTGGGTTGCCATTTTAACCATGGCGTTTAGTTGCCATGGCAACCACGGGGTTTGGTTGCCATGGTAACCATGGGGTTGGGTTGCCATGGCAACCATGGGGTTGGGTTGCCATGGCAACCATGGGGTTGTGTTGCCATGGTAACCATGGGGTAGTGTTTCCATGGCAACCACGGGGTTTGGTTGCCATGGTAACCATGGGGTTGGGTTGCCATGGCAACCATGGGGTTGGGTTGCCATGGCAACCATGGGGTTGTGTTGCCATGGTAACCATGCGGTTGGGTTGCCATGGCAACCATGGGGTTGTGTTGCCATGGTAACCATGAAGTTTAGTTGCCATGGCAACTATGGGGTTCTGTTGCCATGGTAACCATGGGGTTGGGTTGCCATGGCAACCATGGCGTTTTGTTGCCATGGCAACTATGGGGTTCTGTTGCCATGGTAACCATGGGGTTGGGTTGCCATGGCAACCATGGGGTTGTGTTGCCATGGTAACCATGGCGTTTAGTTGCCATGGCAACTATGGGGTTGTGTTGCCATGGTAACCATGGCGTTTAGTTGCCATGGCAACCATGGGGTTGTGTTGCCATGGGAACCATGGGGTTGGGTTGCCATGGCATCCACGGGCTTGGGTTGCCATGGCAACCACGGGGTTTGGTTGCCATGGTAACCATATGGTTGGGTTGCCATGGCAACCATGGGGTTGTGTTGCCATGGTAACCATGGCGTTTTGTTGCCATGGCAACTATGGGGTTCTGATGCCATGGCAACCATGGGGTAGTGTTTCCATGGCAACCACGGGGTTTGGTTGCCATGGTAACCATGGCGTTTAGTTGCCATGGCAACCACGGGGTTTGGTTGCCATGGTAACCATGGGGTTGGGTTGCCATGGCAACCATGGGGTTGTGTGTCCATGGTAACCATAAGGTTGGGTTGCCATGGCAACCATGGGGTTGGGTTGCCATGGCAACCATGGGGTTGGGTTGCCATGGTAACCATGGCGTTTAGTTGCCATGGCAACTATGGGGTTCTGTTGCCATGGTAACCATGGGGTTGGGCTGCCATGGCAACCATGGGGTTGTGTTGCCATGGGAACCATGGGGTTGGGTTGCCATGGGCATCCACGGGGTTGTGTTGCCATGGCAACCACGGGGTTTGGCTGCCATGGCAACCATGGGGTTCTGTGTCCATGGTAACCATGGGGTTGTGTTGCCATGGTAACCATGGCGTTTAGTTGCCATGGCAACTATGGGGTTCTGTTGCCATGGTAACCATGGGGTTGGGTTGCCATGGCAACCATGGGGTTGTGTTGCCATGGGAACCATGGGGTTGGGTTGCCATGGCAACCATGGGGTTGGGTTGCCATGGCAACCATGGGGTTGTGTTGCCATGGTAACCATGGCGTTTAGTTGCCATGGCAACCACGGGGTTTGGTTGCCATGGTAACCATGGGGTTGTGTTGCCATGGTAACCATGGGGTTGGGTTCCCATAGTAACCACGGGGTTGGGTTGCCATGGCAACCACGGGGTTTGATTGCCATGGCAACCATGGGGTTCTGTGTCCATGGGAACCATGGGGTTGTGTTGCCATGGTAACCGTGGCGTTTTGTTGCCATGGCAACTATGGGGTTCTGATGCCATGGCAACCATGGGGTAGTGTTTCCATGGCAACCACGGGGTTTGGTTGCCATGGTAACCATGGGGTTGGGTTGCCATGGCAACCATGGGGTTGGGTTGCCATGGCAACCATGGGGTTGTGTTGCCATGCTAACCATGCGGTTGGGTTGCCATGGCAACCATGGGGTTGTGTTGCCATGGTAACCATGACGTTTAGTTGCCATGGCAACTATGGGGTTCTGTTGCCATGGTAACCATGGGGTTGGGTTGCCATGGCAACCATGGGGTTGTGTTGCCATGTTGACCATGGGGTTGTGTTGCCATGGCATCCACGGGGTTGGGTTGCCATGGCAACCACGGGGTTTGGTTGCCATGGCAACCATGGGGTTGTGTTGCCACGGTAACCATGGCGTTTAGTTGCCATGGCAACTATGGGGTTCTGTTGCCATGGTAACCATGGGGTTGGGTTGCCATGGCAACCATGGGGTTGTGTTGCCATGGGAACCATGGGGTTGGGTTGCCATGGCAACCATGGGGTTGGGTTGCCATGGCAATCATGGGGTTGTGTTGCCATGGTAACCATGGCTTTTAGTTGCCATGGCAACTATGGGGTTCTCTTGCCATGGTAACCATGGGGTTGTGTTGCCATGGTAACGATGGGGTTGTGTTGCCATGGTAACTATGGGGTTGGGTTGCTATGGAAACTATGGGGTTTAGTTGCCATGGCAACCATGGGGTTGAGATGCCGTGGTAACCATGCAGTTGGGTTGCCGTGGTAACCATGCGGTTGTGTTGTTGTGCTAACCATGCTGTTGTGTTGCCATGGTAACCATGGGGTAGTGTTGCCATGGCAACCACGGGGTTGTGTTGCCATGGGAACCATGGGGTTGGGTTGCCATGGCATCCACGGGGTTGTGTTGCCATGGCAACCACGGGGTTTGTCTGCCATGGCAACCATGGGGTTCTGTGTCCATGGTAACCATGGGGTTGTGTTGCCATGGTAACCATGGCGTTTAGTTGCCATGGCAACTATGGGGTTCTGTTGCCATGGTAACCATGGGGTTGGGTTGCCATGGCAACCATGGGGTTGTGTTGCCATGGGAACCATGGTGTTGGGTTGCCATGGCAACCATGGGGTTGGGTTGCCATGGCAACCATGGTGTTGTGTTGCCATGGTAACCATGGCGTTTAGTTGCCATGGCAACCACGAGGTTTGGTTGCCATGGTAACCATGGGGTTGGGTTGCCATGGCAATCATGGGGTTGGGTTCCCATGGTCACCATGGGGTTG
Organism: Netta rufina; assembly: GCF_964035555.1. Classification (NCBI taxonomy): domain Eukaryota; kingdom Metazoa; phylum Chordata; class Aves; order Anseriformes; family Anatidae; genus Netta; species Netta rufina. The sequence goes on along the minus strand of NW_028168851.1, from coordinate 338,868 downwards.
GGTTGCCATGGCAACCATGGGGTTGTGTTGCCATGGCAACTATGGGGTTCTGATGCCATGGCAACCATGGGGTTCTGTTGCCATGGTAACCATGGGGTTGGGTTGCCATGGCAACCATGGGTTTGTGTTGCCATGGGAACCATCGGGTTGGGTTGCCATGGCATCCACGGGGTTGGATTGCCATGGCAACCACGGGGTTTGGTTGCCATGGCAATAATGGGGTTCTGTGTCCATGGTAACCATGGGGTTGTGTTGCCATGGTAACCATGGCGTTTAGTTGCCATGGCAACTATGGGGTTCTGTTGCCATGGCAACCACGGGGTTTGGTTGCCATGGTAACCATGGGGTTTTGTTGCCATTGCAACCATGGGGTTGTGTTGCCATGGTAACCATGGGGTTGGGTTGCCATGGCAACCGCGGGGTTTGGTTGCCATGGTAACCATGGCGTTTAGTTGCCATGGCAACTATGGGTTTCTGTTGCCATGGTAACCATGGGGTTGGGTTGCCATGGCAACCATGGGGTTGTGTTGCCATGGGAACCATGGGGTTGGGTTGCCATGGCATCCACGGGTTTGGGTTGCCATGGTAACCATGGCGTTTTGTTGCCATGGTAACCATGGCGTTTTGTTGCCATGGCAACCATGGGGTAGTGTTTCCATGGCAACCACGGGGTTTGGTTGCCATGGTAACCATGGGGTTGGGTTGCCATGGCAACCATGGGGTTGTGTTGCCATGGTAACCATGGGGTTGTGTTGCCATGGCAACCATGGGGTTGTGTTGCCATGGTAACCATGGCGTTTAGTTGCCATGGCAACTATGGGGTTCTGTGTCCATGGCAACCATGGGGTTGGGTTGCCATGGCAACCATGGGGTTGTGTTGCCATGGTAACCATGGCGTTTTGTTGCCATGGTAACCATGGCGTTTTGTTGCCATGGCAACCATGGGGTAGTGTTTCCATGGCAACCACGGGGTTTGGTTGCCATGGTAACCATGGGGTTGGGTTGCCATGGCAACCATGGGGTTGTGTTGCCATGGTAACCATGGGGTTGTGTTGCCATGGCAACCATGGGGTTGTGTTGCCATGGTAACCATGGCGTTTAGTTGCCATGGCAACTATGGGGTTCTGTGTCCATGGCAACCATGGGGTTGGGTTGCCATGGCAACCATGGGGTTGTGTTGCCATGGTAACCATGGCGTTTATTTGCCATGGCAACTATGGGGTTCTGTTGCCATGGTAACCATGGTGTTGGGTTGCCATGGCAACCATGGGGTTGTGTTGCCATGGGAACCATGGGGTTGGGTTGCCATGGCAACCATGGGGTTGGGTTGCCATGGCAAACATGGGGTTGGGTTGCCATGGTAACCATGGGGTTGTGTTGCCATGGTAACCATGGCGTTTAGTTGCCATGGCAACCACGGAGTTTGGTTGCCATGGTAACCACGGGGTTTGGTTGCCATGGTAACCATGGGGTTGGGTTGCCATGGCAACCATGGGGTTGTGTTGCCATGGTAACCATGGCGTTGGGTTGCCATGGCAACCGCGGGGTTTGGTTGCCATGGTAACCATGGCGTTTAGTTGCCATGGCAACTATGGGGTTCTGTTGCCATGGTAACCATGGGGTTGGGTTGCCATGGCAACCATGGGGTTGTGTTGCCATGGGAACCATGGGGTTGGGTTGCCATGGCATCCACGGGGTTGGGTTGCCATGGCAACCACGGGGTTTGGTTGCCATGGTAACCATGGCGTTTAGTTGCCATGGCAACCACGGGGTTTGGTTGCCATGGTAACCATGGGGTTGTGTTGCCATGGCAACCATGGGGTTTAGTTGCCATGGTAACCATGGGGTTGGGTTGCCATGGCAACCACGGGGTTTGGTTGCTATGGTAACCATGGGGTTGGGTTGCCATGGCAACCATGGGGTTGCGTTGCCATGGTAACCATGGCGTTTAGTTGCCATGGCAACCACGGGGTTTGGTTGCCATGGTAACCATGGGGTTGGGTTGCCATGGCAACCATGGGGTTGTGTTGCCATGGTAACCATGGGGTTGGGTTGCCATGGCAACCATGGGGTTGGGTTGCCATGGCAACCATGGGGTTGGGTTGCCATGGTAACCATGGCGTTTAGTTGCCATGGCAACCACGGGGTTTGGTTGCCATGGTAACCATGGGGTTGGGTTGCCATGGCAACCATGGGGTTGGGTTGCCATGGCAACCATGGGGTTGTGTTGCCATGGTAACCATGGGGTTGTGTTGCAATGGCAACCATGGGGTTGTGTTGCCATGGTAACCATGGCGTTTAGTTGCCATGGCAACTATGGGGTTCTGTTGCCATGGTAACCATGGGGTTGGGTTGCCATGGCAACCATGGGGTTGTGTTGCCATGGGAACCATGGGGTTGGGTTGCCATGGCATCCACGGGGTTGTGTTGCCATGGCAACCACGGGGTTTGGCTGCCATGGCAACCATGGGGTTCTGTGTCCATGGTAACCATGGGGTTGTGTTGCCATGGTAACCATGGCGTTTAGTTGCCATGGCAACTATGGGGTTCTGTTGCCATGGTAACCATGGGGTTGGGTTGCCATGGCAACCATGGGGTTGTGTTGCCATGGGAACCATGGGGTTGGGTTGCCATGGCAACCATGGGGTTGGGTTGCCATGGCAACCATGGGGTTGTGTTGCCATGGTAAACATGGCGTTTAGTTGCCATGGCAACCACGGGGTTTGGTTGCAATGGTAACCATGGGGTTGTGTTGCCATGGCAACCATGGGGTTGGGTTCCCATGGTAACCACGGGGTTGGGTTGCCATGGCAACCACGGGGTTTGATTGCCATGGCAACCATGGGGTTCTGTGTCCATGGTAACCATGGGGTTGTGTTGCCATGGTAACCATGGCGTTTTGTTGCCATGGCAACTATGGGGTTCTGATGCCATGGCAACCATGGGGTAGTGTTTCCATGGCAACCACGGGGTTTGGTTGCCATGGTAAGCATGGGGTTGGGTTGCCATGGCAACCATGGGGTTGGGTTGCCATGGCAACCATGCGGTTGGGTTGCCATGGTAACCATGCGGTTGGGTTGCCATGGCAACCATGGGGTTGTGTTGCCATGGTAACCATGGCGTTTAGTTGCCATGGCAACTATGGGGTTCTGTTGCCATGGTAACCATGGGGTTGTGTTGCCATGGCATCCACGGGGTTGGGTTGCCATGGCAACCACGGGGTTTGGTTGCCATGGCAACCATGGGGTTGTGTTGCCATGGTAACCATGGCGTTTAGTTGCCATGGCAACTATGGGGTTCTGTTGCCATGGTAACCATGGGGTTGGGTTGCCATGGCAACCATGGGGTTGTGTTGCCATGGGAACCATGGGGTTGGGTTGCCATGGCAACCATGGGGTTGGGTTGCCATGGCAATCATGGGGTTGTGTTGCCATGGTAACCATGGCTTTTAGTTGCCATGGCAACTATGGGGTTCTCTTGCCATGGTAACCATGGGGTTGTGTTGCCATGGTAACGATGGGGTTGTGTTGCCATGGTAACTATGGGGTTGGGTTGCTATGGAAACTATGGGGTTTAGTTGCCATGGCAACCATGGGGTTGAGATGCCGTGGTAACCATGCAGTTGGGTTGCCGTGGTAACCATGCGGTTGTGTTGTTGTGCTAACCATGCTGTTGTGTTGCCATGGTAACCATGGGGTAGTGTTGCCATGGCAACTACGGGGTTTGGTTGCTATGGTAACCATGGGGTTCTGTGTCCATGGTAACCATGGGGTTGGGTTGCCATGGTAACCATGGCGTTTAGTTGCCATGGCAACCACGGGGTTTGGTTGCTATGGTAACCATGGGGTTCTGTGTCCATGGCAACCACGGGGTTTGGTTGCCATGGTAACCATGGGGTTGGGTTGCCATGGCAACCATGGGGTTGGGTTGCCATGGCAACCATGGGGTTGGTTTCCCATGGTAACCATGGGGTTGGGTTGCCATGGCAACCATGGGGTTGTGTTGCCATGGTAACCATGGCGTTTAGTTGCCATGGCAACTATGGGGTTCTGTTGCCATGGTAACCATGGGGTTGGGTTGCCATGGCAACCATGGGGTTGTGTTGCCATGGGAACCATGGGGTTGGGTTGCCATGGCATCCACGGGGTTGTGTTGCCATGGCAACCACGGGGTTTGGCTGCCATGGCAACCACGGGGTTTGGTTGCCATGGCAACCATGGGGTTCTGTGTCCATGGTAACCATGGGGTTGTGTTGCCATGGTAACCATGGCGTTTTGTTCCCATGGTAACCATGGCGTTTTGTTGCCATGGCAACCATGGGGTAGTGTTTCCATGGCAACCACGGTGTTTGGTTGCCATGGTAACCATGGGGTTGGGTTGCCATGGCAACCATGGGGTTGTGTTGCCATGGCAACCATGGGGTTGTGTTGCCATGGTAACCATGGCGTTTAGTTGCCATGGCAACTATGGGGTTCTGTGTCCATGGTAACCATGGGGTTGGGTTGCCATGGCAACCATGGGGTTGTGTTGCCATGGGAACCATGGGGTTGGGTTGCCATGGAATCCACGGGGTTGGGTTGCCATGGCAACCACGGGGTTTGGTTGCCATGGCAACCATGGGGTTGTGTTGCCATGGTAACCATGGCGTTGTGTTGCCATGGCAACTATGGGGTTCTGTTGCCATGGTAACCATGGGGTTGGGTTGCCATGGCAACCATGGGGTTGTGTTGCCATGGTAACCATGGGGTTGGGTTGCCATGGCAACCATGGGGTTGGGTTGCCATGGCAAACATGGGATTGGGTTGCCATGGTAACCATGGGGTTGTGTTGCCATGGTAACCATGGCGTTTAGTTGCCATGGCAACGACGGAGTTTGGTTGCCATGGTAACCACGGGGTTCTGTTGCCATGGTAATCATGGGGTTGGGTTGCCATGGCAACCATGGGGTTGTGTTGCCATGGTAACCATGGGGTTGGGTTGCCATGGCAACCGCGGGGTTTGGTTGCCATGGTAACCATGGCGTTTAGTTGCCATGGCAACTATGGGGTTCTATTGCCATGGTAACCATGGGGTTGGGTTGCCATGGCAACCATGGGGTTGTGTTGCCATGGGATCCATGGGGTTGGGTTGCCATGGCATCCACGGGGTTGGGTTGCCATTGCAACCACGGGGTTTGTTTGCCATGGTAACCATGGCGTTTAGTTGCCATGGCAACCACGGGGTTTGGTTGCCATGGTAACCATGGGGTTGTGTTGCCATGGCAACCATGGGGTTTAGTTGCCATGGCAACTATGGGGTTCTGTTGCCATGGTAACCATGGGGTTGGGTTGCCATGTCAACAATGGGGTTGGGTTGCCATGGCAACCATGGGGTTGGGTTGCCATGGCAACCATGGGGTTGTGTTGCCATGGGAACCATGGCGTTTAGTTGCCATGGCAACCACGGGGTTTGGTTTCCATGGTAACCATGGGGTTGGGTTGCCATGGCAACCATGGGGTTGGGTTCCCATGGTAACCATGGGGTTGGGTTGCCATGGCAACCATGGGGTTGTGTGTCCATGGTAACCATGGGGTTGTGTTGCCATGGTAACCATGGCGTTTTGTTGCCATGGCAACTATGGGGTTCTGTTGCCATGGCAACCATGGCGTAGTGTTTCCATGGCAACCACGGGGTTTGGTTGCCATGGTAACCATGGGGTTGGGTTGCCATGGCAACCACGGGGTTTGGTTGCTATGGTAACCATGGGGTTGGGTTGCCATGGCAACCATGGGGTTGTGTTGCCATGGTAACCATGGCGTTTAGTTGCCATGGCAACCACGGGGTTGGGTTGCCATGGCAACCATGGGGTTGTGTTGCCATGGCAACCATGGGGTTGTGTTGCCATGGCAACCATGGGGTTGGGTTGCCATGGCAACCATGGGGTTGGGTTGCCATGGCAACCATGGGGTTGGGTTGCCATGGTAACCATGGCGTTTAGTTGCCATGGCAACCACGGGGTTTGGTTGCCATGGTAACCATGGGGTTGGGTTGCCATGGCAACCATGGGGTTGGGTTGCCATGGCAAACATGGGGTTGTGTTGCCATGGTAACCATGGGGTTGTGTTGCCATGGCAACCATGGGGTTGTGTTGCCATGGTAACCATGGCGTTTAGTTGCCATGGCAACTATGGGGTTCTGTTGCCATGGTAACCATGGGGTTGGGTTGCCATGGCAACCATGGGGTTGTGTTGCCATGGTAACCATGGGGTTGGGTTGCCATGGCAACCATGGGGTTGGGTTGCCATGGTAACCATGGCGTTTAGTTTCCATGGCAACCACGGGGTTTGGTTGCCATGGTAACCATGGGGTTGGGTTGCCATGGCAACCATGGGGTTGGGTTGCCATGGCAACCATGGGGTTGTGTTGCCATGGGAACCATGGGGTTGGGTTGCCATGGCAACCATGGGGTTGTGTTGCCATGGTAACCATGGGGTTGGGTTGCCATGGCAACCATGGGGTTGTGTTGCCATGGGAACCATGGGGTTGGGTTGCCATGGCATCCACGGGCTTGGGTTGCCATGGCAACCACGGGGTTTGGTTGCCATGGTAACCATGGGGTTGGGTTGCCATGGCAACCATGGGGTTGTGTTGCCATGGTAACCATGGCGTTTTGTTGCCATGGCAACTATGGGGTTCTGATGCCATGGCAACCATGGGGTAGTGTTTCCATGGCAACCACGGGGTTTGGTTGCCATGGTAACCATGGCGTTTAGTTGCCATGGCAACCACGGGGTTTGGTTGCCATGGTAACCATGGGGTTGGGTTGCCATGGCAACCATGGGGTTGTGTTGCCATGGTAACCATAAGGTTGGGTTGCCATGGCAACCATGGGGTTGGGTTGCCATGGTAACCATGGCGTTTAGTTGCCATTGCAGCCACGGGGTTTGGTTGCCATGGTAACCATGGGGTTGGGTTGCCATGGCAACCATGGGGTTGGGTTGCCATGGCAACCATGGGGTTGTGTTGCCATGGTAACCATGGGGTTGTGTTGCCATGGCAACCATGGGGTTGTGTTGCCATGGTAACCATGGGGTTGGGTTGCCATGGCAACCATGGGGTTGTGTTGCCATGGTAACCATGGGGTTGTGTTGCCATGGCAACCTTGGGGTTGTGTTGCCATGGTAACCATGGCGTTTAGTTGCCATGGCAACCACGGAGTTTGGTTGCCATGGTAACCACGGGGTTTGGTTGCCATGGTAACCATGGGGTTGGGTTGCCATGGCAACCATGGGGTTGTGTTGCCATGGTAATTATGGGGTTGGGTTGCCATGGCAACCATGGGGTTGTGTTGCCATGGTAACCATGGCGTTTAGTTGCCATGGCAACTATGGGGTTCTGTTGCCATGGTAACCATGGGGTTGGGTTGCCATGGCAACCATGGGGTTGTGTTGCCATGGGAACCATGGGGTTGGGTTGCCATGGCATCCACGGGATTGGGTTGGCATGGCAAACACGGGGTTTGGTTGCCATGGCAACCATGGGATTCTGTGTCCATGGTAACCATGGCGTTGTGTTGCCATGGTAACCATGGCGTTTAGTTGCCATGGCAACCACGGAGATGGTTGCCATGGTAACCATGGGGTTGTGTTGCCATGGTAACCATGGCGTTTAGTTGCCATGGCAACTATGGGGTTCTGTTGCCATGGTAACCATGGGGTTGGGTTGCCATGGCAACCATGGGGTTGTGTTGCCATGGGAACCATGGGGTTGGGTTGCCATGGCATCTACGGGGTTGGGTTGCCATGGTAACCATGGGGTTGGGTTGCCATGGTAACCATGGCGTTTAGTTGCCATGGCAACTATGGGGTTCTGTTGCCATGGTAACCATGGGGTTGGGTTGCCATGGCAACTATGGGGTTCTGTTGCCATGGTAACCATGGGGTTGGGTTGCCATGGCAACCATGGGGTTGTGTTGCCATGGTAACCATGGGGTTGGGTTGCCATGGCAACCATGGGGTTGGGTTGCCATGGCAAACATGGGGTTGGGTAGCCATGGTAACCATGGGGTTGTGTTGCCATGGTAACCATGGCGTTTAGTTGCCATGGCAACCACGGAGTTTGGTTGCCATGGTAACCACGGGGTTTGGTTGCCATGGTAACCATGGGGTTGGGTTGCCATGGCAACCATGGGGTTGTGTTGCCATGGTAACCATGGGGTTGGGTTGCCATGGCAACCGCGGGGTTTGGTTGCCATGGTAACCATGGCGTTTAGTTGCCATGGCAACTATGGGGTTCTATTGCCATGGTAACCATGGGGTTGGGTTGCCATGGCAACCACGGGGTTTGGTTGCCATGGTAACCATGGCGTTTAGTTGCCATGGCAACCACGGGGTTTGGTTGCCATGGTAACCATGGGGTTGTGTTGCCATGGCAACCATGGGGTTTAGTTGCCATGGCAACTATGGGGTTCTGTTGCCATGGTAACCATGGGGTTGGGTTGCCATGTCAACAATGGGGTTGGGTTGCCATGGCAACCATGGGGTTGGGTTGCCATGGCAACCATGGGGTTGTGTTGCCATGGGAACCATGGCGTTTAGTTGCCATGGCAACCACGGGGTTTGGTTTCCATGGTAACCATGGGGTTGGGTTGCCATGGCAACCATGGGGTTGGGTTCCCATGGTAACCATGGGGTTGGGTTGCCATGGCAACCATGGGGTTGTGTGTCCATGGTAACCATGGGGTTGTGTTGCCATGGTAACCATGGCGTTTTGTTGCCATGGCAACTATGGGGTTCTGTTGCCATGGCAACCATGGGGTAGTGTTTCCATGGCAACCACGGGGTTTGGTTGCCATGGTAACCATGGGGTTGGGTTGCCATGGCAACCACGGGGTTTGGTTGCTATGGTAACCATGGGGTTGGGTTGCCATGGCAACCATGGGGTTGTGTTGCCATGGTAACCATGGCGTTTAGTTGCCATGGCAACCACGGGGTTGGGTTGCTATGGCAACCATGGGGTTGTGTTGCCATGGCAACCATGGGGTTGTGTTGCCATGGGAACCATGGGGTTTGGTTGCCATGGCAACCATGGGGTTGGGTTGCCATGGCAACAATGGGGTTGGGTTGCCATGGTAACCATGGCGTTTAGTTGCCATGGCTACCACGGGGTTTGGTTGCCATGGTAACCATGGGGTTGGGTTGCCATGGCAACCATGGGGTTGGGTTGCCATGGCAAACATGGGGTTGTGTTGCCATGGTAACCACGGGGTTGTGTTGCCATGGCAACCATGGGGTTGTGTTGCCATGGTAACCATGGCGTTTAGTTGCCATGGCAACTATGGGGTTCTGTTGCCATGGTAACCATGGGGTTGGGTTGCCATGGCAACCATGGGGTTGTGTTGCCATGGTAACCATGGGGTTGGGTTGCCATGGCAACCATGGGGTTGGGTTGCCGTGGTAACCATGGCGTTTAGTTGCCATGGCAACCACGGGGTTTGGTTGCCATGGTAACCATGGGGTTGGGTTGCCATGGCAACCATGTGGTTGGGTTGCCATGGCAACCATGGGGTTGTGTTGCCATGGTAACCATGGGGTTGGGTTGCCATGGCAACCATGGGGTTGTGTTGCCATGGTAACCATGGGGTTGGGTTGCCATGGCAACCATGGGGTTGTGTTGCCATGGGAACCATGGGGTTGGGTTGCCATGGCATCCACGGGCTTGGGTTGCCATGGCAACCACGGGGTTTGGTTGCCATGGTAACCATGGGGTTGGGTTGCCATGGCAACCATGGTGTTGTGTTGCCATGGTAACCATGGCGTTTTGTTGCCATGGCAACTATGGGGTTCTGATGCCATGGCAACCATGGGGTAGTGTTTCCATGGCAACCACGGGGTTTGGTTGCCATGGTAACCATGGCGTTTAGTTGCCATGGCAACCACGGGGTTTGGTTGCCATGGTAACCATGGGGTTGGGTTGCCATGGCAACCACGGGGTTGTGTTGCCATGGTAACCATAAGGTTGGGTTGCCATGGCAACCATGGGGTTGGGTTGCCATGGTAACCATGGCGTTTAGTTGCCATGGCAACCACGGGGTTTGGTTGCCATGGTAACCATGGGGTTGGGTTGCCATGGCAACCATGGGGTTGGGTTGCCATGGTAACCATGGGGTTGTGTTGCCATGGCAACCATGGGGTTGTGTTGCCATGGTAACCATGGGGTTGGGTTGCCATGGCAACCATGGGGTTGTGTTGCCATGGTAACCATGGGGTTGTGTTGCCATGGCAACCTTGGGGTTGTGTTGCCATGGTAACCATGGCGTTTAGTTGCCATGGCAACCACGGAGTTTGGTTGCCATGGTAACCACGGGGTTTGGTTGCCATGGTAACCATGGGGTTGGGTTGCCATGGCAACCATGGGGTTGTGTTGCCATGGTAACCATGGGGTTGGGTTGCCATGGCAACCATGGGGTTGTGTTGCCATGGTAACCATGGCGTTTAGTTGCCATGGCAACTATGGGGTTCTGTTGCCATGGTAACCATGGGGTTGGGTTGCCATGGCAACCATGGGGTTGTGTTGCCATGGGAACCATGGGGTTGGGTTGCCATGGCATCCACGGGGTTGGGTTGCCATGGCTACCACGGGGTTTGGTTGCCATGGCAACCATGGGGTTCTGTGTCCATGGTAACCATGGCGTTGTGTTGCCATGGTAACCATGGCGTTTAGTTGCCATGGCAACCACGGAGTCTGGTTGCCATGGTAACCATGGGGTTGTGTTGCCATGGTAACCATGGCGTTTAGTTGCCATGGCAACTATGGGGTTCTGTTGCCATGGTAACCATGGGGTTGGGTTGCCATGGCATCCACGGGGTTGGGTTGCCATGGCATCCACGGGGTTGGGTTGCCATGGTAACCATGCGGTTGGGTTGCCATGGCAACCATGGGGTTGTGTTGCCATGGTAACCATGACGTTTAGTTGCCATGGCAACTATGGGGTTCTGTTGCCATGGTAACCATGGGGTTGGGTTGCCATGGCAACCATGGGGTTGGGTTGCCATGGCAAACATGGGGTTGTGTTGCCATGGTAACCACGGGGTTGTGTTGCCATGGCAACCATGGGGTTGTGTTGCCATGGTAACCATGGCGTTTAGTTGCCATGGCAACTATGGGGTTCTGTTGCCATGGTAACCATGGGGTTGGGTTGCCATGGCAACCATGGGGTTGTGTTGCCATGGTAACCATGGGGTTGGGTTGCCATGGCAACCATGGGGTTGGGTTGCCGTGGTAACCATGGCGTTTAGTTGCCATGGCAACCACGGGGTTTGGTTGCCATGGTAACCATGGGGTTGGGTTGCCATGGCAACCATGTGGTTGGGTTGCCATGGCAACCATGGGGTTGTGTTGCCATGGTAACCATGGGGTTGGGTTGCCATGGCAACCATGGGGTTGTGTTGCCATGGTAACCATGGGGTTGGGTTGCCATGGCAACCATGGGGTTGTGTTGACATGGGAACCATGGGGTTGGGTTGCCATGGCATCCACGGGCTTGGGTTGCCATGGCAACCACGGGGTTTGGTTGCCATGGTAACCATGGGGTTGGGTTGCCATGGCAACCATGGTGTTGTGTTGCCATGGTAACCATGGCGTTTTGTTGCCATGGCAACTATGGGGTTCTGATGCCATGGCAACCATGGGGTAGTGTTTCCATGGCAACCACGGGGTTTGGTTGCCATGGTAACCATGGCGTTTAGTTGCCATGGCAACCACGGGGTTTGGTTGCCATGGTAACCATGGGGTTGGGTTGCCATGGCAACCACGGGGTTGTGTTGCCATGGTAACCATAAGGTTGGGTTGCCATGGCAACCATGGGGTTGGGTTGCCATGGTAACCATGGCGTTTAGTTGCCATGGCAACCACGGGGTTTGGTTGCCATGGTAACCATGGGGTTGTGTTGCCATGGCAACCTTGGGGTTGTGTTGCCATGGTAACCATGGCGTTTAGTTGCCATGGCAACCACGGAGTTTGGTTGCCATGGTAACCACGGGGTTTGGTTGCCATGGTAACCATGGGGTTGGGTTGCCATGGCAACCATGGGGTTGTGTTGCCATGGTAACCATGGGGTTGGGTTGCCATGGCAACCATGGGGTTGTGTTGCCATGGTAACCATGGCGTTTAGTTGCCATGGCAACTATGGGGTTCTGTTGCCATGGTAACCATGGGGTTGGGTTGCCATGGCAACCATGGGGTTGTGTTGCCATGGGAACCATGGGGTTGGGTTGCCATGGCATCCACGGGGTTGGGTTGCCATGGCTACCACGGGGTTTGGTTGCCATGGCAACCATGGGGTTCTGTGTCCATGGTAACCATGGCGTTGTGTTGCCATGGTAACCATGGCGTTTAGTTGCCATGGCAACCACGGAGTCTGGTTGCCATGGTAACCATGGGGTTGTGTTGCCATGGTAACCATGGCGTTTAGTTGCCATGGCAACTATGGGGTTCTGTTGCCATGGTAACCATGGGGTTGGGTTGCCATGGCATCCACGGGGTTGGGTTGCCATGGCATCCACGGGGTTGGGTTGCCATGGTAACCATGCGGTTGGGTTGCCATGGCAACCATGGGGTTGTGTTGCCATGGTAACCATGACGTTTAGTTGCCATGGCAACTATGGGGTTCTGTTGCCATGGTAACCATGGGGTTGGGTTGCCATGGCAACCATGGGGTTGGGTTGCCATGGCAAACATGGGGTTGTGTTGCCATGGTAACCACGGGGTTGTGTTGCCATGGCAACCATGGGGTTGTGTTGCCATGGTAACCATGGCGTTTAGTTGCCATGGCAACTATGGGGTTCTGTTGCCATGGTAACCATGGGGTTGGGTTGCCATGGCAACCATGGGGTTGTGTTGCCATGGTAACCATGGGGTTGGGTTGCCATGGCAACCATGGGGTTGGGTTGCCGTGGTAACCATGGCGTTTAGTTGCCATGGCAACCACGGGGTTTGGTTGCCATGGTAACCATGGGGTTGGGTTGCCATGGCAACCATGTGGTTGGGTTGCCATGGCAACCATGGGGTTGTGTTGCCATGGTAACCATGGGGTTGGGTTGCCATGGCAACCATGGGGTTGTGTTGCCATGGTAACCATGGGGTTGGGTTGCCATGGCAACCATGGGGTTGTGTTGCCATGGGAACCATGGGGTTGGGTTGCCATGGCATCCACGGGCTTGGGTTGCCATGGCAACCACGGGGTTTGGTTGCCATGGTAACCATGGGGTTGGGTTGCCATGGCAACCATGGTGTTGTGTTGCCATGGTAACCATGGCGTTTTGTTGCCATGGCAACTATGGGGTTCTGATGCCATGGCAACCATGGGGTAGTGTTTCCATGGCAACCACGGGGTTTGGTTGCCATGGTAACCATGGCGTTTAGTTGCCATGGCAACCACGGGGTTTGGTTGCCATGGTAACCATGGGGTTGGGTTGCCATGGCAACCACGGGGTTGTGTTGCCATGGTAACCATAAGGTTGGGTTGCCATGGCAACCATGGGGTTGGGTTGCCATGGTAACCATGGCGTTTAGTTGCCATGGCAACCACGGGGTTTGGTTGCCATGGTAACCATGGGGTTGGGTTGCCATGGCAACCATGGGGTTGGGTTGCCATGGTAACCATGGGGTTGTGTTGCCATGGCAACCATGGGGTTGTGTTGCCATGGTAACCATGGGGTTGGGTTGCCATGGCAACCATGGGGTTGTGTTGCCATGGTAACCATGGGGTTGTGTTGCCATGGCAACCTTGGGGTTGTGTTGCCATGGTAACCATGGCGTTTAGTTGCCATGGCAACCACGGAGTTTGGTTGCCATGGTAACCACGGGGTTTGGTTGCCATGGTAACCATGGGGTTGGGTTGCCATGGCAACCATGGGGTTGTGTTGCCATGGTAACCATGGGGTTGGGTTGCCATGGCAACCATGGGGTTGTGTTGCCATGGTAACCATGGCGTTTAGTTGCCATGGCAACTATGGGGTTCTGTTGCCATGGTAACCATGGGGTTGGGTTGCCATGGCAACCATGGGGTTGTGTTGCCATGGGAACCATGGGGTTGGGTTGCCATGGCATCCACGGGGTTGGGTTGCCATGGCTACCACGGGGTTTGGTTGCCATGGCAACCATGGGGTTCTGTGTCCATGGTAACCATGGCGTTGTGTTGCCATGGTAACCATGGCGTTTAGTTGCCATGGCAACCACGGAGTCTGGTTGCCATGGTAACCATGGGGTTGTGTTGCCATGGTAACCATGGCGTTTAGTTGCCATGGCAACTATGGGGTTCTGTTGCCATGGTAACCATGGGGTTGGGTTGCCATGGCATCCACGGGGTTGGGTTGCCATGGCATCCACGGGGTTGGGTTGCCATGGTAACCATGCGGTTGGGTTGCCATGGCAACCATGGGGTTGTGTTGCCATGGTAACCATGACGTTTAGTTGCCATGGCAACTATGGGGTTCTGTTGCCATGGTAACCATGGGGTTGGGTTGCCATGGCAACCATGGGGTTGTGTTGCCATGGGGACCATGGGGTTGTGTTGCCATGGCATCCACGGGGTTGGGTTGCCATGGCAACCACGGGGTTTGGTTGCCATGGCAACCATGGGGTTGTGTTGCCACGGTAACCATGGCGTTTAGTTGCCATGGCAACTATGGGGTTCTGTTGCCATGGTAACCATGGGGTTGGGTTGCCATGGCAACCATGGGGTTGTGTTGCCATGGGAACCATGGGGTTGGGTTGCCATGGCAACCATGGGGTTGGGTTGCCATGGCAATCATGGGGTTGTGTTGCCATGGTAACCATGGCTTTTAGTTGCCATGGCAACTATGGGGTTCTCTTGCCATGGTAACCATGGGGTTGTGTTGCCATGGTAACGATGGGGTTGTGTTGCCATGGTAACTATGGGGTTGGGTTGCTATGGAAACTATGGGGTTTAGTTGCCATGGCAACCATGGGGTTGAGATGCCGTGGTAACCATGCAGTTGGGTTGCCGTGGTAACCATGCGGTTGTGTTGTTGTGCTAACCATGCTGTTGTGTTGCCATGGTAACCATGGGGTAGTGTTGCCATGGCAACCACGGGGTTGTGTTGCCATGGGAACCATGGGGTTGGGTTGCCATGGCATCCACGGGGTTGTGTTGCCATGGCAACCACGGGGTTTGGCTGCCATGGCAACCATGGGGTTCTGTGTCCATGGTAACCACGGGGTTTGGTTGCCATGGTAACCATGGCGTTTAGTTGCCATGGCAACTATGGGGTTCTGTTGCCATGGTAACCATGGGGTTGGGTTGCCATGGCAACCATGGGGTTGTGTTGCCATGGGAACCATGGTGTTGGGTTGCCATGGCAACCATGGGGTTGGGTTGCCATGGCAACCATGGGGTTGTGTTGCCATGGTAACCATGGCGTTTAGTTGCCATGGCAACCACGAGGTTTGGTTGCCATGGCAACCATGGGGTTGGGTTGCCATGGCAATCATGGGGTTGGGTTCCCATGGTCACCATGGGGTTGGGTTGCCATGGCAACCATGGGGTTGTGTTGCCATGATAAACATGGCGTTTAGTTGCCATGGCAACTATGGGGTTCTGTTGCCATGGTAACCATGGGGTTGGGTTTCCATGGCAACCATGGGTTTGTGTTGCCATGGGAACCATCGGGTTGGGTTGCCATGGCATCCACGGGGTTGGATTGCCATGGCAACCACGGGGTTTGGTTGCCATGGCAATAATGGGGTTCTGTGTCCATGGTAACCATGGGGTTGTGTTGCCATGGTAACCATGGCGTTTAGTTGCCATGGCAACTATGGGGTTCTGTTGCCATGGCAACCACGGGGTTTGGTTGCCATGGTAACCATGGGGTTTGGTTGCCATTGCAACCATGGGGTTGTGTTGCCATGGTAACCATGGGGTTGGGTTGCCATGGCAACCTCGGGGTTTGGTTGCCATGGTAACCATGGCGTTTAGTTGCCATGGCAACTATGGGTTTCTGTTGCCATGGTAACCATGGGGTTGGGTTGCCATGGCAACCATGGGGTTGTGTTGCCATGGGAACCATGGGGTTGGGTTGCCATGGCATCCACGGGGTTGGGTTGCCATGGCAACCACGGGGTTTGGTTGCCATGGCAACCATGGGGTTCTGTGTCCATGGTAACCATGGGGTTGTGTTGCCATGGTAACCATGGCGTTTTGTTGCCATGGTAACCATGGCGTTTTGTTGCCATGGCAACCATGGGGTAGTGTTTCCATGGCAACCACGGGGTTTGGTTCCCATGGTAACCATGGGGTTGGGTTGCCATGGCAACCATGGGGTTGTGTTGCCATGGTAACCATGGGGTTGTGTTGCCATGGCAACCATGGGGTTGTGTTGCCATGGTAACCATGGCGTTTAGTTGCCATGGCAACTATGGGGTTCTGTGTCCATGGCAACCATGGGGTTGGGTTGCCATGGCAACCATGGGGTTGTGTTGCCATGGTAACCATGGCGTTTATTTGCCATGGCAACTATGGGGTTCTGTTGCCATGGTAACCATGGTGTTGGGTTTCCATGGCAACCATGGGGTTGTGTTGCCATGGTAACCATGGGGTTGGGTTGCCATGGCAACCATGGGGTTGGGTTGCCATGGCAAACATGGGGTTGGGTTGCCATGGTAACCATGGGGTTGTGTTGCCATGGTAACCATGGCGTTTAGTTGCCATGGCAACCACGGAGTTTGGTTGCCATGGTAACCACGGGGTTTGGTTGCCATGGTAACCATGGGGTTGGGTTGCCATGGCAACCATGGGGTTGTGTTGCCATGGTAACCATGGCGTTGGGTTACCATGGCAACCGCGGGGTTTGGTTGCCATGGTAACCATGGCGTTTAGTTGCCATGGCAACTATGGGGTTCTGTTGCCATGGTAACCATGGGGTTGGGTTGCCATGGCAACCATGGGGTTGTGTTGCCATGGGAACCATGGGGTTGGGTTGCCATGGCATCCACGGGGTTGGGTTGCCACGGCAACCACGGGGTTTGGTTGCCATGGGAACCATGGCGTTTAGTTGCCATGGCAACCACGGGGTTTGGTTGCCATGGTAACCATGGGGTTGTGTTGCCATGGCAACCATGGGGTTTAGTTGCCATGGCAACTATGGGGTTCTGTTGCCATGGTAACCATGGGGTTGTGTTGCCATGGCAACCATGGGGTTGTGTTGCCATGGTAACCATGGGGTTGGGTTGCCATGGCAACCATGGGGTTGGGTTGCCATGGTAACCATGGCGTTTTGTTGCCATGGCAACTATGGGGTTCTGTTGCCATGGCAACCATGGGGTAGTGTTTCCATTGCAACCACGGGGTTTGGTTGCCATGGTAACCATGGGGTTGGGTTGCCATGGCAACCACGGGGTTTGGTTGCTATGGTAACCATGGGGTTGGGTTGCCATGGCAACCATGGGGTTGCGTTGCCATGGTAACCATGGCGTTTAGTTGCCATGGCAACCACGGGGTTTGGTTGCCATGGTAACCATGGGGTTGGGTTGCCATGGCAACCATGGGGTTGTGTTGCCATGGTAACCATGGGGTTGGGTTGCCATGGCAACCATGGGGTTGGGTTGCCATGGCAACCATGGGGTTGGGTTGCCATGGTAACCATGGCGTTTAGTTGCCATGGCAACCACGGGGTTTGGTTGCCATGGTAACCATGGGGTTGGGTTGCCATGGCAACCATGGAGTTGGGTTGCCATGGCAACCATGGGGTTGTGTTGCCATGGTAACCATGGGGTTGTGTTGCAATGGCAACCATGGGGTTGTGTTGCCATGGTAACCATGGCGTTTAGTTGCCATGGCAACTATGGGGTTCTGTTGCCATGGTAACCATGGGGTTGGGTTGCCATGGCAACCATGGGGTTGTGTTGCCATGGGAACCATGGGGTTGTGTTGCCATGGCATCCACGGGGTTGTGTTGCCATGGCAACCACGGGGTTTGGCTGCCATGGCAACCATGGGGTTCTGTGTCCATGGTAACCATGGGGTTGTGTTGCCATGGTAACCATGGCGTTTAGTTGCCATGGCAACTATGGGGTTCTGTTGCCATGGTAACCATGGGGTTGGGTTGCCATGGCAACCATGGGGTTGTGTTGCCATGGGAACCATGGGGTTGGGTTGCCATGGCAACCATGGGGTTGGGTTGCCATGGCAACCATGGGGTTGGGTTGCCATGGTAACCATGGCGTTTAGTTGCCATGGCAACCATGGGGTTTGGTTGCCATGGTAACCATGGGGTTGTGTTGCCATGGCAACCATGGGGTTGGGTTCCCATGGTAACCACGGGGTTGGGTTGCCATGGCAACCACGGGGTTTGATTGCCATGGCAACCATGGGGTTCTGTGTCCATGGTAACCATGGGGTTGTGTTGCCATGGTAACCATGGCGTTTTGTTGCCATGGCAACTATGGGGTTCTGATGCCATGGCAACCATGGGGTAGTGTTTCCATGGCAACCACGGGGTTTGGTTGCCATGGTAACCATGGCGTTGGGTTGCCATGGCAACCATGGGGTTGGGTTGCCATGGCAACCATGCGGTTGGGTTGCCATGGTAACCATGCGGTTGGGTTGCCATGGCAACCATGGGGTTGTGTTGCCATGGTAACCATGGCGTTTAGTTGCCATGGCAACTATGGGGTTCTGTTGCCATGGTAACCATGGGGTTGGGTTGCCATGGCAACCATGGGGTTGTCTTGCCATGGGAACCATGGAGTTGTGTTGCCATGGCATCCACGGGGTTGGGTTGCCATGGCAACCACGGGGTTTGGTTGCCATGGCAACCATGGGGTTCTGTTGCCATGGTAACCATGGGGTTGGGTTGCCATGGCAACCATGGGGTTGTGTTGCCATGGGAACCATGGGGTTGGGTTGCCATGGCAACCATGGGGTTGGGTTGCCATGGCAATCATGGGGTTGTGTTGCCATGGTAACCATGGCTTTTAGTTGCCATGGCAACTATGGGGTTCTCTTGCCATGGTAACCATGGGGTTGTGTTGCCATGGTAACGATGGGGTTGTGTTGCCATGGTAACTATGGGGTTGGGTTGCTATGGAAACTATGGGGTTTAGTTGCCATGGCAACCATGGGGTTGAGATGCCGTGGTAACCATGCAGTTGGGTTGCCGTGGTAACCATGCGGTTGTGTTGTTGTGCTAACCATGCTGTTGTGTTGCCATGGTAACCATGGGGTAGTGTTGCCATGGCAACTACGGGGTTTGGTTGCTATGGTAACCATGGGGTTCTGTGTCCATGGTAACCATGGGGTTGGGTTGCCATGGTAACCATGGCGTTTAGTTGCCATGGCAACCACGGGGTTTGGTTGCTATGGTAACCATGGGGTTCTGTGTCCATGGCAACCACGGGGTTTGGTTGCCATGGTAACCATGGGGTTGGGTTGCCATGGCAACCATGGGGTTGGGTTGCCATGGCAACCATGGGGTTGGTTTCCCATGGTAACCATGGGGTTGGGTTGCCATGGCAACCATGGGGTTGTGTTGCCATGGTAACCATGGCGTTTAGTTGCCATGGCAACTATGGGGTTCTGTTGCCATGGTAACCATGGGGTTGGGTTGCCATGGCAACCATGGGGTTGTGTTGCCATGGGAACCATGGGGTTGGGTTGCCATGGCATCCACGGGGTTGTGTTGCCATGGCAACCACGGGGTTTGGCTGCCATGGCAACCACGGGGTTTGGTTGCCATGGCAACCATGGGGTTCTGTGTCCATGGTAACCATGGGGTTGTGTTGCCATGGTAACCATGGCGTTTTGTTCCCATGGTAACCATGGCGTTTTGTTGCCATGGCAACCATGGGGTAGTGTTTCCATGGCAACCACGGTGTTTGGTTGCCATGGTAACCATGGGGTTGGGTTGCCATGGCAACCATGGGGTTGTGTTGCCATGGTAACCATGGGGTTGGGTTGCCATGGCAACCATGGGGTTGTGTTGCCATGGTAACCATGGCGTTTAGTTGCCCTGGCAACTATGGGGTTCTGTGTCCATGGTAACCATGGGGTTGGGTTGCCATGGCAACCATGGGGTTGTGTTGCCATGGGAACCATGGGGTTGGGTTGCCATGGAATCCACGGGGTTGGGTTGCCATGGCAACCACGGGGTTTGGTTGCCATGGCAACCATGGGGTTGTGTTGCCATGGTAACCATGGCGTTTAGTTGCCATGGCAACTATGGGGTTCTGTTGCCATGGTAACCATGGGGTTGGGTTGCCATGGCAACCATGGGGTTGTGTTGCCATGGTAACCATGGGGTTGGGTTGCCATGGCAAACATGGGGTTGGGTTGCCATGGCAAACATGGGGTTGGGTTGCCATGGTAACCATGGGGTTGTGTTGCCATGGTAACCATGGCGTTTAGTTGCCATGGCAACCACGGAGTTTGGTTGCCATGGTAACCACGGGGTTCTGTTGCCATGGTAACCATGGGGTTGGGTTGCCATGGCAACCATGGGGTTGTGTTGCCATGGTAACCATGGGGTTGGGTTGCCATGGCAACCGCGGGGTTTGGTTGCCATGGTAACCATGGCGTTTAGTTGCCATGGCAACTATGGGGTTCTATTGCCATGGTAACCATGGGGTTGGGTTGCCATGGCAACCATGGGGTTGTGTTGCCATGGGATCCATGGGGTTGGGTTGCCATGGCATCCACGGGGTTGGGTTGCCATTGCAACCACGGGGTTTGGTTGCCATGGTAACCATGGCGTTTAGTTGCCATGGCAACCACGGGGTTTGGTTGCCATGGTAACCATGGGGTTGTGTTGCCATGGCAACCATGGGGTTTAGTTGCCATGGCAACTATGGGGTTCTGTTGCCATGGTAACCATGGGGTTGGGTTGCCATGTCAACAATGGGGTTGGGTTGCCATGGCAACCATGGGGTTGGGTTGCCATGGCAACCATGGGGTTGTGTTGCCATGGGAACCATGGCGTTTAGTTGCCATGGCAACCACGGGGTTTGGTTTCCATGGTAACCATGGGGTTGGGTTGCCATGGCAACCATGGGGTTGGGTTCCCATGGTAACCATGGGGTTGGGTTGCCATGGCAACCATGGGGTTGTGTGTCCATGGTAACCATGGGGTTGTGTTGCCATGGTAACCATGGCGTTTTGTTGGCATGGCAACTATGGGGTTCTGTTGCCATGGCAACCATGGGGTAGTGTTTCCATGGCAACCACGGGGTTTGGTTGCCATGGTAACCATGGGGTTGGGTTGCCATGGCAACCACGGGGTTTGGTTGCTATGGTAACCATGGGGTTGGGTTGCCATGGCAACCATGGGGTTGTGTTGCCATGGTAACCATGGCGTTTAGTTGCCATGGCAACCACGGGGTTGGGTTGCCATGGCAACCATGGGGTTGGGTTGCCATGGCAAACATGGGGTTGTGTTGCCATGGTAACCATGGGGTTGGGTTGCCATGGCAACCATGGGGTTGGGTTGCCATGGCAACCATGGGGTTGGGTTGCCATGGTAACCATGGCGTTTAGTTGCCATGGCAACCACGGGGTTTGGTTGCCATGGTAACCATGGGGTTGGGTTGCCATGGCAACCATGGTGTTGTGTTGCCATGGGAACCATGGGGTTGGGTTGCCATGGCATCCACGGGCTTGGGTTGCCATTGCAACCACGGGGTTTGGTTGCCATGGTAACCATGGGGTTGGGTTGCCATGGCAACCATGGGGTTGTGTTGCCATGGTAACCATGGCGTTTTGTTGCCATGGCAACTATGGGGTTCTGATGACATGGCAACCATGGGGTAGTGTTTCCATGGCAACCACGGGGTTTGGTTGCCATGGTAACCATGGCGTTTAGTTACCATGGCAACCACGGGGTTTGGTTGCCATGGTAACCATGGGGTTGGGTTGCCATGGCAACCATGGGGTTGTGTTGCCATGGTAACCATAAGGTTGGGTTGCCATGGCAACCATGGGGTTGGGTTGCCATGGTAACCATGGCGTTTAGTTGCCATGGCAGCCACGGGGTTTGGTTGCCATGGTAACCATGGGGTTGGGTTGCCATGGCAACCATGGGGTTGGGTTGCCATGGCAACCATGGGGTTGTGTTGCCATGGTAACCATGGGGTTGTGTTGCCATGGCAACCATGGGGTTGTGTTGCCATGGTAACCATGGGGTTGGGTTGCCATGGCAACCATGGGGTTGTGTTGCCATGGTAACCATGGGGTTGGGTTGCCATGGCAACCATGGGGTTGTGTTGCCATGGTAACCATGGCGTTTAGTTGCCATGGCAACTATGGGGTTCTGTTGCCATGGTAACCATGGGGTTGGGTTGCCATGGCAACCATGGGGTTGTGTTGCCATGGGAACCATGGGGTTGGGTTGCCATGGCATCCACGGGGTTGGGTTGGCATGGCAACCACGGGGTTTGGTTGCCGTGGCAACCATGGGATTCTGTGTCCATGGTAACCATGGCGTTGTGTTGCCATGGTAACCATGGCGTTTAGTTGCCATGGCAACCACGGATATGGTTGCCATGGTAACCATGGGGTTGTGTTGCCATGGTAACCATGGCGTTTAGTTGCCATGGCAACTATGGGGTTCTGTTGCCATGGTAACCATGGGGTTGGGTTGCCATGGCAACCATGGGGTTGTGTTGCCATGGGAACCATGGGGTTGGGTTGCCATGGCATCCACGGGGTTGGGTTGCCATGGCTACCACGGGGTTTGGTTGCCATGGCAACCATGGGGTTCTGTGTCCATGGTAACCATGGCGTTGTGTTGCCATGGTAACCATGGCGTTTAGTTGCCATGGCAACCACGGAGTTTGGTTGCCATGGTAACCATGGGGTTGTGTTGCCATGGTAACCATGGCGTTTAGTTGCCATGGCAACTATGGGGTTCTGTTGCCGTGGTAACCATGGGGTTGGGTTGCCATGGCATCCACGGGGTTGGGTTGCCATGGCATCCACGGGGTTGGGTTGCCATGGCAACCACGGTGTTTGGTTGCCATGGCAACCATGGGGTTCTGTGTCCATGGTAACCATGGGGTTGGGTTGCCATGGTAACCATGGCGTTTAGTTGCCATGGCAACCACGGAGTTTGATTGCCATGGTAACCACGGGGTTTGGTTGCCATGGTAACCATGGGGTTGGGTTGCCATGGCAACCATGGGGTTGTGTTGCCATGGTAACCATGGGGTTGGGTTGCCATGGCAACCATGGGGTTGTGTTGCCATGGTAACCATGGCGTTTAGTTGCCATGGCAACTATGGGGTTCTGTTGCCATGGTAACCATGGGGTTGGGTTGCCATGGCAACCATGGGGTTGTGTTGCCATGGGAACCATGGGGTTGGGTTGCCATGGCATCCTCGGGGTTGGGTTGCCATGGCAACCACGGGGTTTGGTTGCCATGGCAACCATGGGGTTCTGTGTCCATGGTAACCATGGCGTTGTGTTGCCATGGTAACCATGGCGTTTAGTTGCCATGGCAACCACGGAGTTTGGTTGCCATGGTAACCATGGGGTTGTGTTGCCATGGTAACCATGGCGTTTAGTTGCCATGGCAACTATGGGGTTCTGTTGCCATGGTAACCATGGGGTTGGGTTGCCATGGCAACCATGGGGTTGTGTTGCCATGGGAACAATGGGGTTGGGTTGCCATGGCATCCACGGGGTTGGGTTGCCATGGCAACCACGGTGTTTGGTTGCCATGGCAACCATGGGGTTCTGTGTCCATGGTAACCATGGCGTTGTGTTGCCATGGTAACCATGGGGTTGGGTTGCCATGGCAACCACGGGGTTGGGTTGCCATGGCAACCATGGGGTAGTGTTTCCATGGCAACCACGGGGTTTGGTTGCCGTGGTAACCTTGGGGTTGGGTTTCCATGGCAACCATGGGTATGGGTTGCCATGGCAACCATGGGGTTGTGTTGCCATGGTAACCATGAGGTTGGGTTGCCATGGCAACCATGGGGTTGTGTTGCCATGGTAACCATGGCGTTTAGTTGCCATGGCAACCACGGAGTTTGGTTGCCATGGTAACCACGGGGTTTGGTTGCCATGGTAACCATGGGGTTGGGTTGCCATGGCAACCATGGGGTTGTGTTGCCATGGTAACCATGGGGTTGGGTTGGCATGGCAACCATGGGGTTGTGTTGCCATGGTAACCATGGCGTTTAGTTGCCATGGCAACTATGGGGTTCTGTTGCCATGGTAACCATGGGGTTGGGTTGCCATGGCAACCATGGGGTTGTGTTGCCATGGCAACCACGGGGTTTGGTTGCCATGGCAACCATGGGATTCTGTGTCCATGGTAACCATGGCGTTGTGTTGCCATGGTAACCATGGCGTTTAGTTGCCATGGCAACCACGGAGATGGTTGCCATGGTAACCATGGGGTTGTGTTGCCATGGTAACCATGGCGTTTAGTTGCCATGGCAACTATGGGGTTCTGTTGCCATGGTAACCATGGGGTTGGGTTGCCATGGCAACCATGGGGTTGTGTTGCCATGGGAACCATGGGGTTGGGTTGCCATGGCATCCACGGGGTTGTGTTGCCATGGCTACCACGGGGTTTGGTTGCCATGGCAACCATGGGGTTCTGTGTCCACGGTAACCATGGCGTTGTGTTGCCATGGTAACCATGGCGTTTAGTTGCCATGGCAACCACGGAGTTTGGTTGCCATGGTAACCATGGGGTTGTGTTGCCATGGTAACCATGGCGTTTAGTTGCCATGGCAACTATGGGGTTCTGTTGCCATGGTAACCATGGGGTTGGGTTGCCATGGCATCCACGGGGTTGGGTTGCCATGGCATCCACGGGGTTGGGTTGCCATGGCAACCACGAGGTTTGGTTGCCATGGCAACCATGGGGTTCTGTGTCCATGGTAACCATGGGGTTGTGTTGCCATGGTAACCATGGCGTTTAGTTGCCATGGCAACCACGGAGTTTGATTGCCATGGTAACCACGGGGTTTGGTTGCCATGGTAACCATGGTGTTGGGTTGCCATCGCAACCATGGGGTTGTGTTGCCATGGTAACCATGGGGTTGGGTTGCCATGGCAACCATGGGGTTGTGTTGCCATGGTAACCATGGCGTTTAGTTGCCATGGCAACCATGGGGTTCTGTTGCCATGGGAACCATGGGGTTGGGTTGCCATGGCAACTATGGGGTTGTGTTGCCATGGGAACCATGGGGTTGGGTTGCCATGGCATCCACGGGGTTGGGTTGCCATGGCATCCACGGGGTTGGGTTGCCATGGCAACCACGGGGTTTGGTTGCCATGGCAACCATGGGGTTCTGTGTCCATGGTAACCATGGGGTTGTGTTGCCATGGTAACCATGGCGTTTAGTTGCCATGGCAACCACGGAGTTTGATTGCCATGGTAACCACGGGGTTTGGTTGCCATGGTAACCATGGGGTTGGGTTGCCATGGCAACCATGGGGTTGTGTTGCCATGGTAACCATGGGGTTGGGTTGCCATGGCAACCATGGGGTTGTGTTGCCATGGTAACCATGGGGTTGGGTTGCCATGGCAACCATGGGGTTCTGTTGCCATGGGAACCATGGGGTTGGGTTGCCATGGCAACCATGGGGTTGTGTTGCCATGGGAACCATGGGGTTGGGTTGCCATGGCATCCACGGGGTTGGGTTGCCATGGCAACCACGGGGTTTGGTTGCCATGGCAACCATGGGGTTCTGTGTCCATGGTAACCATGGGGTTGTGTTGCCATGGTAACCATGGCGTTTAGTTGCCATGGCAACCACGGAGTTTGGTTGCCATGGTAACCATGGGGTTGTGTTGCCATGGTAACCATGGCGTTTAGTTGCCATGGCAACTATGGGGTTCTGTGTCCATGGTAACCATGGGGTTGGGTTGCCATGGCAACCATGGGGTTGTGTTGCCATGGGAACCATGGGGTTGGGTTGCCATGGAATCCACGGGGTTGGGTTGCCATGGCAACCACGGGGTTTGGTTGCCATGGCAACCATGGGGTTGTGTTGCCATGGTAACCATGGCGTTTAGTTGCCATGGCAACTATGGGGTTCTGTTGCCATGGTAACCATGGGGTTGGGTTGCCATGGCAACCATGGGGTTGTGTTGCCATGGTAACCATGGGGTTGGGTTGCCATGGCAACCATGGGTTTGGGTTGCCATGGCAAACATGGGGTTGGGTTGCCATGGTAACCATGGGGTTGTGTTGCCATGGTAACCATGGCGTTTAGTTGCCATGGCAACCACGGAGTTTGGTTGCCATGGTAACCACGGGGTTTGGTTGCCATGGTAACCATGGGGTTGGGTTGCCATGGCAACCATGGGGTTGTGTTGCCATGGTAACCATGGGGTTGGGTTGCCATGGCAACCGCGGGGTTTGGTTGCCATTGTAACCATGGCGTTTAGTTGCCATGGCAACTATGGGGTTCTATTGCCATGGTAACCATGGGGTTGGGTTGCCATGGCAACCATGGGGTTGTGTTGCCATGGGATCCATGGGGTTGGGTTGCCATGGCATCCACGGGGTTGGGTTGCCATTGCAACCACGGGGTTTGGTTGCCATGGTAACCATGGCGTTTAGTTGCCATGGCAACCACGGGGTTTGGTTGCCATGGTAACCATGGGGTTGTGTTGCCATGGCAACCATGGGGTTTAGTTGCCATGGCAACTATGGGGTTCTGTTGCCATGGTAACCATGGGGTTGGGTTGCCATGTCAACAATGGGGTTGGGTTGCCATGGCAACCATGGGGTTGTGTTGCCATGGGAACCATGGCGTTTAGTTGCCATGGCAACCACGGGGTTTGGTTTCCATGGTAACCATGGGGTTGGGTTGCCATGGCAACCATGGGGTTGGGTTCCCATGGTAACCATGGGGTTGGGTTGCCATGGCAACCATGGGGTTGTGTGTCCATGGTAACCATGGGGTTGTGTTGCCATGGGAACCATGGCGTTTAGTTGCCATGGCAACCACGGGGTTTGGTTTCCATGGGAACCATGGGGTTGGGTTGCCATGGCATCCACGGGCTTGGGTTGCCATGGCAACCACGGGGTTTGGTTGCCATGGTAACCATGGGGTTGGGTTGCCATGGCAACCATGGGGTTGTGTTGCCATGGTAACCATGGCGTTTTGTTGCCATGGCAACTATGGGGTTCTGATGCCATGGCAACCATGGGGTAGTGTTTCCATGGCAACCACGGGGTTTGGTTGCCATGGTAACCATGGCGTTTAGTTGCCATGGCAACCACGGGGTTTGGTTGCCATGGTAACCATGGGGTTGGGTTGCCATGGCAACCATGGGGTTGTGTTGCCATGGTAACCATAAGGTTGGGTTGCCATGGCAACCATGGGGTTGGGTTGCCATGGTAACCATGGCGTTTAGTTGCCATGGCAACCACGGGGTTTGGTTGCCATGGTAACCATGGGGTTGGGTTGCCATGGCAACCATGGGGTTGGGTTGCCATGGTAACCATGGGGTTGTGTTGCCATGGCAACCATGGGGTTGTGTTGCCATGGTAACCATGGGGTTGGGTTGCCATGGCAACCATGGGGTTGTGTTGCCATGGTAACCATGGGGTTGTGTTGCCATGGCAACCTTGGGGTTGTGTTGCCATGGTAACCATGGCGTTTAGTTGCCATGGCAACCACGGAGTTTGGTTGCCATGGTAACCACGGGGTTTGGTTGCCATGGTAACCATGGGGTTGGGTTGCCATGGCAACCATGGGGTTGTGTTGCCATGGTAACCATGGGGTTGGGTTGCCATGGCAACCATGGGGTTGTGTTGCCATGGTAACCATGGCGTTTAGTTGCCATGGCAACTATGGGGTTCTGTTGCCATGGTAACCATGGGGTTGGGTTGCCATGGCAACCATGGGGTTGTGTTGCCATGGGAACCATGGGGTTGGGTTGCCATGGCATCCACGGGGTTGGGTTGGCATGGCAACCACGGGGTTTGGTTGCCATGGCAACCATGGGATTCTGTGTCCATGGTAACCATGGCGTTGTGTTGCCATGGTAACCATGGCGTTTAGTTGCCATGGCAACCACGGAGATGGTTGCCATGGTAACCATGGGGTTGTGTTGCCATGGTAACCATGGCGTTTAGTTGCCATGGCAACTATGGGGTTCTGTTGCCATGGTAACCATGGGGTTGGGTTGCCATGGCAACCATGGGGTTGTGTTGCCATGGGAACCATGGGGTTGGGTTGCCATGG
Source organism: Netta rufina (assembly GCF_964035555.1). Classification (NCBI taxonomy): domain Eukaryota; kingdom Metazoa; phylum Chordata; class Aves; order Anseriformes; family Anatidae; genus Netta; species Netta rufina. Next base: position 310,661 of record NW_028168851.1, on the reverse strand, counting down.
CATCCACGGGGTTGGGTTGCCATGGCTACCACGGGGTTTGGTTGCCATGGCAACCATGGGGTTCTGTGTCCATGGTAACCATGGCGTTGTGTTGCCATGGTAACCATGGCGTTTAGTTGCCATGGCAACCACGGAGTTTGGTTGCCATGGTAACCATGGGGTTGTGTTGCCATGGTAACCATGGCGTTTAGTTGCCATGGCAACTATGGGGTTCTGTTGCCATGGTAACCATGGGGTTGGGTTGCCATGGCATCCACGGGGTTGGGTTGCCATGGCATCCACGGGGTTGGGTTGCCATGGCAACCACGGGGTTTGGTTGCCATGGCAACCATGGGGTTCTGTGTCCATGGTAACCATGGGATTGTGTTGCCATGGTAACCATGGCGTTTAGTTGCCATGGCAACCACGGAGTTTGATTGCCATGGTAACCACGGGGTTTGGTTGCCATGGTAACCATGGGGTTGGGTTGCCATGGCAACCATGGGGTTGTGTTGCCATGGTAACCATGGGGTTGGGTTGCCATGGCAACCATGGGGTTGTGTTGCCATGGTAACCATGGCGTTTAGTTGCCATGGCAACTATGGGGTTCTGTTGCCATGGGAACCATGGGGTTGGGTTGCCATGGCAACCATGGGGTTGTGTTGCCATGGGAACCATGGGGTTGGGTTGCCATGGCATCCACGGGGTTGGGTTGCCATGGCAACCACGGGGTTTGGTTGCCATGGCAACCATGGGGTTCTGTGTCCATGGTAACCATGGCGTTGTGTTGCCATGGTAACCATGGCGTTTAGTTGCCATGGCAACCACGGAGTTTGGTTGCCATGGTAACCATGGGGTTGTGTTGCCATGGTAACCATGGCGTTTAGTTGCCATGGCAACTATGGGGTTCTGTGTCCATGGTAACCATGGGGTTGGGTTGCCATGGCAACCATGGGGTTGTGTTGCCATGGGAACAATGGGGTTGGGTTGCCATGGCATCCACGGGGTTGGGTTGCCATGGCAACCACGGTGTTTGGTTGCCATGGCAACCATGGGGTTCTGTGTCCATGGTAACCATGGCGTTGTGTTGCCATGGTAACCATGGGGTTGGGTTGCCATGGCAACCAAGGGGTTGGGTTGCCATGGCAACCATGGGGTAGTGTTTCCATGGCAACCACGGGGTTTGGTTGCCATGGTAACCATGGGGTTGGGTTTCCATGGCAACCATGGGTATGGGTTGCCATGGCAACCATGGGGTTGTGTTGCCATGGTAACCATGAGGTTGGGTTGCCATGGCAACCATGGGGTTGTGTTGCCATGGTAACCATGGCGTTTAGTTGCCATGGCAACCACGGAGTTTGGTTGCCATGGTAACCACGGGGTTTGGTTGCCATGGTAACCATGGGGTTGGGTTGCCATGGCAACCATGGGGTTGTGTTGCCATGGTAACCATGGGGTTGGGTTGGCATGGCAACCATGGGGTTGTGTTGCCATGGTAACCATGGCGTTTAGTTGCCATGGCAACTATGGGGTTCTCTTGCCATGGTAACCATGGGGTTGGGTTGCCATGGCAACCATGGGGTTGTGTTGCCATGGCAACCACGGGGTTTGGTTGCCATGGCAACCATGGGATTCTGTGTCCATGGTAACCATGGCGTTGTGTTGCCATGGTAACCATGGCGTTTAGTTGCCATGGCAACCACGGAGATGGTTGCCATGGTAACCATGGGGTTGTGTTGCCATGGTAACCATGGCGTTTAGTTGCCATGGCAACTATGGGGTTCTGTTGCCATGGTAACCATGGGGTTGGGTTGCCATGGCAACCATGGGGTTGTGTTGCCATGGGAACCATGGGGTTGGGTTGCCATGGCATCCACGGGGTTGTGTTGCCATGGCTACCACGGGGTTTGGTTGCCATGGCAACCATGGGGTTCTGTGTCCATGGTAACCATGGCGTTGTGTTGCCATGGTAACCATGGCGTTTAGTTGCCATGGCAACCACGGAGTTTGGTTGCCATGGTAACCATGGGGTTGTGTTGCCATGGTAACCATGGCGTTTAGTTGCCATGGCAACTATGGGGTTCTGTTGCCATGGTAACCATGGGGTTGGGTTGCCATGGCATCCACGGGGTTGGGTTGCCATGGCATCCACGGGGTTGGGTTGCCATGGCAACCACGGGGTTTGGTTGCCATGGCAACCATGGGGTTCTGTGTCCATGGTAACCATGGGGTTGTGTTGCCATGGTAACCATGGCGTTTAGTTGCCATGGCAACCACGGAGTTTGATTGCCATGGTAACCACGGGGTTTGGTTGCCATGGTAACCATGGGGTTGGGTTGCCATGGAAACCATGGGGTTGTGTTGCCATGGTAACCATGGGGTTGGGTTGCCATGGCAACCATGGGGTTGTGTTGCCATGGTAACCATGGCGTTTAGTTGCCATGGCAACCATGGGGTTCTGTTGCCATGGGAACCATGGGGTTGGGTTGCCATGGCAACCATGGGGTTGTGTTGCCATGGGAACCATGGGGTTGGGTTGCCATGGCATCCACGGGGTTGGGTTGCCATGGCATCCACGGGGTTGGGTTGCCATGGCAACCACGGGGTTTGGTTGCCATGGCAACCATGGGGTTCTGTGTCCATGGTAACCATGGGGTTGTGTTGCCATGGTAACCATGGCGTTTAGTTGCCATGGCAACCACGGAGTTTGATTGCCATGGTAACCACGGGGTTTGGTTGCCATGGTAACCATGGGGTTGGGTTGCCATGGCAACCATGGGGTTGTGTTGCCATGGTAACCATGGGGTTGGGTTGCCATGGCAACCATGGGGTTGTGTTGCCATGGTAACCATGGGGTTGGGTTGCCATGGCAACCATGGGGTTCTGTTGCCATGGGAACCATGGGGTTGGCTTGCCATGGCAACCATGGGGTTGGGTTGCCATGGCATCCACGGGGTTGGGTTGCCATGGCATCCACGGTGTTGGGTTGCCATGGCAACCACGGGGTTTGGTTGCCATGGCAACCATGGGGTTCTGTGTCCATGGTAACCATGGCGTTGTGTTGCCATGGTAACCATGGCGTTTAGTTGCCATGGCAACCACGGAGTTTGGTTGCCATGGTAACCATGGGGTTGTGTTGCCATGGTAACCATGGCGTTTAGTTGCCATGGCAACTATGGGGTTCTGTTGCCATGGTAACCATGGGGTTGTGTTGCCATGGGAACAATGGGGTTGGGTTGCCATGGCATCCACGGGGTTGGGTTGCCATGGCAACCACGGTGTTTGGTTGCCATGGCAACCATGGGGTTCTGTGTCCATGGTAACCATGGCGTTGTGTTGCCATGGTAACCATGGGGTTGGGTTGCCATGGCAACCATGGGGTTGGGTTGCCATGGCAACCATGGGGTAGTGTTTCCATGGCAACCACGGGGTTTGGTTGCCATGGTAACCATGGGGTTGGGTTTCCATTGCAACCATGGGTATGGGTTGCCATGGCAACCATGGGGTTGTGTTGCCATGGTAACCATGAGGTTGGGTTGCCATGGCAACCATGGGGTTGTGTTGCCATGGTAACCATGGCGTTTAGTTGCCATGGCAACCACGGAGTTTGGTTGCCATGGTAACCACGGGGTTTGGTTGCCATGGTAACCATGGGGTTGGGTTGCCATGGCAACCATGGGGTTGTGTTGCCATGGTAACCATGGGGTTGGGTTGCCATGGCAACCATGGGGTTGTGTTGCCATGGTAACCATGGCGTTTAGTTGCCATGGCAACTATGGGGTTCTGTTGCCATGGTAACCATGGGGTTGGGTTGCCATGGCAACCATGGGGTTGTGTTGCCATGGCAACCACGGGGTTTGGTTGCCATGGCAACCATAGGGTTCTGTGTCCATGGTAACCATGGCGTTGTGTTGCCATGGTAACCATGGCGTTTAGTTGCCATGGCAACCACGCAGTTTGGTTGCCATGGTAACCATGGGGTTGTGTTGCCATGGTAACCATGGCGTTTAGTTGCCATGGCAACTATGGGGTTCTGTTGCCATGGTAACCATGGTGTTGGGTTGCCATGGCAAGCATGGGGTTGTGTTGCCATGGGAACCATGGGGTTGGGTTGCCATGGCATCCACGGGGTTGGGTTGCCATGGCAACCACGGAGTTTGGTTGCCATGGCAACCATGGGGTTCTGTGTCCATGGTAACCATGGGGTTGTGTTGCCATGGTAACCATGGCGTTTAGTTGCCATGGCAACCACGGAGTTTGGTTGCCATGGTAACCATGGGGTTGTGTTGCCATGGTAACCATGGCGTTTAGTTGCCATGGCAACTATGGGGTTCTGTTGCCATGGTAACCATGGGGTTGGGTTGCCATGGCATCCACGGGGTTGGGTTGCCATGGCAACCATGGGGTTGGGTTGCCATGGTAACCATGGCGTTGTGTTGCCATGGTAACCATGGCGTTTAATTGCCATGGCAACCACGGAGTTTGGTTGCCATGGTAACCACGGGGTTTGGTTGCCATGGTAACCATGGGGTTGGGTTGCCTTGGCAACCATGGGGTTGTGTTGCCATGGTAACCAGGGGGTTGGGTTGCCATGGCAACCATGGGGTTGGGTTGCCATGGTAACCATGGCGTTTAGTTGCCATGGCAACTATGGGGTTCTGTTGCCATGGTAACCATGGGGTTGGGTTGCCATGGCAACCATGGGGTTGTGTTGCCATGGGAACCATGGGGTTGGGTTGCCATGGCATCCACGGGGTTGGGTTGCCATGGCAACCATGGGGTTCTGTGTCCATGGTAACCATGGGGTTGTGTTGCCATGGTAACCATGGCGTTTTGTTGCCATGGCAACTATCGGGTTCTGTTGCCATGGCAACCATGGGGTTGTGTTGCCATGGTAACCATGGCGTTTAGTTGCCATGGAAACTATGGGGTTCTGTTGCCATTGTAACCATGGGGTTGGGTTGCCATGGCAACCATGGGGTTGTGTTGCCATGGGAACCATGGGGTTGGGTTGCCATGGCAACTATGGAGTTCTGTTGCCATGGGAACCATGGGGTTGGGTTGCCATGGCAACCATGGGGTTGTGTTGCCATGGGAACCATGGGGTTGGGTTGCCATGGCATCCACGGGGTTGGGTTGCCATGGCAACCACGGGGTTTGGTTGCCATGGCAACCATGGGGTTCTGTGTCCATGGTAACCATGGCGTTGTGTTGCCATGGTAACCATGGCGTTTAGTTGCCATGGCAACCACGGAGTTTGGTTGCCATGGCAACCATGGGGTTGTGTTGCCATGGTAACCATGGCGTTTAGTTGCCATGGCAACTATGGGGTTCTGTTGCCATGGTAACCATGGGGTTGGGTTGCCATGGCATCCACGGGGTTGGGTTGCCATGGCATCCACGGGGTTGGGTTGCCATGGCAACCACGGGGTTTGGTTGCCATGGCAACCATGGGGTTCTGTGTCCATGGTAACCATGGCGTTGTGTTGCCATGGTAACCATGGCGTTTAGTTGCCATGGCAACCACGGAGTTTGATTGCCATGGTAACCACGGGGTTTGGTTGCCATGGTAACCATGGGGTTGGGTTGCCATGGAAACCATGGGGTTGTGTTGCCATGGTAACCATGGGGTTGGGTTGCCATGGCAACCATGGGGTTGTGTTGCCATGGTAACCATGGCGTTTAGTTGCCATGGCAACCATGGGGTTCTGTTGCCATGGGAACCATGGGGTTGGGTTGCCATGGCAACCATGGGGTTGTGTTGCCATGGGAACCATGGGGTTGGGTTGCCATGGCATCCACGGGGTTGGGTTGCCATGGCATCCACGGGGTTGGGTTGCCATGGCAACCACGGGGTTTGGTTGCCATGGCAACCATGGGGTTCTGTGTCCATGGTAACCATGGGGTTGTGTTGCCATGGTAACCATGGCGTTTAGTTGCCATGGCAACCACGGAGTTTGATTGCCATGGTAACCACGGGGTTTGGTTGCCATGGTAACCATGGGGTTGGGTTGCCATGGCAACCATGGGGTTGTGTTGCCATGGTAACCATGGGGTTGGGTTGCCATGGCAACCATGGGGTTGTGTTGCCATGGTAACCATGGGGTTGGGTTGCCATGGCAACCATGGGGTTCTGTTGCCATGGGAACCATGGGGTTGGCTTGCCATGGCAACCATGGGGTTGGGTTGCCATGGCATCCACGGGGTTGTGTTGCCATGGCATCCACGGTGTTGGGTTGCCATGGCAACCACGGGGTTTGGTTGCCATGGCAACCATGGGGTTCTGTGTCCATGGTAACCATGGCGTTGTGTTGCCATGGTAACCATGTTGTTTAGTTGCCATGGCAACCACGGAGTTTGGTTGCCATGGTAACCATGGGGTTGTGTTGCCATGGTAACCATGGCGTTTAGTTGCCATGGCAACTATGGGGTTCTGTTGCCATGGTAACCATGGGGTTGTGTTGCCATGGGAACAATGGGGTTGGGTTGCCATGGCATCCACGGGGTTGGGTTGCCATGGCAACCACGGTGTTTGGTTGCCATGGCAACCATGGGGTTCTGTGTCCATGGTAACCATGGCGTTGTGTTGCCATGGTAACCATGGGGTTGGGTTGCCATGGCAACCATGGGGTTGGGTTGCCATGGCAACCATGGGGTAGTGTTTCCATGGCAACCACGGGGTTTGGTTGCCATGGTAACCATGGGGTTGGGTTTCCATTGCAACCATGGGTATGGGTTGCCATGGCAACCATGGGGTTGTGTTGCCATGGTAACCATGAGGTTGGGTTGCCATGGCAACCATGGGGTTGTGTTGCCATGGTAACCATGGCGTTTAGTTGCCATGGCAACCACGGAGTTTGGTTGCCATGGTAACCACGGGGTTTGGTTGCCATGGTAACCATGGGGTTGGGTTGCCATGGCAACCATGGGGTTGTGTTGCCATGGTAACCATGGGGTTGGGTTGCCATGGCAACCATGGGGTTGTGTTGCCATGGTAACCATGGCGTTTAGTTGCCATGGCAACTATGGGGTTCTGTTGCCATGGTAACCATGGGGTTGGGTTGCCATGGCAACCATGGGGTTGTGTTGCCATGGCAACCACGGGGTTTGGTTGCCATGGCAACCATAGGGTTCTGTGTCCATGGTAACCATGGTGTTGTGTTGCCATGGTAACCATGGCGTTTAGTTGCCATGGCAACCACGCAGTTTGGTTGCCATGGTAACCATGGGGTTGTGTTGCCATGGTAACCATGGCGTTTAGTTGCCATGGCAACTATGGGGTTCTGTTGCCATGGTAACCATGGGGTTGGGTTGCCATGGCAACCATGGGGTTGTGTTGCCATGGGAACCATGGGGTTGGGTTGCCATGGCATCCACGGGGTTGGGTTGCCATGGCAACCACGGAGTTTGGTTGCCATGGCAACCATGGGGTTCTGTGTCCATGGTAACCATGGGGTTGTGTTGCCATGGTAACCATGGCGTTTAGTTGCCATGGCAACCACGGAGTTTGGTTGCCATGGTAACCATGGGGTTGTGTTGCCATGGTAACCATGGCGTTTAGTTGCCATGGCAACTATGGGGTTCTGTTGCCATGGTAACCATGGGGTTGGGTTGCCATGGCATCCACGGGGTTGGGTTGCCATGGCAACCATGGGGTTGGGTTGCCATGGTAACCATGGCGTTGTGTTGCCATGGTAACCATGGCGTTTAATTGCCATGGCAACCACGGAGTTTGGTTGCCATGGTAACCACGGGGTTTGGTTGCCATGGTAACCATGGGGTTGGGTTGCCTTGGCAACCATGGGGTTGTGTTGCCATGGTAACCAGGGGGTTGGGTTGCCATGGCAACCATGGGGTTGGGTTGCCATGGTAACCATGGCGTTTAGTTGCCATGGCAACTATGGGGTTCTGTTGCCATGGTAACCATGGGGTTGGGTTGCCATGGCAACCATGGGGTTGTGTTGCCATGGGAACCATGGGGTTGGGTTGCCATGGCATCCACGGGGTTGGGTTGCCATGGCAACCATGGGGTTCTGTGTCCATGGTAACCATGGGGTTGTGTTGCCATGGTAACCATGGCGTTTTGTTGCCATGGCAACTATCGGGTTCTGTTGCCATGGCAACCATGGCGTTGTGTTGCCATGGTAACCATGGCGTTTAGTTGCCATGGAAACTATGGGGTTCTGTTGCCATTGTAACCATGGGGTTGGGTTGCCATGGCAACCATGGGGTTGTGTTGCCATGGGAACCATGGGGTTGGGTTGCCATGGCAACTATGGAGTTCTGTTGCCATGGGAACCATGGGGTTGGGTTGCCATGGCAACCATGGGGTTGTGTTGCCATGGGAACCATGGGGTTGGGTTGCCATGGCATCCACGGGGTTGGGTTGCCATGGCAACCACGGGGCTTGGTTGCCATGGCAACCATGGGGTTCTGTGTCCATGGTAACCATGGCGTTGTGTTGCCATGGTAACCATGGCGTTTAGTTGCCATGGCAACCACGGAGTTTGGTTGCCATGGCAACCATGGGGTTGTGTTGCCATGGTAACCATGGCGTTTAGTTGCCATGGCAACTATGGGGTTCTGTTGCCATGGTAACCATGGGGTTGGGTTGCCATGGCATCCACGGGGTTGGGTTGCCATGGCATCCACGGGGTTGGGTTGCCATGGCAACCACGGGGTTTGGTTGCCATGGCAACCATGGGGTTCTGTGTCCATGGTAACCATGGGGTTGTGTTGCCATGGTAACCATGGCGTTTAGTTGCCATGGCAACCACGGAGTTTGATTGCCATGGTAACCACGGGGTTTGGTTGCCATGGTAACCATGGGGTTGGGTTGCCATGGCAACCATGGGGTTGTGTTGCCATGGTAACCATGGGGTTGGGTTGCCATGGCAACCATGGGGTTGTGTTGCCATGGTAACCATGGCGTTTAGTTGCCATGGCAACTATGGGGTTCTGTTGCCATGGGAACCATGGGGTTGGGTTGCCATGGCAACCATGGGGTTGTGTTGCCATGGGAACCATGGGGTTGGGTTGCCATGGCATCCACGGGGTTGGGTTGCCATGGCAACCACGGGGTTTGGTTGCCATGGCAACCATGGGGTTCTGTGTCCATGGTAACCATGGCGTTGTGTTGCCATGGTAACCATGGCGTTTAGTTGCCATGGCAACCACGGAGTTTGGTTGCCATGGTAACCATGGGGTTGTGTTGCCATGGTAACCATGGCGTTTAGTTGCCATGGCAACTATGGGGTTCTGTTGCCATGGTAACCATGGGGTTGGGTTGCCATGGCAACCATGGGGTTGTGTTGCCATGGGAACAATGGGGTTGGGTTGCCATGGCATCCACGGGGTTGGGTTGCCATGGCAACCACGGTGTTTGGTTGCCATGGCAACCATGGGGTTCTGTGTCCATGGTAACCATGGCGTTGTGTTGCCATGGTAACCATGGGGTTGGGTTGCCATGGCAACCAAGGGGTTGGGTTGCCATGGCAACCATGGGGTAGTGTTTCCATGGCAACCACGGGGTTTGGTTGCCATGGTAACCATGGGGTTGGGTTTCCATGGCAACCATGGGTATGGGTTGCCATGGCAACCATGGGGTTGTGTTGCCATGGTAACCATGAGGTTGGGTTGCCATGGCAACCATGGGGTTGTGTTGCCATGGTAACCATGGCGTTTAGTTGCCATGGCAACCACGGAGTTTGGTTGCCATGGTAACCACGGGGTTTGGTTGCCATGGTAACCATGGGGTTGGGTTGCCATGGCAACCATGGGGTTGTGTTGCCATGGTAACCATGGGGTTGGGTTGGCATGGCAACCATGGGGTTGTGTTGCCATGGTAACCATGGCGTTTAGTTGCCATGGCAACTATGGGGTTCTGTTGCCATGGTAACCATGGGGTTGGGTTGCCATGGCAACCATGGGGTTGTGTTGCCATGGCAACCACGGGGTTTGGTTGCCATGGCAACCATGGGATTCTGTGTCCATGGTAACCATGGCGTTGTGTTGCCATGGTAACCATGGCGTTTAGTTGCCATGGCAACCACGGAGATGGTTGCCATGGTAACCATGGGGTTGTGTTGCCATGGTAACCATGGCGTTTAGTTGCCATGGCAACTATGGGGTTCTGTTGCCATGGTAACCATGGGGTTGGGTTGCCATGGCAACCATGGGGTTGTGTTGCCATGGGAACCATGGGGTTGGGTTGCCATGGCATCCACGGGGTTGTGTTGCCATGGCTACCACGGGGTTTGGTTGCCATGGCAACCATGGGGTTCTGTGTCCATGGTAACCATGGCGTTGTGTTGCCATGGTAACCATGGCGTTTAGTTGCCATGGCAACCACGGAGTTTGGTTGCCATGGTAACCATGGGGTTGTGTTGCCATGGTAACCATGGCGTTTAGTTGCCATGGCAAATATGGGGTTCTGTTGCCATGGTAACCATGGGGTTGGGTTGCCATGGCATCCACGGGGTTGGGTTGCCATGGCATCCACGGGGTTGGGTTGCCATGGCAACCACGGGGTTTGGTTGCCATGGCAACCATGGGGTTCTGTGTCCATGGTAACCATGGGGTTGTGTTGCCATGGTAACCATGGCGTTTAGTTGCCATGGCAACCACGGAGTTTGATTGCCATGGTAACCACGGGGTTTGGTTGCCATGGTAACCATGGGGTTGGGTTGCCATGGCAACCATGGGGTTGTGTTGCCATGGTAACCATGGGGTTGGGTTGCCATGGCAACCATGGGGTTGTGTTGCCATGGTAACCATGGGGTTGGGTTGCCATGGCAACCATGGGGTTCTGTTGCCATGGGAACCATGGGGTTGGCTTGCCATGGCAACCATGGGGTTGGGTTGCCATGGCATCCACGGGGTTGGGTTGCCATGGCATCCACGGGGTTGGGTTGCCATGGCAACCACGGGGTTTGGTTGCCATGGCAACCATGGGGTTCTGTGTCCATGGTAACCATGGCGTTGTGTTGCCATGGTAACCATGGCGTTTAGTTGCCATGGCAACCACGGAGTTTGGTTGCCATGGTAACCATGGGGTTGTGTTGCCATGGTAACCATGGCGTTTAGTTGCCATGGCAACTATGGGGTTCTGTTGCCATGGTAACCATGGGGTTGTGTTGCCATGGGAACAATGGGGTTGGGTTGCCATGGCATCCACGGGGTTGGGTTGCCATGGCAACCACGGGGTTTGGTTGCCATGGCAACCATGGGGTTCTGTGTCCATGGTAACCATGGAGTTGTGTTGCCATGGTAACCATGGGGTTGGGTTGCCATGGCAACCATGGGGTTGGGTTGCCATGGCAACCATGGGGTAGTGTTTCCATGGCAACCACGGGGTTTGGTTGCCATGGTAACCATGGGGTTGGGTTTCCATTGCAACCATGGGTATGGGTTGCCATGGCAACCATGGGGTTGTGTTGCCATGGTAACCATGAGGTTGGGTTGCCATGGCAACCATGGGGTTGTGTTGCCATGGTAACCATGGCGTTTAGTTTCCATGGCAACCACGGAGTTTGGTTGCCATGGTAACCACGGGGTTTGGTTGCCATGGTAACCATGGGGTTGGGTTGCCATGGCAACCATGGGGTTGTGTTGCCATGGTAACCATGGGGTTGGGTTGCCATGGCAACCATGGGGTTGTGTTGCCATGGTAACCATGGCGTTTAGTTGCCATGGCAACTATGGGGTTCTGTTGCCATGGTAACCATGGGGTTGGGTTGCCATGGCAACCATGGGGTTGTGTTGCCATGGCAACCACGGGGTTTGGTTGCCATGGCAACCATAGGGTTCTGTGTCCATGGTAACCATGGCGTTGTGTTGCCATGGTAACCATGGCGTTTAGTTGCCATGGCAACCACGCAGTTTGGTTGCCATGGTAACCATGGGGTTGTGTTGCCATGGTAACCATGGCGTTTAGTTGCCATGGCAATTATGGGGTTCTGTTGCCATGGTAACCATGGGGTTGGGTTGCCATGGCAACCATGGGGTTGTGTTGCCATGGGAACCATGGGGTTGGGTTGCCATGGCATCAACGGGGTTGGGTTGCCATGGCAACCATCGGGTTGGGTTGCCATGGTAACCATGGCGTTGTGTTGCCATGGTAACCATGGCGTTTAATTGCCATGGCAACCACGGAGTTTGGTTGCCATGGTAACCACGGGGTTTGGTTGCCATGGTAACCATGGGGTTGGGTTGCCTTGGCAACCATGGGGTTGTGTTGCCATGGTAACCAGGGGGTTGGGTTGCCATGGCAACCATGGGGTTGGGTTGCCATGGTAACCATGGCGTTTAGTTGCCATGGCAACTATGGGGTTCTGTTGCCATGGTAACCATGGGGTTGGGTTGCCATGGCAACCATGGGGTTGTGTTGCCATGGGAACCATGGGGTTGGGTTGCCATGGCATCCACGGGGTTGGGTTGCCATGGCAACCATGGGGTTCTGTGTCCATGGTAACCATGGGGTTGTGTTGCCATGGTAACCATGGCGTTTTGTTGCCATGGCAACTATCGGGTTCTGTTGCCATGGCAACCATGGGGTTGTGTTGCCATGGTAACCATGGCGTTTAGTTGCCATGGAAACTATGGGGTTCTGTTGCCATTGTAACCATGGGGTTGGGTTGCCATGGCAACCATGGGGTTGTGTTGCCATGGGAACCATGGGGTTGGGTTGCCATGGCAACTATGGAGTTCTGCTGCCATGGGAACCATGGGGTTGGGTTGCCATGGCAACCATGGGGTTGTGTTGCCATGGGAACCATGGGGTTGGGTTGCCATGGCATCCACGGGGTTGGGTTGCCATGGCAACCACGGGGTTTGGTTGCCATGGCAACCATGGGGTTCTGTGTCCATGGTAACCATGGGGTTGTGTTGCCATGGTAACCATGGCGTTTAGTTGCCATGGCAACCACGGAGTTTGGTTGCCATGGCAACCATGGGGTTGTGTTGCCATGGTAACCATGGCGTTTAGTTGCCATGGCAACTATGGGGTTCTGTTGCCATGGTAACCATGGGGTTGGGTTGCCATGGCAACCATGGGGTTGTGTTGCCATGGGAACCATGGGGTTGGGTTGCCATGGCATCCACGGGGTTGGGTTGCCATGGCAACCACGGCGTTTGGTTGCCATGGCAACCATGGGGTTCTGTGTCCATGGTAACCATGGCGTTTTGTTGCCATGGTAACCATGGCGTTTAGTTGCCATGGCAACCACGGAGTTTCGTTGCCATGGTAACCATGGGATTGTGTTGCCATGGTAACCATGGCGTTTAGTTGCCATGGCAACTATGGGGTTCTGTTGCCATGGTAACCATGGGGTTGGGTTGCCATGGCATCCACGGGGTTGGGTTGCCATGGCATCCACGGGGTTGGGTTGCCATGGCAACCACGGGGTTTGGTTGCCATGGCAACCATGGGGTTCTGTGTCCATGTTAACCATGGGGTTGTGTTGCCATGGTAACCATGGCGTTTTGTTGCCATGGCAACTATGGGGTTCTGTTGCCATGGCAACCATGGGGTAGTGTTTCCATGGCAACCACGGGGTTTGGTTGCCATGGTAACCATGGGGTTCGGTTGCCATGGCAACCATGGGGTTGGGTTACCATGGCAACCATGGGGTTGTGTTGCCATGGTAACCATGGGGTTGGGTTGCCATGGCAACCATGGGGTTGTGTTGCCATGGTAACCATGGCGTTTAGTTGCCATGGCAACCACGGAGTTTGATTGCCATGGTAACCACGGGGTTTGGTTGCCATGGTAACCATGGGGTTGTGTTGCCATGGAAACCATGGGGTTGTGTTGCCATGGTAACCATGGGGTTCTGTTGCCATGGGAACCATGGGGTTGGGTTGCCATGGCAACCATGGGGTTGTGTTGCCATGGGAACCATGGGGTTGGGTTGCCATGGCATCCACGGGGTTGGGTTGCCATGGCAACCACGGGGTTTGGTTGCCATGGCAACCATGGTGTTCTGTGTCCATGGTAACCATGGCGTTGTGTTGCCATGGTAACCATGGCGTTTAGTTGCCATGGTAACCACGGAGTTTGGTTGCCATGGCAACCATGGGGTAGTGTTTCCATGGCAACCACGGGGTTTGGTTGCCATGGTAACCATGGGGTTGGGTTTCCATGGCAACCATGGGTTTGGGTTGCCATGGCAACCATGGGGTTGTGTTGCCATGGCATCCACGGGGTTGGGTTGCCATGGCAACTACGGGGTTTGGTTGCCATGGCAACCATGGGGTTCTGTGTCCATGGTAACCATGGGGTTGTGTTGCCATGGTAACCATGGCGTTTAGTTGCCATGGCAACTATGGGGTTCTGTTGCCATGGTAACCATGGGGTTGGGTTGCCATGGCATCCACGGGGTTGGGTTGCCATGGCAACCATGGGGTTGGGTTGCCATGGTAACCATGGTGTTGTGTTGCCATGGTAACCATGGCGTTTTGTTGCCATGGCAACCACGGAGTTTGGTTGCCATCGTAACCACGGGGTTTGGTTGCCATGGTAACCATGGGGTTGTGTTGCCTTGGCAACCATGGGGTTGTGTTGCCATGGTAACCATGGGGTTGGGTTGCCATGGCAACCATGGGGTTGTGTTGCCATGGGAACCATGGGGTTGGGTTGCCATGGCATCCAAGGGGTTGGGTTGCCATGGCAACCATGGGGTTCTGTGTCCATGGTAACCATGGGGTTGTGTTGCCATGGTAACCATGGCGTTTTGTTGCCATGGCAACTATCGGGTTCTGTTGCCATGGCAACCATGGGGTTGTGTTGCCATGGTAACCATGGCGTTTAGTTGCCATGGCAACTATGGGGTTCTGTTGCCATTGTAACCATGGGGTTGGGTTGCCATGGCAACCATGGGGTTGTGTTGCCATGGGAACCATGGGGTTGGGTTGCCATGGCAACTATGGGGTTCTGTTGCCATGGTAACCATGGGGTTGGGTTGCCATGGCAACCATGGGGTTGTGTTGCCATGGGAACCATGGGGTTGGGTTGCCATGGCATCCACGGGGTTGGGTTGCCATGGCAACCACGGGGTTTGGTTGCCATGGCAACCATGGGGTTCTGTGTCCATGGTAACCATGGCGTTGTGTTGCCATGGTAACCATGGCGTTTAGTTGCCATGGCAACCACGGAGTTTGGTTGCCATGGCAACCATGGGGTTGTGTTGCCATGGTAACCATGGCGTTTAGTTGCCATGGCAACTATGGGGTTCTGTTGCCATGGTAACCATGGGGTTGGGTTGCCATGGCAACCATGGGGTTGTGTTGCCATGGGAACCATGGGGTTGGGTTGCCATGGCATTCACGGGGTTGGGTTGCCATGGCAACCACGGGGTTTTGTTGCCATGGCAACCATGGGGTTCTGTGTCCATGGTAACCATGGCGTTGTGTTGCCATGGTAACCATGGCGTTTAGTTGCCATGGCAACCACGGAGTTTGGTTGCCATGGTAACCATGGGGTTGTGTTGCCATGGTAACCATGGCGTTTAGTTGCCATGGCAACTATGGGTTCTGTTGCCATGGTAACCATGGGGTTGGGTTGCCATGGCATCCACGGGGTTGGGTTGCCATGGCAACCATGGGGTTGGGTTGCCATGGTAACCATGGCGTTGTGTTGCCATGGTAACCATGGCGTTTCGTTGCCATGGCAACCACGGAGTTTGGTTGCCATGGTAACCACGGTGTTGGTTGCCATGGTAACCATGGGGTTGGGTTGCCATGGCAACCATGGGGTTGTGTTGCCATGGTAACCATGGCGTTTAGTTTCCATGGCAACTATGGGGTTCTGTTGCCATGGTAACCATGGGGTTGGGTTGCCATGGCAACCATGGGGTTGTGTTGCCATGGGAACCATGGGGTTGGGTTGCCATGGCATCCACGGGGTTGGGTTGCCATGGCAACCACGGGGTTTGGTTGCCATGGCAACCATGGGGTTCCGTGTCCATGGTAACCATGGGGTTGGGTTACCATGGCAACCATGGGGTTGTGTTGTCATGGGAACCATGGGGTTGGGTTGCCATGGCAACCATGGGGTTGGGTTGCCATGGCAACCATGGGGTTGGGTTGCCATGGCATCCACGGGGTTGGGTTGCCATGGCAACCACGGGGTTTGGTTGCCATGGCAATCTTGGGGTTCTGTGTCCATGGTAACCATGGCGTTGTGTTGCCATGGTAACCATGGCGTTTAGTTGCCATGGCAACCACGGAGTTTGGTTGCTATGGTAACCATGGGGTTGTGTTGCCATGGTAACCATGGCGTTTAGTTGCCATGGCAACCATGGGGTTCTGTTGCCATGGTAACCATGGGGTTGGGTTGCCATGGCAACCATGGGGTTGTGTTGCCATGGGAACCATGGGGTTGGGTTGCCATGGCATCCACGGGGTTGGGTTGCCATAGCAACCACGGGGTTTGGTTGCCATGGCAACCATGGGTTTCTGTGTCCATGGTAACCATGGCGTTGTGTTGCCATGGTAACCATGGCGTTTTGTTGCCATGGCAACTATGGGGTTCTGTTGCCATGGCAACCATGGGGTAGTGTTTCCATGGCAACCACGGGGTTTTGGTTGCCATGGTAACCATGGGG
The DNA here is from genome assembly GCF_964035555.1 of Netta rufina. Classification (NCBI taxonomy): domain Eukaryota; kingdom Metazoa; phylum Chordata; class Aves; order Anseriformes; family Anatidae; genus Netta; species Netta rufina. The sequence goes on along the minus strand of NW_028168851.1, from coordinate 294,078 downwards.
TTGGGTTGCCATGGCAACCATGGGGTTGGGTTGCCATGGCAACCATGGGGTTGTGTTGCCATGGTAACCATGGGGTTGGGTTGCCATGGCAACCATGGGGTTGTGTTGCCATGGTAACCATGGCGTTTAGTTGCCATGGAAACCACGGAGTTTGGTTGCCATGGTAACCACGGGGTTTGCTTGCCATGGCAACCACGGGGTTGTGTTCTCATGGTAACCATGGGGTTGTGTTGCCATGGTAACCATGGGGTTGGGTTGCCATGGCAACCATGGTGTTCTGTTGCCATGGTAACCATGCCGTTTAGTTGCCATGGCAACTTTTGGGTTCTGTTGCCATGGTAACCATGGGGTTGGGTTGCCATGGCAACCATGGGGTTGTGTTGCCATGGGAACCATGGGGTTGGGTTGCCATGGCAACCACGGGGTTTGGTTGCCATGGCAACCATGGGGTTCTGTGTCCATGGTAACCATGGCGTTGTGTTGCCATAGTAACCATGGCGTTTAGTTGCCATGGCAACCACGGAGTTTGGTTGCCATGGTAACCATGGGGTTGTGTTGCCATGGTAACCATGGCGTTTAGTTGCCATGGCAACTATGGGGTTCTGTTGCCATGGGAACCATGGGGTTGTGTTGCCATGGCAACCATGGGGTTGTGTTGCCATGGGAACCATGGGGTTGGGTTGCCATGGCATCCACGGGGTTGTGTTGCCATGGCAACAACGGGGTTTGGTTGCCATGGCAACCATGGGGTTCTGTGTCCATGGTAACAATGGCGTTGTGTTGCCATGGTAACCATGGCGTTTAGTTGCCATGGCAACCACGGAGTTTGGTTGCCATGGTAACCATGGGGTTGGGTTGCCATGGCATCCACGGGGTTGGGTTGCCATGGCAACCATGGGGTTGGGTTGCCATGGTAACCATGGCGTTGTGTTGCCATGGTAACCATGGCGTTTAGTTGCCATGGCAACCACGGAGTTTGCTTGCCATGGTAACCACGGAGTTTGGTTGCCATGGTAACCATGGGGTTGGGTTGCCATGGCAACCATGGGGTTGTGTTGCCATGGTAACCATGGCGTTTAGTTGCCATGGCAACTATGGGGTTCTGTTGCCATGGTAACCATTGGGTTGGGTTGCCATGGCAACCAGGGGGTTGGGTTGCCATGGCAACCACGGGGTTTGGTTGCCATGGGAACCATGGGGTTGGGTTGCCATGGCATCCACGGGGTTGGGTTGCCATGGCAACCACGGGGTTTGGTTGCCATGGGAACCATGGGGTTCTGTGTCCATGGTAACCATGGGGTTGTGTTGCCATGGTAACCATGGCGTTTTGTTGCCATGGCAACTATGGGGTTCTGTTGCCATGGCAACCATGGGGTAGTGTTTCCATGGCAACCACGGGGTTTGGTTGCCATGGTAACCATGGGGTTGGGTTGCCATGGCAACCATGGGGTTGGGTTGCCATGGCAACCATGGGGTTGTGTTGCCATGGTAACCATGGGGTTGGGTTGCCATGGCAACCATGGGGTTGTGTTGCCATGGTAACCATGGCGTTTAGTTGCCATGGCAACTATGGGGTTCTGTTGCCATGGTAACCATGGGGTTGGATTGCCATGGCAACCATGGGGTTGTGTTGCCATGGGAACCATGGGGTTGGGTTGCCATGGCATCCACGGTGTTGGGTTGCCATGGCAACCACTAAGGTTTGGTTGCCATGGCAACCATGGGGTTGTGTTGCCATGGTAACCATGGCGTTTAGTTGCCATGGCAACTATGGGGTTCTGTTGCCATGGTAACCATGGGGTTGGGTTGCCATGGCAACCATGGGGTTGTGTTGCCATGGTAACCATGGGGTTGTGTTGCCATGGTAACCATGGCGTTTAGTTGCCATGGCAACTATGGGGTTCTGTTGCCATGGGAACCATAGGGTTGGGTTGCCATGGCATCCACGGGGTTGGGTTGCCATGGCAACCATGGGGTTGTGTTGTCATGGGAACCATGGGGTTGGTTTGCCATGGCAACCATGGGGTTGTGTTACCATGGCAGCCATGGGGTTGGGTTGCCATGGCAACCATGGGGTTGTGTTGCCATGGTAAACATGGCGTTTAGTTGCCATGGCAACCACGGGGTTTGGTTGCCATGGTAACCATGGGGTTGTGTTGCCATGGTAACCATGGCGTTTAGTTGCCATGGCAACCACGGAGTTTGGTTGCCATGGTAACCACGGGGTTGGGTTGCCATGGTAACCATGGGGTTGGGTTGCCATGGCAACCATGGGGTTGGGTTGCCATGGTAACCATGGGGTTGGGTTGCCATGGCAACCATGGGGTTGTGTTGCCATGGTAACCATGGCGTTTAGTTGCCATGGCAACTATGGTGTTCTGTTGCCATGGTAACCATGGGGTTGGGTTGCCATGGCAACCATGGGGTTGTGTTGCCATGGGAACCATGGGGTCGGGTTGCCATGGCTTCCACGGGGTTGGGTTACCATGGCATCCACGGAGTTTGGTTGCCATGGTAACCATGGGGTTGTGTTGCCATGGTAACCATGGCGTTTAGTTGCCATGGCAACTATGGGGTTCTGTTGCCATGGGAACCATGGGGTTGGGTTGCCATGGCATCCACGGGGTTGGGTTGCCATGGCAACCATGGGGTTGTGTTGTCATGGGAACCATGGGGTTGGGTTGCCATGGCAACCATGGGGTTGTGTTACCATGGCAGCCATGGGGTTGGGTTGCCATGGCAACCATGGGGTTGTGTTGCCATGGTAAACATGGCGTTTAGTTGCCATGGCAACCACGGGGTTTGGTTGCCATGGTAACCATGGGGTTGTGTTGCCATGGTAACCATGGCGTTTAGTTGCCATGGCAACTATGGGGTTCTGTTGCCATGGTAACCATGGGGTTGGGTTGCCATGGCAACCATGGGGTTGTGTTGCCATGGGAACCATGGGGTTGGATTGCCATGGCATCCACGGGGTTGGGTTGCCATGGCAACCACGGGGTTTGGTTGCCATGGCAACCATGGGGTTCTGTGTCCATGGTAACCATGGCGTTGTGTTGCCATGGTAACCATGGCGTTTAGTTGCCATGGCAACTATGGGGTTCTGTTTCCATGGTAACCATGGGGTTGGGTTACCATGGCAACCATGGGGTTGTGTTGTCATGGGAACCATGGGGTTGGGTTGCCATGGCAACCATGGGGTTGGGTTGCCATGGAAACCATGGGGTTGTGTTGCCATGGTAACCATGGCGTTTAGTTGCCATGGCAACCACGGGGTTTGGTTGCGATGGTAACCATGGGGTTGTGTTGCCATGGCAACCATGGGGTTGGGTTGCCATGGCAACCATGGGGTTGGGTTCCCATGGTAACCGTGGGGTTGGGTTGCCATGGCAACCATGGGGTTGTGTTGCCATGGTAACCATGGCGTTTAGTTGCCATGGCAACTATGGGGTTCTGTTGCCATGGTAACAATGGGGTTGGGTTGCCATGGCAACCATGGGGTTGTGTTGCCATGGGAACCATGGGGTTGGGTTGCCATGGCATCCACGGGGTTGGGTTGCCATGGCAACCACGGGGTTTGGTTGCCATGGCAACCATTGGGTTCTGTGTCCATGGTAACCATGGGGTTGTGTTGCCATGGTAACCATGGCGTTTTGTTGCCATGGCAACTATGGGGTTCTGTTGCTATGGCAACCACGGGGTTTGGTTGCCATGGTAACCATGGGGTTGGGTTGCTATGGCAACCATGGGGTTAGGTTGCCATGGCAACCATGGGGTTGTGTTGCCATGGTAACCATGGGGTTGGGTTGCCATGGTAACCATGGGGTTGTGTTGCCATGGTAACCATGGCGTTTAGTTGCCATGGCAACTATGGGGTTCTGTTGCCATGGTAACCATGGGGTTGGGTTGCCATGGCAACCATAGGGTTGTGTTGCCATGGGAACCATGGGGTTGGGTTGCCATGGCATCCACGGGGTTGGGTTGCCATGGCAACCACGGGGTTTGGTTGCCATGGCAACCATGGGGTTCTGTGTCCATGGTAACCATGGCGTTGTGTTGCCATTGTAACCATGGCGTTTTGTTGCCATGGCAACTATCGGGTTCTGTTGCCATGGCAACCATGGGGTTGTGTTGCCATGGTAACCATGGCTTTTAGTTGCCATGGCAACTATGGGGTTCTGTTGCCATTGTAACCATGGGGTTGGGTTGCCATGGCAACCATGGGGTTGTGTTGCCATGGGAACCATGGGGTTGGGTTGCCATGGCAACTATGGGGTTCTGTTGCCATGGTAACCATGGGGTTGGGTTGCCATGGCAACCATGGGGTTGTGTTGCCATGGGAACCATGGGGTTGGGTTGCCATGGCATCCACGGGGTTGGGTTGCCATGGCAACCACGGGGTTTGGTTGCCATGGCAACCATGGGGTTCTGTGTCCATGGTAACCATGGCGTTGTGTTGCCATGGTAACCATGGCGTTTAGTTGCCATGGCAACCACGGAGTTTGGTTGCCATGGCAACCATGGGGTTGTGTTGCCATGGTAACCATGGCGTTTAGTTGCCATGGCAACTATGGGGTTCTGTTGCCATGGTAACCATGGGGTTGGGTTGCCATGGCAACCATAGGGTTGTGTTGCCATGGGAACCATGGGGTTGGGTTGCCATGGCATCCACGGTGTTGGGTTGCCATGGCAACCACGGGGTTTGGTTGCCATGGCAACCATGGGGTTCTGTGTCCATGGTAACCATGGCGTTGTGTTGCCATGGTAACCATGGCGTTTTGTTGCCATGGCAACTATCGGGTTCTGTTGCCATGGCAACCATGGGGTTGTGTTGCCATGGTAACCATGGCGTATAGTTGCCATGGCAACTATGGGGTTCTGTTGCCATTGTAACCATGGGGTTGGGTTGCCATGGCAACCATGGGGTTGTGTTGCCATGGGAACCATGGGGTTGGGTTGCCATGGCAACTATGGGGTTCTGTTGCCATGGTAACAATGGGGTTGGGTTGCCATGGCAACCATGGGGTTGTGTTGCCATGGGAACCATGGGGTTGGGTTGCCATGGCATCCACGGGGTTGGGTTGCCATGGCAACCACGGGGTTTGGTTGCCATGGCAACCATGGGGTTCTGTGTCCATGGTAACCATGGAGTTGTGTTGCCATGGTAACCATGGCGTTTAGTTGCCATGGCAACCACGGAGTTTGGTTGCCATGGCAACCATGGGGTTGTGTTGCCATGGTAACCATGGCGTTTAGTTGCCATGGCAACTATGGGGTTCTGTTGCCATGGTAACCATGGGGTTGGGTTGCCATGGCAACCATGGGGTTGTGTTGCCATGGGAACCATGGGGTTGGATTGCCATGGCATCCACGGGGTTGGGTTGCCATGGCAACCACAGGGTTTGGTTGCCATGGCAACCATGGGGTTCTGTGTCCATGGTAACCATGGCGTTGTGTTGCCATGGTAACCATGGCGTTTAGTTGCCATGGCAACCACGGAGTTTGGTTGCCATGGTAACCATGGGGTTGTGTTGCCATGGTAACCATGGCGTTTAGTTGCCATGGCAACTATGGGTTCTGTTGCCATGGTAACCATGGGGTTGGGTTGCCATGGTAACCATGGCGTTGTGTTGCCATGGTAACCATGGCGTTTCGTTCCCATGGCAATCACGGAGTTTGGTTGCCATGGTAACCACGGGGTTGGTTGCCATGGTAACCATGGGGTTGGGTTGCCATGGCAACCATGGGGTTGTGTTGCCATGGTAACCATGGGGTTGGGTTGCCATGGCAACCATGGGGTTGTGTTGCCATGGTAACCATGGCGTTTAGTTTCCATGGCAACTATGGGGTTCTGTTGCCATGGTAACCATGGGGTTGGGTTGCCATGGCAACCATGGGGTTGTGTTGCCATGGGAACCATGGGGTTGGGTTGCCATGGCATCCACGGGGTTGGGTTGCCATGGCAACCACGGGGTTTGGTTGCCATGGCAACCATGGGGTTCTGTGTCCATGGTAACCATGGGGTTGGGTTACCATGGCAACCATGGGGTTGTGTTGTCATGGGAACCATGGGGTTGGGTTGCCATGGCAACCATGGGGTTGGGTTGCCATGGCAACCATGGGGTTGGGTTCCAATGGTAACCATGGGGTTGGGTTGCCATGGCAACCATGGGGTTGTGTTGCCATGGTAACCATGGCGTTTAGTTGCCATGGCAACTATGGGGTTCTGTTGCCATGGTAACCATGGGGTTGGGTTGCCATGGCAACCATGGGGTTGTGTTGCCATGGGAACCATGGGGTTGGGTTGCCATGGCATCCACGGGGTTGGGTTGCCATGGCAACCACGGGGTTTGGTTGCCATGGCAACCATTGGGTTCTGTGTCCATGGTAACCATGGGGTTGTGTTGCCATGGTAACCATGGCGTTTTGTTGCCATGGCAACTATGGGGTTCTGTTGCTATGGCAACCACGGGGTTTGGTTGCCATGGTAACCATGGGGTTGGGTTGCCATGGCAACCATGGGGTTAGGTTGCCATGGCAACCATGGGGTTGTGTTGCCATGGTAACCATGGGGTTGGTTTGCCATGGCAACCATGGGGTTGTGTTGCCATGGTAACCATGGCGTTTAGTTGCCATGGCAACTATGGGGTTCTGTTGCCATGGTAACCATGGGGTTGGGTTGCCATGGCAACCATAGGGTTGTGTTGCCATGGGAACCATGGGGTTGGGTTGCCATGGCATCCACGGGGTTGGGTTGCCATGGCAACCACGGGGTTTGGTTGCCATGGCAACCATGGGGTTCTGTGTCCATGGTAACCATGGCGTTGTGTTGCCATGGTAACCATGGCGTTTTGTTGCCATGGCAACTATGGGGTTCTGTTGCCATGGCAACCATGGGGTAGTGTTTCCATGGCAACCACGGGGTTTGGTTGCCATGGTAACCATGGGGTTGGGTTGCCATGGCAACCATGGGGTTGGGTTGCCATGGCAACCCAGGGGTTGTGTTGCCATGGTAACCATGGCGTTTAGTTGCCATGGCAACTATGGGGTTCTGTTGCCATGGTAACCATGGGGTTGAGTTGCCATGGCAACCATGGGATTGTGTTGCCATGGTAACCATGGGGTTGGGTTGCCATGGCAACCATGGGGTTGGGTTGCCATGGTAACCATGGCGTTTAGTTGCCATGGCAACTATGGGGTTCTGTTGCCATGGTAACCATGGGGTTGGGTTCCCATGGCAACCATGGGGTTGTGTTGCCATGGGAACCATGGGGTTGGGTTGCCATGGCATCCACGGGGTTGGGTTGCCATGGCAACCATGGGGTTCTGTGTCCATGGTAACCATGGGGTTGTGTTGCCATGGTAACCATGGCGTTTTGTTGCCATGGCAACTATCGGGTTCTGTTGCCATGGCAACCATGGGGTTGTGTTGCCATGGTAACCATGGCGTTTAGTTCCATGGCAACTATGGGGTTCTGTTGCCATTGTAACAATGGGGTTGGGTTGCCATGGCAACCATGGGGTTGTGTTGCCATGGGAACCATGGGGTTGGGTTGCCATGGCAACTATGGGGTTCTGTTGCCATGGTAACCATGGGGTTGGGTTGCCATGGCAACCATGGGGTTGTGTTGCCATGGGAACCATGGGGTTGGGTTGCCATGGCATCCACGGGGTTGGGTTGCCATGGCAACCACGGGGTTTGGTTGCCATGGCAACCATGGTGTTCTGTGTCCATGGTAACCATGGCGTTGTGTTGCCATGGTAACCATGGCGTTTAGTTGCTATGGAAACCACGGAGTTTGGTTGCCATGGCAACCATGGGGTTGTGTTGCCATGGTAACCATGGCGTTTAGTTGCCATGGCAACTATGGGGTTCTGTTGCCATGGTAACCATGGGGTTGGGTTGCCATGGCAACCATGGGGTTGTGTTGCCATGGGAACCATGGGGTTGGGTTGCCATGGCATCCACGGGGTTGGGTTGCCATGGCAACCACGGGGTTTGGTTGCCATGGCAACCATGGGGTTCTGTGTCCATGGTAACCATGGCGTTGTGTTGCCATGGTAACCATGGCGTTTAGTTGCCATGGCAACCACGGAGTTTGGTTGCCATGGTAACCATGGGGTTGTGTTGCCATGGTAACCATGGCGTTTAGTTGCCATGCCAACTATGGGTTCTGTTGCCATGGTAACCATGGGGTTGGGTTGCCATGGCATCCACGGGGTTGGGTTGCCATGGCAACCATGGGGTTGGGTTGCCATGGTAACCATGGCGTTGTGTTGCCATGGTAACCATGGCGTTTCGTTGCCATGGCAACCACGGAGTTTGGTTGCCATGGTAACCACGGGGTTGGTTGCCATGGTAACCATGGGGTTGGGTTGCCATGGCAACCATGGGGTTGTGTTGCCATGGTAACCATGGGGTTGGGTTGCCATGGCAACCATGGGGTTGTGTTGCCATGGTAACCATGGCGTTTAGTTTCCATGGCAACTATGGGGTTCTGTTGCCATGGTAACCATGGGGTTTGGTTGCCATGGCAACCATGGGGTTCTGTGTCCATGGTAACCATGGGGTTGGGTTACCATGGCAACCATGGGGTTGTGTTGTCATGGGAACCATGGGGATGGGTTGCCATGGCAACCATGGGGTTGGGTTGCCATGGCAACCATGGGGTTGTGTTGCCATGGCAACCATGGGGTTGGGTTGCCATGGCATCTACGGGGTTGGGTTGCCATGGCAACCACGGGGTTTGGTTGCCATGGCAATCTTGGGGTTCTGTGTCCATGGTAACCATGGCGTTGTGTTGCCATGGTAACCATGGCGTTTAGTTGCCATGGCAACCACGGAGTTTGGTTGCCATGGTAACCATGGGGTTGTGTTGCCATGGTAACCATGGCGTTTAGTTGCCATGGCAACCATGGGGTTCTGTTGCCATGGTAACCATGGGGTTGGGTTGCCATGGCAACCATGGGGTTGTGTTGCCATGGGAACCATGGGGTTGGGTTGCCATGGCATCCACGGGGTTGGGTTGCCATAGCAACCACGGGGTTTGGTTGCCATGGCAACCATGGGGTTCTGTGTCCATGGTAACCATGGCGTTGTGTTGCCATGGTAACCATGGCGTTTTGTTGCCATGGCAACTATGGGGTTCTGTTGCCATGGCAACCATGGGTAGTGTTTCCATGGCAACCACGGGGTTTTGGTTGCCATGGTAACCATGGGGTTGGGTTGCCATGGCAACCATGGGGTTGGGTTGCCATGGCAACCATGGGGTTGTGTTGCCATGGTAACCATGGGGTTGGGTTGCCATGGCAACCATGGAGTTGTGTTTCCATGGTAACCATGGCGTTTAGTTGCCATGGCAACCACGGAGTTTGGTTGCCATGGTAACCACGGGGTTTGGTTGCCATGGTAACCATGGGGTTGGGTTTCCATGGCAACCATGGGGTTGTGTTGCCATGGTAACCATGGGGTTGGGTTGCCATGGCAACCATGGGGTTGTGTTGTCATGGTAACCATGGCGTTTAGTTGCCATGGCAACTTTTGGGTTCTGTTGCCATGGGAACCATGGGGTTGGGTTGCCATGGCAACCATGGGGTTGTGTTGCCATGGGAACCATGGGGTTGGGTTGCCATGGCATCCACGGGGTTGGGTTGCCATGGCAACCACGGGGTTGAGTTGCCATGGCAACCATGGGGTTCTGTGTCCATGGTAACCATGGCGTTGTGTTGCCATGGTAACCATGGCGTTTAGTTGCCATGGCAACCACGGAGTTTGGTTGCAATGGTAACCATGGGGTTGTGTTGCCATGGTAACCATGGCGTTTAGTTGCCATGGCAACTATGGGGTTCTGTTGCCATGGTAACCATGGGGTTGGGTTGCCATGGAAACCATGGGGTTGTGTTGCCATGGGAACCATGGGGTTGGGTTGCCATGGCATCCACGGGGTTGTGTTGCCATGGCAACCACGGGGTTTGGTTGCCATGGCAACCATTGGGTTCTGTGTCCATGGTAACCATGGGGTTGTGTTGCCATGGTAACCATGGCGTTTTGTTGCCATGGCAACTATGGGGTTCTGTTGCTATGGCAACCACGGGGTTTGGTTGCCATGGTAACCATGGGGTTGGGTTGCCATGGTAACCATGGGGTTAGGTTGCCATGGCAACCATGGGGTTGTGTTGCCATGGTAACCATGGGGTTGGGTTGCCATGGCAACCATGGGGTTGTGTTGCCATGGTAACCATGGCGTTTTCTTGCCATGGCAACTATGGGGTTCTGTTGCCATGGTAACCATGGGGTTGGGTTGCCATGGCAACCATAGGGTTGTGTTGCCATGGGAACCATGGGGTTGGGTTGCCATGGCATCCACGGGGTTGGGTTGCCATGGCAACCACGGGGTTTGGTTGCCATGGCAACCATGGGGTTCTGTGTCCATGGTAACCATGGCGTTGTGTTGCCATGGTAACCATGGCGTTTTGTTGCCATGGCAACTATGGGGTTCTGTTGCCATGGCAACCATGGGGTAGTGTTTCCATGGCAACCACGGGGTTTGGTTGCCATGGTAACCATGGGGTTGGGTTGCCATGGCAACCATGGGGTTGGGTTGCCATGGCAACCCAGGGGTTGTGTTGCCATGGTAACCATGGCGTTTAGTTGCCATGGCAACTATGGGGTTCTGTTGCCATGGTAACCATGGGGTTGGGTTGCCATGGCAACCATGGGATTGTGTTGCCATGGTAACCATGGGGTTGGGTTGCCATGGCAACCATGGGGTTGGGTTGCCATGGTAACCATGGCGTTTAGTTGCCATGGCAACTATGGGGTTCTGTTGCCATGGTAACCATGGGGTTGGGTTGCCATGGCAACCATGGGGTTGTGTTGCCATGGGAACCATGGGGTTGGGTTGCCATGGCATCCACGGGGTTGGGTTGCCATGGTAACCATGGGGTTGGGTTGCCATGGCAACCATGGGGTTAGGTTGCCATGGCAACCATGGGGTTGTGTTGCCATGGTAACCATGGGGTTGGGTTGCCATGGCAACCATGGGGTTGTGTTGCCATGGTAACCATGGCGTTTAGTTGCCATGGCAACTATGGGGTTCTGTTGCCATTGTAACCATGGTGTTGGGTTGCCATGGCAACCATGGGGTTGTGTTGCCATGGGAACCATGGGGTTGGGTTGCCATGGCAACTATGGGGTTCTGTTGCCATGGTAACCATGGGGTTGGGTTGCCATGGCAACCATGGGGTTGTGTTGCCATGGGAACCATGGGGTTGGGTTGCCATGGCATCCACGGGGTTGGGTTGCCATGGCAACCACGGGGTTTGGTTGCCATGGCAACCATGGGGTTCTGTGTCCATGGTAACCATGGCGTTGTGTTGCCATGGTAACCATGGCGTTTAGTTGCCATGGCAACCACGGAGTTTGGTTGCCATGGTAACCATGGGGTTGTGTTGCCATGGTAACCATGGCGTTTAGTTGCCATGGCAACTATGGGTTCTGTTGCCATGGTAACCATGGGGTTGGGTTGCCATGGCATCCACGGGGTTGGGTTGCCATGGCAACCATGGGGTTGGGTTGCCATGGTAACCATGGCGTTGTGTTGCCATGGTAACCATGGCGTTTCGTTGCCATGGCAACCACGGAGTTTGGTTGCCATGGTAACCACGGGGTTGGTTGCCATGGTAACCATGGGGTTGGGTTGCCATGGCAACCATGGTGTTGTGTTGCCATGGTAACCATGGGGTTGGGTTGCCATGGCAACCATGGGGTTGTGTTGCCATGGTAACCATGGCGTTTAGTTTCCATGGCAACTATGGGGTTCTGTTGCCATGGTAACCATGGGGTTGGGTTGCCATGGCAACCATGGGGTTTTGTTGCCATGGGAACCATGGGGTTGGGTTGCCATGGCATCCACGGGGTTGGGTTGCCATGGCAACCATGGGGTTGGGTTGCCATGGCAACCATGGGGTTCTGTGCCCATGGTAACCATGGGGTTGGGTTACCATGGCAACCATGGGGTTGTGTTGTCATGGGAACCATGGGGTTGGGTTGCCATGGCAACCATGGGGTTGTGTTGCCATGGCAACCATGGGGTTGGGTTGCCATGGCATCTACGGGGTTGGGTTGCCATGGCAACCACGGGGTTTGGTAGCCATGGCAATCTTAGGGTTCTGTGTCCATGGTAACCATGGCGTTGTGTTGCCATGGTAACCATGGCGTTTAGTTGCCATGGCAACCACGGAGTTTGGTTGCCATGGTAACCATGGGGTTGTGTTGCCATGGTAACCATGGCGTTTAGTTGCCATGGCAACCATGGGGTTCTGTTGCCATGGTAACCATGGGGTTGGGTTGCCATGGCAACCATGGGGTTGTGTTGCCATGGGAACCATGGGGTTGGGTTGCCATGGCATCCACGGGGTTGGGTTGCCATGGCAACTACGAAGTTTGGTTGCCATGGCAACCATGGGGTTCTGTGTCCATGGTAACCATGGGGTTGTGTTGCCATGGTAACCATGGCGTTTTGTTGCCATGGGAACCATGGGGTTGGGTTGCCATGGCATCCACGGGGTTGGGTTGCCATGGCAACCACGGGGTTTGGTTGCAATGGGAACCATGGTGTTCTGTGTCCATGGTAACCATGGGGTTGTGTTGCCATGGTAACCATGGCGTTTTGTTGCCATGGCAACTATGGGGTTCTCTTGTCACGGCAACCATGGGGTAGTGTTTCCATGGCAACCACGGGGTTTGGTTGCCATGGTAACCATGGGGTTGGGTTGCCATGGCAACCATGGGGTTGGGTTGCCATGGCAACCATGGGGTTGTGTTGCCATGGTAACCATGGGGTTGGGTTGCCATGGCAACCATGGGGATGTGTTGCCATGGTAACCATGGCGTTTAGTTATCATGGCAACTATGGGGTTCTGTTGCCATGGTAACCATGGGGTTGGGTTGCCATGGCAACCATGGGGTTGTGTTGCCATGGGAACCATGGGGTTGGGTTGCCATGGCAACCCAGGGGTTGTGTTGCCATGGTAACCATGGCGTTTATTTGCCATGGCAACTATGGAGTTCTGTTGCCATGGTAACCATGGGGTTGGGTTGCCATGGCAACCATGGGGTTGTGTTGCCATGGTAACCATGGGGTTGGGTTGCCATGGCAACCATGGGGTTGTGTTTCCATGGTAACCATGGCGTTTAGTTGCCATGGCAACTATGGGGTTCTGTTGCCTTGGTAACCATGGGGTTGGGTTGCCATGGGAACCATGGGGTTGTGTTGCCATGGTAACCATGGCGTTTAGTTGCCATGGCAACCACGGGGTTGTGTTTCCATGGGAACCATGGTGTTGGGTTGCCATGGCATCCACAGGGTTGGGTTGCCATGGCAAACACGGGGTTTGGTTGCCATGGCAACCATGGGGTTCTGTGTCCATGGTAACCATGGGGTTGTGTTGCCATGGTAACCATGGCGTTTTGTTGCCATGGCAACTATCGGGTTCTGTTGCCATGGCAACCATGGGGTAGTGTTTCCATGGCAACCATGGGGTAGTGTTGCCATGGTAACGAGGGGGTTGGGTTGCCATGGCAACCACGGGGTTGTGTTCTCATGGGAACCATGGGGTTGTGTTGCCATGGCAACCATGGGGTTGGGTTGCCATGGCAACCATGGGGTTGTGTTGCCATGGTAACCATGGGGTTGGGTTGCCATGGCAACCATGGGGTTGTGTTGCCATGGTAACCATGGCGTTTAGTTGCCATGGCAACTATGGGGTTCTGTTGCCATGGTAACCATGGGGTTGGGTTGCCATGGCAACCATGGGGTTGTGTTGCCATGGGAACCATGGGGTTGGGTTGCCATGGCATCCACGGGGTTGGGTTGCCATGGCAACCACGGGGTTTGGTTGCCACGGCAACCATGGGGTTCTGTGTCCATGGTAACCATGGGGTTGTGTTGCCATGGTAACCATGGCGTTTTCTTGCCATAGCAACTATGGGGTTCTGTTGCCATGGCAACCATGGGGTAGTGTTTCCATGGCAACCATGGGGTAGTGTTGCCATGGTAACGATGGGGTTGGCTTGCCATGGCAACCACCGGGTTGTGTTCTCATGGGAACCATGGGGTTGTGTTGCCATGGTAACCATAGGGTTGGGTTGCCATGGCAACCACGGGGTTTGGTTGCCATGGCAACTATGGGGTTCTGTTGCCATGGTAACAATGGGGTTGGGTTGCCATGGCAACCATGGGGTTGTGTTGCCATGGGAACCATGGGGTTGGGTTGCCATGGAATCCACGGGGTTTGGTTGCCATGGCAACCACGGGGTTTGGTTGCCATGGCAACCATGGGGTTCTGTGTCCATGGTAACCATGGGGTTGTGTTGCCATGGTAACCATGGCGTTTTGTTGCGATGGCAACTATGGTGTTCTGTTGCCATGGCAACCATGGGGTTGTGTTGCCATGGTAACCATGGCGTTTAGTTGCCATGGCAACTATGGGGTTCTGTTGCCATGGTAACGATGGGGTTGGTTTTCCATGGCAACCATGGGGTTGTGTTGCCATGGTAACCATGGGGTTGGGTTGCCATGGCAACCATGGGGTTGGGTTGCCATGGGAACCATGGGGTTGTGTTGCCATGGTAACCATGGCGTTTAGTTGCCATGGCAACCACGGAGTTTGGTTGCCATGGTAACCATGGGGTTGGGTTGCCATGGCAACCATGTGGTTGTGTTGCCATGGTAACCATGGGGTTCGGTTGCCATGGCAACCATGGGGTTGTGTTGCCATGGTAACCATGGCGTTTAGTTGCCATGGCAACTATGGGGTTCTGTTGCCATGGCAACCATGGGGTAGTGTTTCCATGGCAACCATGGGGTTGTGTTGCCATGGTAACTATGGGGTTGGGTTGCTATGGAAACTATGGGGTTTAGTTGCCTTGGGAACCATGGGGTTGGGTTGCCATGGCAACCATGGGGTTGTGTTGCCATGGTAACCATGGAGTTGGGTTGCCATGGCAACCATGGGGTTGTGTTGCCATGGTAACCATGGCGTTTATTTGCCATGGCAACTATGGGGTTGTGTTGCCATGGTAACCACGGGGTTGGGTTCCCATGGCAACCACGGGGTTTGGTTGCCATGGTAACCATGGGGTTCTGTGTCCATGGTAACCATGGGGTTGTGTTGCCATGGTAACCATGGCCTTTTGTTGCCATGGCAACCATGGGGTTCTGCTGCCATGGCAACCATGGGGTAGTGTTTCCATGGCAACAATGGGGTAGTGTTGCCATGGTAACGATGGGGTTGGCTTGCCATGGCAACCACGGGGTTGTGTTCTCATGGGAACCATGGGGTTGTGTTGCCATGGTAACCATGGGGTTGGGTTGCCATGGCAACCACGGGGTTTGGTTGCTATGGTAACCATGGGGTTGGGTTGCCATGGCAACCATGGGGTTGTGTTGCCATGGTAACCATGACGTTTAGTTGCCATGGCAACCACGGGGTTTGGTTGCTATGGTAACCATGGGGTTGGGTTGCCATGGCAACCATGGTGTTGGGTTGCCATGGTAACCATGGCGTTTTGTTGCGATGGCAACTATGGGGTTCTGTTGCCATGGCAACCATGGGGTAGTGTTTCCATGGCAGCCATGGGGTTGTGTTGCCATGGTAACTATGGGGTTGGGTTGCTATGGAAACTATGGTGTTTAGTTGCCTTGGCAACCATGGGGTTTGGTTGCCGTGGCAACCATGGGGTTGTGTTGCCATGGTAACCATGGGGTTGTGTTGCCATGGTAACCATGGCGTTTAGTTGCCATGGCAACCACGGAGTTTGGTTGCCATGGCAACCATGGGGTTGTGTTGCCATGGTAACCATGGCGTTTAGTTGCCATGGCAACTATGGGGTTCTGTTGCCATGGTAACCATGGGGTTGGGTTGCCATGGCAACCATGGGGTTGTGTTGCCATGGGAACCATGGGGTTGGGTTGCCATGGCATCCACGGGGTTGGGTTGCCATGGCAACCACGGGGTTTGGTTGCCATGGCAACCATGGGGTTCTGTGTCCATGGTAACCATGGCGTTGTGTTGCCATGGTAACCATGGCGTTTAGTTGCCATGGCAACCACGGAGTTTGGTTGCCATGGTAACCATGGGGTTGTGTTGCCATGGTAACCATGGCGTTTAGTTGCCATGGCAACTATGGGTTCTGTTGCCATGGTAACCATGGGGTTGGGTTGCCATGGCATCCACGGGGTTGGGTTGCCATGGCAACCATGGGGTTGGGTTGCCATGGTAACCATGGCGTTGTGTTGCCATGGTAACCATGGCGTTTCGTTGCCATGGCAACCACGGAGTTTGTTTGCCATGGTAACCACGGGGTTGGTTGCCATGGTAACCATGGGGTTGGGTTGCCATGGCAACCATGGGGTTGGGTTGCCATGGCAACCATGGGGTTGTGTTGCCATGGTAACCATGGCGTTTAGTTTCCATGGCAACTATGGGGTTCTGTTGCCATGGTAACCATGGGGTTGGGTTGCCATGGCAACCATGGGGTTTTGTTGCCATGGGAACCATGGGGTTGGGTTGCCATGGCATCCACGGGTTTGGGTTGCCATGGCAACCATGGGGTTCTGTGTCCATGGTAACCATGGAGTTGGGTTGCCATGGCAACCATGGGGTTGTGTTGCCATGGGAACCATGGGGTTGGGTTGCCATGGCATCCACGGGGTTGGGTTGCCATGGCAACCACGGGGTATGGTTGCCATGGCATCCACGGGGTTGGGTTGCCATGGCAACCACGGGGTATGGTTGCCATGGCAACCACGGGGTTCTGTGTCCATGGTAACCATGGGGTTGTGTTGCCATGGTAACCATGGGGTTGTGTTTCCATGGCAACGACGGGGTTTGGTTTCCATGGTAACCATGGGGTTGTGTTCCCATTGTAACCATGGCGTTTTGTTGCCATGGCAACTATGGGGTTCTGTTGCCATGGCAACCATGGGGTAGTGTTTCCATGGCAACCACGGGGTTTGGTTGCCATGGTAACCATGGGGTTGGGTTGCCATGGCAACCATGGGTTGGGTTGCCATGGCAACCATGGGGTTGTGTTGCCATGGTAACCATGGCGTTTCGTTGCCATGGCAACCACGGGGTTTGGTTGCTATGGTAACCATGGGGTTGGGTTGCCATGGCAACCATGGGGTTGTGTTGCCATGGTAACCATGGCGTTTAGTTGCCATGGCAACTATGGGGTTCTGTTGCCATGGTAACCATGGGGTAGTGTTGCCATGGCAACCATGGGGTAGTGTTGCCATGGTAACCATGGGGTTCAGTTGCCATGGCAACCATGGGGTAGTGTTGCCATGGTAACCATGCAGTTGTGTTGCCATGGCAACCATGGCGTTGGGTTGCCATGGCAACCATGCTGTTTAGTTGCCATGGCAACTATGGGATACTGTTGCCATGGTAACCATGGGGTAGTGTTGGAATGGCAACCATGGGGTTGTGTTGCCATGGTAATCATGGCGTTTTGTTGCGATGGCAACTATGGGGTTCTGTTGCCATGGCAACCATGGGGTAGTGTTTCCATGGCAACCATGGGGTTGTGTTGCCATGGTAACTTTGGGGTTGGGTTGCTATGGAAACTATGGGGTTTAGTTGCCTTGGCAACCATGGGGTTGGGTTGCCATGGCAACCATGGGGTTGTTTTGCCATGGTAACCATGGCGTTTCGTTGCCATGGCAACCACGGGGTTTGGTTGCCATGGTAACCATGGGGTTGGGTTGCCATGGCAACCATGGGGTTGTGTTGCCATGGTAACCATGGCGTTTTGTTGCGATGGCAACTATGGAGTTCGGTTCCCATGGCAACCATGGGGTAGTGTTTCCATGGCAACCATGAGGTTGTGTTGCCATGGTAACTATGGGGTTGGGTTGCTATGGAAACTATGGGGTTTAGTTGCCTTGGCAACCATGGGGTTCTGTTGCCATGGCAACCATGGGGTTGTGTTGCCATGGTAACCATGGCGTTTTGTTGCGATGGCAACTATGGGGTTCTGTTGCCATGGCAACCATGGGGTAGTGTTTCCATGGCAACCATGGGGTTGTGTTGCCATGGTAACTTTGGGGTTGGGTTGCTATGGAAACTATGGGGTTTAGTTGCCTTGGCAACCACGGGGTTGGGTTGCCATGGCAACCATGGGGTTGTGTTGCCATGGTAACCATGGCGTTTAGTTGCCATGGCAACCACGGGGTTTGGTTGCCATGGTAACCATGGGGTTGGGTTGCCATGGCAACCACGGTGTTTGGTTGCCATGGCAACCATGGGGTTGTGTTGCCATGGTAACCATGGCGTTTAGTTGCCATGGCAACTATGGGGTTCTGTTGCCATGGGAACCATGGGGTTGGGTTGCCATGGCAACCATGGGGTTGTGTTGCCATGGTAACCATGGGGTTGGGTTGCCATGGCAACCATGGGGTTGGGTTGCCATGGCAACCATGGGGTTGTGTTGCCATGGTAACCATGGCGTTTATTTGCCATGGCTTCTATGGGGTTCTGTTGCCATGGTAACCATGGGGTTGGGTTGCCATGGCAACCATGGGGTTGTGTTGCCATGGGAACCATGGGGTTGGGTTGCCATGTCATCCACGGGGTTTAGTTGCCTTGGCAACCATGGGGTTGGGTTGCCATGGCAACCATGTGGTTCTGTTTCCATGGTAACCATGGGGTTGTGTTTCCATGGCAACCATGGGGTAGTGTTGCCATGGTAACGATGGGGTTGGCTTGCTATGGCAACCACGGGGTTGTGTTCTCATGGGAACCATGGGGTTGTGTTGCCATGGTAACCATGGGGTTGGGTTGCCATGGCAACTACGGGGTTTGGGTGCTATGGTAACCATGGGGTTGGGTTGCCATGGCAACCATGGGGTTGTGTTGCCATGGTAACCATGGCGTTTAGTTGACATGGCAACCACGGGGTTTGGTTGCCATGGTAACCATGGGGTTGGGTTGCCATGGTAACCATGGCGTTTTGTTGCCATGGCAACTATGGGGTTCTGTTGCCATGGCAACCATGGGGTAGTGTTTCCATGGCAACCATGGGGTAGTGTTGCCATGGTAACGATGGGGTTGGCTTGCTATGGCAACCACGGGGTTGTGTTCTCATGGGAACCATGGGGTTGTGTTGCCATGGTAACCATGGGGTTGGGTTGCCATGGCAACTACGGGGTTTGGGTGCTATGGTAACCATGGGGTTGGGTTGCCATGGCAACCATGGGGTTGTGTTGCCATGGTAACCATGGCGTTTAGTTGACATGGCAACCACGGGGTTTGGTTGCCATGGTAACCATGGGGTTGGGTTGCCATGGTAAACATGGCGTTTTGTTGCGATGGCAACTATGGGGTTCTGTTGCCATGGCAACCATGGGGTAGTGTTTCCATGGCAACCATGGGGTTGTGTTGCCATGGTAACTATGGGGTTGGGTTGCTATGGAAACTATGGGGTTTAGTTGCCTTGGCAACCATGGGGTTGGGTTTCCACGGCAACCATGGGGTTGTGTTGCCATGGTAACCATGGCGTTTTGTTGCCATGGCAACTATGGGGTTCTGTTGCCATGGAAACCATGGGGTTGGGTTGCCATGGCAACCATGGGGTTGTGTTGCCATGGGAACCATGGGTTTGGGTTGCCATGGCATCCACGGGGTTGGGTTGCCATGGCAACCACGGGGTTTGGTTGCCATGGCAACCATGGGGTTCTTTGTCCATGGTAACCATGGGGTTGTGTTGCCATGGTAACCATGGCGTTTTGTTGCCATGGCAACTATGGGGTTCTGTTGCCATGGTAACCATGGGGTAGTGTTTCCATGGCAACCATGGGGTAGTGTTGCCATAGTAACGGTGGGGTTGGCTTGCTATGGTAACCATGGGGTTGGGTTCTCATGGGAACCATGGGGTTGTGTTGCCATGGTAACCATGGCGTTTAGTTGCCATGGCAACCACGGGGTTTGGTTGCCATGGTAACCATGGGGTTGGGTTGCCATGGCAACCATGGGGTTGTTTTGCCATGGTAACCATGGCGTTTTGTTGCGATGGCAACTATGGGGTTCTGTTGCCATGGCAACCATGGGATAGTGTTTCCATGGCAACCATGGGGTTGTGTTGCCATGGTAACTTTGGGGTTGGGTTGCTATGGAAACTATGGGGTTTAGTTGCCTTGGCAATCATGGGGTTGGGTTGCCATGGCAACCATGGGGTTGTGTTGCCATGGTAACCATGGCGTTTAGTTGCCATGGCAACTATGGGGTTCTGTTGCCATGGTAACCATGGGGTTGGGTTGCCATGGCAACCATGGGGTTGTGTTGCCATGGTAACCATGGGGTTGGGTTGCCATGGCAACCATGGGGTTGTGTTGCCATGGTAACCATGGGGTTGGGTTGCCATGGCAACCATGGGGTTGGGTTGCCATGGCAACCATGGGGTTGTGTTGCCATGGTAACCATGGCGTTTATTTGCCATGGCTTCTATGTGGTTCTGTTGCCATGGTAACCATGGGGTTGGGTTGCCATGGCAACCATGGGGTTGTGTTGCCATGGGAACCATGGGGTTGGGTTGCCATGTCATCCACGGGGTTTAGTTGCCTTGGCAACCATGGGGTTGGGTTGCCATGGCAACCATGTGGTTCTGTTTCCATGGTAACCATGGGGTTGTGTTGCCATGGTAACCATGGCGTTTTGTTGCCATGGCAACTATGGGGTTCTGTTGCCATGGCAACCATGGGGTAGTGTTTCCATGGCAACCATGGGGTAGTGTTGCCATGGTAACGATGGGGTTGGCTTGCTATGGCAACCACGGGGTTGTGTTCTCATGGGAACCATGGGGTTGTGTTGCCATGGTAACCATGGGGTTGGGTTGCCATGGCAACCATGGCGTTTAGTTGACATGGCAACCACGGGGTTTGGTTGCCATGGTAACCATGGGGTTGGGTTGCCATGGTAACCATGGCGTTTTGTTGCGATGACAACTATGGGGTTCTGTTGCCATGGCAACCATGGGGTAGTGTTTCCATGGCAACCATGGGGTTGTGTTGCCATGGTAACTATGGGGTTGGGTTGCTATGGAAACTATGGGGTTTAGTTGCCTTGGCAACCATGGGGTTGGGTTGCCATGGCAACCATGGGGTTGTGTTGCCATGGTAACCATGGCGTTTTGTTGCCATGGCAACTATGGGGTTCTGTTGCCATGGAAACCATGAGGTAGTGCTTCCATGGCAACCATGGGGATGTGTTGCCATGGTAACGTTGGGGTTGGGTTGCTATGGTAACCATGCGGTTGTGTTGCCATGGTAACCATGGGATTGGGTTGCCATGGCAACCATGGGGTTGTGTTGCCATGGTAACCATGGCGTTTTGTTGCCATGGTAACCATGGGGTAGTGTTGCCATGGCAACCATGGGGTAGTGTTTCCATGGCAACCATGGGGTTGTGTTGCCATGGTAACTTTGGGGTTGGGTTGCTATGGAAACTATGGGGTTTAGTTGCCTTGGCAACCATGGGGTTGGGTTGCCATGGCAACCATGGGGTTGCGTTGCCATGGTAACCATGGCGTTTAGTTGCCATGGCAACCACGGGGTTCTGTTGCCATGGCAACCATGGGGTAGTGTTTCCATGGCAACCATGGGGTGGTGTTGCCATGGTAACTATGGGGTTGGGTTGCTATGGAAACTATGGGGTTGGGTTGCTATGGTAACTATGGGGTTGGGTTGCGATGGTAACCATGCGGATGTGTTGCCATGGTAACCATGGGGTTGGGTTGCCATGGCAACCATGGGGTTGTGTTGCCATGGTAACGATGGCGTTTAGTTGCCATGGCAACCATGGGGTTTGGTTTCCATGGCAACCATGGGGTTCTGTTGCCCTGGTAACCATGGGGTTGGGTTGCCATGGCAACCATGGGGTTGTGTTGCCATGGTAACCATGGCGTTTAGTTGCCATGGCAACTATCGGGTTCTGTTGCCATGGTAACCATGGGGTTGGGTTGCCATGGCAACCATGGGGTTGTGTTGCCATGGGAACCATGGGGTTGGGTTGCCATGGCATCCACGGGGTTGGGTTGCCATGGCAACCACGGGGTATGGTTGCCATGGCAACCACGGGGTTCTGTGTCCATGGTAACCATGGGGTTGTGTTGCCATGGTAACCATGGCGTTTAGTTGCCATGGCAACTATGGGGTTTGGTTTCCATGGTAACCATGGGGTTGGGTTGCCATGGCATCCACGGGGTTGGGTTGCCATGGGAACCATGGGGTTGGGTTGCCATGGCATCCACGGGGTTGGGTTGCCATGGCAACCACGGGGTATGGTTGCCATGGCAACCACGGGGTTCTGTGTCCATGGTAACCATGGGGTTGTGTTGCCATGGTAACCATGGCGTTTAGTTGCCATGGCAACTATGGGGTTCTGTTGCCATGGTAACCATGGGGTTGGGTTGCCATGGCAACCATGGGGTTGTGTTGCCATGGGAACCATGGGGTTGGGTTGCCATGGCATCCACGGGGTTGGGTTGCCATGGCAACCACGGGGTATAGTTGCCATGGCAACCACGGGGTTCTGTGTCTATGGTAACCATGGGGTTGTGTTGCCATGGTAACCATGGCGTTTAGTTGCCATGGCAACTATGGGGTTCTGTTGCCATGGTAACCATGGGGTTGGGTTGCCATGGCAACCATGGGGTTGTGTTGCCATGGGAACCATGGGGTTGGGTTGCCATGGCATCCACGGGGTTGGGTTGCCATGGCAACCACGGGGTATGGTTGCCATGGCAACCACGGGGTTCTGTGTCCATGGTAACCATGGGGTTGTGTTGCCATGGTAACCATGGCGTTTTGTTGCCATGGCAACTATGGGGTTTGGTTTCCATGGTAACCATGGGGTTGGGTTGCCATGGCATCCACGGGGTTGGGTTGCCATGGGAACCATGGGGTTGGGTTGCCATGGCATCCACGGGGTTGGGTTGCCATGGCAACCACGGGGTATGGTTGCCATGGCAACCACGGGGTTCTGTGTCCATGGTAACCATGGGGTTGTGTTGCCATGGTAACCATGGCGTTTAGTTGCCATGGCAACTATGGGGTTCTGTTGCCATGGTCACCATGGGGTTGGGTTGCCATGGCAACCATGGGGTTGTGTTGCCATGGCAACCATGGGGTTGGGTTGCCATGGCATCCACGGGGTTGGGTTGCCATGGCAACCACGGGGTATGGTTGCCATGGCAACCACGGGGTTCTGTGTCCATGGTAACCATGGGGTTGTGTTGCCATGGTAACCATGGGGTTGTGTTTCCATGGCAACGACGGGGTTTGGTTTCCATGGTAACCATGGGGTTGGGTTGCCATGGCATCCACGGGGTTGGGTTGCCATGGCAACCACGGGGTTTGGTTGCCATGGCAACCATGGGGTTCTGTGTCCATGGTAACCATGGGGTTGTGTTCCCATTGTAACCATGGCGTTTTGTTGCCATGGCAACTATGGGGTTCTGTTGCCATGGCAACCATGGGGTAGTGTTTCCATGGCAACCACGGGGTTTGGTTGCCATGGTAACCATGGGGTTGGGTTGCCATGGCAACCATGGGGTTGGGTTGCCATGGCAACCATGGGGTTGTGTTGCCATGGTAACCATGGCGTTTCGTTGCCATGGCAACCACGGGGTTTGGTTGCTATGGTAACCATGGGGTTGGGTTGCCATGGCAACCATGGGGTTGTGTTGCCATGGTAACCATGGCGTTTAGTTGCCATGGCAACTATGGGGTTCTGTTGCCATGGTAACCATGGGGTAGTGTTGCCATGGCAACCATGGGGTAGTGTTGCCATGGTAACCATGGGGTTCAGTTGCCATGGCAACCATGGGGTAGTGTTGCCATGGTAACCATGCGGTTGTGTTGCAATGGTAACCATGGGGTTGGGTTGCCATGGCAACCATTGCGTTGGGTTGCCATGGCAACCATGCTGTTTAGTTGCCATGGCAACTATGGGATACTGTTGCCATGGTAACCATGGGGTAGTGTTGGCATGGCAAACATGGGGTTGTGTTGCCATGGTAACGATGGCGTTGGGTTGCCATGGCAACCACGGGGTTTGGTTGCTATGGTAACCATGGCGTTCTGTTGCCATGGTAACCATGGTGTTGTTTGCCATTGTAACCATGGCGTTTAGTTGATATAGCAACTATGGTAGTCTGTTGCCATGGTAACCATGGGGTAGTGTTGCCATGGCAACCATGGGGTTGTGTTGCCATGCTAAGTATGGGGTTGGGTTGCAATGGTTATCAGGCGGTTCTTTTGGAATGGCAACCATGGGGTAGTGTTGCCATGGTAACCATGCGGTTATGTTGCCATGGTAACCATGGGGTTGGGTTGCCATGGCAACCATGGGGTGGTGTTGCCATGGCAACCATGGGGTTGTGTTGCCATGGTAACGATGGGGTTGGGTTGCCATGGCAACCACGGGGTTGTGTTGCCATGGGAACCATGGGGTTGTGTTGCCATGGTGACCATGGGGTTGTGTTGCCATGGTAACCATGGTGTTGTTTGCCATGGTAACCATGGCGTTTAGTTGATATAGCAACTATGGGTTTCTGTTGCCATGGTAACCGTGGGGTAGTGTTGCCATGGCAACCATGGGGTTGTGTTGCCATGGTAACTATGGGGTTGGGTTGCAATGGTTATCAGGCGGTTCTTTTGGAATGGCAATCATGGGGTAGCGTTGCCATGGTAACCATGCAGTTGTGTTGCCATGGTAACCATGGGGTAGTGTTGCCAAAAATTCTAGTTACTTGCTGAGTCGTATTGTCCTTTCAATATTCAAAGCTGCTGCAAAAACATGGGGATTGTTGCTTCTAGAAACACCGCACTTTTCTTGTTTGCACTCTGCATGCTGTTGAGCTAAAGCAGACAAAAAAAAAAAATAAAGGAAACACACACACAAAAAACAACAATAACAAAATAAACCCAGCATTGGGTGATGTGTTGTGAACGCAACGATCATTTAATCCCTTTGTTTTCCCAGGTGGTGTGGATGATACTGGTTGCACTGTTGGAGCTTGGATTTGGAGAGGAACAGGTGAGCATAGTCGTATGTTGCATCAGCAGTAGTCAGCATTGTGGAGAAGGTGGGCATCATGACCGGCATGCTAGTGAATGCTGTTAGTCTGTTTTTGCAGCTGATGATGAGCCTGGCCATTGACTAAGATGACGACCAGTGCCTGTGCATTTCTGGAGGCGGAGGGAATTTACCATGCAGCAACCTGAGAGCTAAGTTGGGGGGCACCTGGTATTTGCATATCTGGGGTGGCTAATGGGAGCTGGGAGCCAGAGGAGCATGGTGCCTTCTGGCTGACTAGACTTGGTGCCAAGGTGAGGGTGGTTCAGGCTGGGTCACGTTCAGGCTCCTTGTGGCTGGGTCACCAGCCTAATAGAAGCAGCGGGATTATTTTGTAGCGTGAGTGTGTGCGCCAGGCAGGACTGTTTCCTTCTGTTCGTCTGTCTTGTAGTGTTGCTTCTGCAATGTCTGTTCTGTGCTTCTCGGGTCTTGATATCCTCCTAGCTTTTTACACTGGACTGACCAGACAGGGGACTTGGTAGCGGTGCTGAAGGGCCTCCGTGCTTGTTTTGTCATCGTGGCTCTGATCCGAGCACTTCTTGTCTTGCAGTCGCTGCTTGAAATGCAGTTCTGTTTCAGGTCTCGTTCATCATATTCGGTTTGAGATCGCGTCTGTTTCCATCCTCACTATTGCAGAAGTCATCTGGGCCTTATCAGGAGCTCCTGCTTGGGAATTGATTTCCTAAGCGTCGTCTTATGGGGTTTTCAGTCTCCATCCTTCTGGTCTCTTGCCTTGAAGGCAGGCTTTTTATGCATCCATCTTCCCAGTTCTGGCAGTTGCTTCCAGTCACATGTCGTGACATTTGAGTCTATCCTGGGGTCTGGTGCAGAGCACCTGTTCTGACTTGCTGTTGCCATAGGGCTTCCCTCCGGGGGTCACTTTTTCTTGCGCCTTGTGTTGTGTGTTTTGTTTGTAGTGTTTGTGGCGTGGCTGTGTGTGTATGTGTTTGGTCTGGAGCTGTCCTGCATGGCAGTTAGTGATGACAGCTAACGTGTCAGTGCGTGGGTGTGCTAATACATTGTCTGGAGTGTTTTGGCGAAGACATCCGGTCTGCATCTGGTCACGTACTGAAGGGCAGCAGGCACAGTCATCTCAGTGTTGTTTGTCAGATGTTGGGGGGGGAGAGTATATTTGCTTGTGAGCAGCTGTTTGCATAGTGCTTGAATGGTATGCTTGAGGAGGTCTGTCGAATCTTGAAAGCTTACGGATATGGGTTTTGAAATGTTTATTCTTAGTTCTTTCCTGTCCCCAGTAGAGTGTAAAACCTAGGAGGAACCTGTCACAGGAAAGAGCTCCTTCTGGAACTGTTCAGCACTCCGTAGGCAACTCGGTGACTGGCTTGATGTACTTCTGAGGTGCTGAGGCAAGGGGTCTGCTGTTTTGAAATGACAACGTTGTAAACGGGGTCCCTTTTGTTGTGAAGGTATGGGTGCTACTGCTGGCAGCTGAATGATTATCTTGTGTCTGTTTTCCTTTGTTTAAGCTGAACCACAGTGTACAACACAGGACTTGACCAGAGCTGCTTTTGGCAAGGTGAGCGATGAACAGATGTAGCAGGTACTTTAGGGGTGCAGTTGTCACTGCAGTTACTTAACTACACAAAATAGAGTAAAAATCCTGTTTATATTTCAGAGGTGTTGTAGCTGGCCTAAGAGAGCAGATGGAAGCATCTGCCTCGAGGACAGGTGAGGGGGCTGAGGTAAGGGAGCAGATGAGAGTAAGTGTCCTAGCTGTGCTGTGTCTTTGGATGCTGCTTCGGCCTATGCTTTTCTTTTTCTTTCACAAGCCTCTCGCACAAGCTCAGTGGGGCCAAGCTGCACTCTGAAGAGCAGCACAAGAAGGGCGGGCTGTTTGTGAGCTGGATTGGAGCAGAACGGCCAAGTAGCACAGGGTGACTGCGAAGGGTATCCATCTTTCTTTGCAGGTGCCATGGCAGGCTCTCCACAGAAGCGGTTGAGGATTTGAGAAGAGGTTGCAGATCATCGAGGAGCGACACGTGCAGGGACATCTTGAAAACGGTATGGCTCCTTTCTCTTCTGTTTATCAGGTGTCCCAGGCAACGTGGGCTGTGATGTTAGTCTTTAGAATCGGAACAAAGCAGGTGCTGATGGTGGCCTTCTTTGGTAGGCAAAAAGGTGCCCGAAGCCCTGTCCTGTGTAGCCTGAGCACTCCTCGCTGAGGATGAAGCCTGCTTTCCAGCAGTTCCGAAAACTGTGCTGAGGCTGAAATGCTGCGTCTGTGTTTGGGTTGGGGTTGCACCTTGGTGAGTGTAGGGATGGGTTTTAAGTGGGTGCAGCGGAGGGCCTGGCCCCAGTGTCCTGTAGTGTGTTTTGACCCATGAGCATAGCCTTTTGGTTCTCAGCCTACTGAAGTAAGTGATTTCTCCTGCGAGTGGAATGGAATTGAATTCTTCTTTTGGCATGTAATCTGTTCTGCTCCTAGATTTTTCTTTGTAAATGAAAGATTGAGGTAATTCCGGGTGGAAAAAAAAGAGTTGCTTGCTTGTTTTTATTTTCCTTTCAGTATTCAAAGCTGCAGCAAAAGCATGGGGATTGTTGCTTGTAGAAACACCCCAGTTCTCCTGTCTGCACTCTGCATGCTGTGGAGCTAAGCCATATAAAGAAGTTAATAAAATCACAGCTGCTTCTCCTCCTCTTTCTGCTTTTTTTTTTTTTGTGCTTTCCCCCTGCACTTTCCCAGGTGATTGGCTTCAGGTTCCAGGTGGGACCTAATGGTAACTGAGTTGCAGGTATGCCATGAGAGACCTCCTTCTGCCCGGGCTGCACTTTGGGGTAAGTGCTTTGGTTTTCCTTCAGTTGTTTGGAGGGTTCTTTAGGTGGGTCAGTCTATGGACTGATGCGTTTTCAAGTAGAAACCAGGACTTCTATCTTTTTGAGGTGGCAACTGGTAGGATCTGTCATTGTAAAGCAATCTAGTAGTAGGTGCCTGTATTGCATGCAGCTCTTCCTCAGGTGAGTAGTAGTTATATCAGTGTTACGGATAGTATGGTGATGTTACTTTGTGTGTTTGCTTTGTGGTTCTGGGTCCCTTATGATTTTTGCAGAATTACGGGGCTTTTTGAGACTTTGCCTTTATGTCAAATCTTATCAAAGTCACAACCTTGGTGGCAAAGTGATGGAGCATGGTTTAGGAGAAATGTATCATTGAAGCTCCCTTTGTGAGCTTGTATCTGAAAATGGCAGCAGTGGGCATGTAAGGGGTGGTCTCTTTCAGGTTTAGGGACAGTTTATTGTATTTCTGGAGCTTTTGCCTGTGGTTTTGCTGTCTGTTGAGTCTTTAGACCTTGCAGCCTTCTAGTCTTGATGTCCTTGAATTGACATATAAGAAGTATGTTTATGAGGTGTTGCTAGGTAGTTGTATTTGGGAAACAGTTGAGCATGGTTCCTTGACGGCATAAGTGCAGTAGTGCCTAGAGAGTGAGCAGGGTCACGTGCTTCATGTCTAAAGAATGAGTCTGTTCGGGCACATTTCGGCGCGGAGCCGCGCGGGCAAATTACTCAGGTGGAGCTACTGAGCAGGTGAGGTAAAGGAACCGGGAACAGAGAAGCAATGCACAATGGTATGTTGCATTAGTTGTAGTGTGCGTTGTGCAGGACATGGGTATTAGGGCTTGCATGGTAGTGAATGCTGGTTCTCTGTGTTTACAGATGGGGATGAGCCTGTTTAAACTAATTCCAGTTCAAAAAGTTTCAGTAATTAGCTTGGTGATATTGCCAATTCAATATTAAAACCTGCAGAATAAGCCAAAGGCGATTTTTGCTTCTAGAATCACTGCAAATATTTGGTCTGCTCTCTGCATGCTTTTGAGATCAAGTTTATTTTAAAAAAGAAACAAAAAGAAAAACAGCTACTTCTCTTGCTCTATTTCTACTTTCTTGTGCTTTGCCCCTACCTTTCCAGGTGACTTGGTTTGGGTGCTAGGCGGGGCCAAATGGTATATGAGTCCAAGGCATCCCCTCAGAGAGCTCATTCTGCTTGGGCTGCTCTTTGTGGTGTTTGTTTTCCTTCGGTCTGTTGCAGGGTTCTTCAGGTGGATGAGAGTTTGTGGACTGATGCTTTTCCAAGTAGCGAGGGGTACGCACATCTTTTTGATATAACAGCTAGTAGGCTCTGCAGGATTAAGCAGCTCTCTACCCTGCCTCGTCTCTCACAAGACCCTTCTGCTCTAGGATTGCTGAGGATAGAAAAACAGCAAGTGCCAATTGCGACTACAACTGTGCACCGGTGGCAATATCGCACCAACCGAGACTCCCCGATTTCTCCATGAGTTAGTTCACCATCTGGAGAGCCAAGGAGTGATCAGCAAGACTCATTCACCTTTTAACAGTCCTATATGGCCAGTGCGAAAGGCCAATGGCGAGTGGAGGCTAACAGTGGACTATCGAGGCCTGAATGAAGTCACACCACCACTAAGAGCAGCAGTGCCAGACATGCTAGAACTCCAGTACGAACTAGAGTCAAAGGCAGCCAAGTGGTATGCTACAATTGATATTGCTAATGCGTTTTTCTCTATCCGTCTTGCAGCAGCAGCATGCAGGCCACAATTTGCTTTCACTTGGAGGGGCATTCAGTACTTGGAATCACTGCCCCAGGGGTGGAAACACAGCCCTACCATCTGCCATGGACTGATTCAGATGACACTGGAACAGGGGAACGCTCCTGAACACCTGCAGTATATCGATGATATCATCGTATGGGGTAACACAGCAGAAGAAGTTTTTGGGAAAGGGAAGAAAATAATCCAATTTCTCCTGAAAGCTGGATTTGCCATTAAACAGAATAAGGTGAAGGGAGCTGCACAGGAAATCCAGTTCTTGGGGGTAAAATGGCAGGATGGACGTCGCCACATTCCGACGGATGTGATGGACAAAATAACAGTTCTGTCTCCGCCAACCAGCAAAAAAGAAACAGAAGCGTTCCTACGTCTTGTGGAATTTTGGAGAATGCATGTGCCAGGCTATAGTCAGCTTGTGAGTCCTCTATATTGAGTAACTCGAAAGAGGAATTCAATATAGAGGAACTCTTTCGAGTGGCGCCCCGAGCAACAACAGGCCTTTGAACAACTCAAAAAAGAAATAGCTCGTGCACTTGCCCTTGGCCCTGACCGTACTGGACCAGCTGTGCAAAGCATACTGTACGCTGCAGCTGGGGAGCATGGGCTCACTTGGAGCCTCTGGCAGAAGACCCCAGGAGAAAGTCGAGACCGACTTTTGGGTTTCTGGAGCCGGGGCTATCGAGGATCAGAAGCCAATTACACCCCAGCTGAAAAGGAAATATTAACCGCATATGAGGGGATTCGAGTCGCTTCAGAAGTTGTTGGTACAGAAGCACAAGTTTTCTTGGCCCCACGGCTACCTGTGTTACATTGGATGTTCAAAGAGAAAATCCCCACTACACATCATGAAACCGATGCTACGTGGAGTTAATGGGTAGCGTTCATTACACAGCGGGCTCGAATGGGGAAACCCAATCGCCCGGGAATCCTGGAAGAGATTATGGACTGGCCAGAGGGCAGGGATTTCGGAGCACCGACAGAAGAAGTAACGCGTGCTGAAGAGGCACCACCATACAATGAGTTGCCAGAAGACAGAAAGCAGTATGCGTTGTTTACTGACGGATTCTGCCGTGTGATAGGGAGCCATCGGAAATGGAAAGCTGCTGTGTGGAATCCCATACGACGAGTTGTGGAAGCCATGGAAGGGGAACGTGAGTCGAGTCAGTATGCAGAAGTAAAAGCCATACAACTAGCCCTAGATACCGCCGAAAGAGAAAATTGGCCAGTATTGTATCTTTATACTGACCCATGGATGGTGGCAAATGCTCTGTGGGGGGTGGCTGCGACAATGGAAACAGAACAACTGGCAGCGCAGAGGTAGACCTATCTGGGCTGCTACCCTGTGGCAAGGTATTGCTGCCCGGGTAGAAAACCTGGCTGTAAAGGTACGTCATGTAGATGCCCAGATGCCTAAGAATCGTCCTACCGAACAACATCAGAACAACGAAGAAGTAGATCGAGCTTCAAAAATTGAAATAGCTCAGGTGGACCTGGACTGGGGACTTAAGGGCTGTCTGTAGCTCGATGGACCGATGAAATATCAGGACATCTGGGGAGGGATGCCACATATAGATGGGCTCGTGATCGAGGGGTGGACCTGACCATTGAGGCCATCACAGAGGTTACCCACCAGTGTGAGACCTGTGCTGCAATCAAACAAGCCATGAGGGTAAAGTCTCCCTGGAATAGGGGGAGATGGCTTGGATTTCGATATGGTGAGGCCTGGCAGATTGACTACATCGAATCACTTCCACAAACCCGCCAAGGCAAATGGTACATACTCAGCATGGAAGAAGCAACTACTGGGTGGCTGGAAACATACCCTGTAAACCATGCCACTGCCCGAAACACTATCTTGGGCCTGGAAAGGCAAGTGCTGTGGCGACATGGTCCACCGGAAAGAATTGAGTCCGACAATGGGAGTCACTTCCGAAAAAATTTGATAACTTCCTGGGCCAAGAGACATGGCATTGAATGGGTCTATCACATCCTTTATCACCCACAAGCCTCTGGGAAGGTTGAGAGGTACAATGGGCTGTTAAAAACTATGCTGAGAGCATTGGGTGCTGCGACATAGAAACACTGGGATATAAATCTACCACAGGCCACTTGGCTAGTTAACAACAGGGGGTCTGAAAGCCGTGCTGGTCCTGCCGAAACAAAACCCCTACACACTGTGAAAGGAGCTAAGGTTCCCGTAGTGCATGTAGGAAGGTGGATGGGGAAGGCAGTGTGGGTTGCCCCTGCCATGGGAAAAGGCAAACCCACTCGTGGGATTGTCTTCGCCCAAGGTCCAGGGTATACCCGGTGGGTGATGCAGAAAGACGGGGATACCAAGTGTGTGCCTCAAGGAGATTTAACACTGGGAGAAAATTAATCTGTCATCCAAGTTATGTGTTGTAGGAGGACACTGCAGAACCAATGACAGGTCAAGTTTGCAAGGAACCGGGCAAGTGCAACAGTGATGCGAGCTAAGCTGGTGCTGCTGTCAAGAAAACCTACTTCGCCTGCCCTGAGTGACCACTTTGACAGATGAAGGTGAAACCATCAACAGTTTTTATGAGCATTTTGGGAAAAGACCTATAGAATAAAGAGAAGTACAGACATAAAAATGCTTCAATGGACAGAAAACAATGGTGATGAGAACATCTATATACTAAACCGTACCTGATTGTGAAAGAAATATTATGGAATAAGGGGTGGAAGTTGTGTTGGGTCTGTCTGAGCTGGAGTCACCCTTTCCCTGCAGCAGCCCGCACAGTGCTGTACTCTGCACTCGTAGCTGGAACAGCACTGATATCACTCCAGTGTTGTGTCTATTGCTGCATAGTGCTGGCACAGCATCAGGACTCCTTCCAAGTCCCCAAGAGCCAGGCACGGGTGCCGGCTGTGCCGTGTCCCGGTGGTCCGAACTCGAGCGGGTTGGGGGCCGACTGTGCCGTGAAGCAGGAGGCTGCTGTCTGCCGGCTCGGGGTCTGACCGTCCCGGAGACAGGGGGTTCGGTCCCGTGCGAAGCTGCGGCTGGCCGACCCGCGCTCCTCGTTTCTCTATCCCGGGCCGCGGGATCTGATCCTCGCAAGCCCCTGGGCTCCGTTGTCGGGAGACGCTTGTGCTAGTCGCAGCGGTGTGGCCGGCCGTCCCGATTAGCTGGGATCCGGTCTTGGGCGACGCTTGGGAGCCCAGAATATCTTGGGAGCACAGCTGCTAGGGACAGCCGGCCCCGCGCCGCCCGAGGCGGGACACCTGGACAGCGGGACCGCCGGCCCTGAGAAGCCGAGTTCGGCCCCGGACCCCGCTGAGTCTAGCACAAGACCGGTGCCCAGGGTTTCGGGACGGCCGGCCACCGAACCGCGCGGGACCTAAAGCCCGCTCTCTGGGAAGCCGGCAGACGCCAGCCCCCCGCTTCACTGCACGGCCGGCCCCCACGCCCCCTGAATTCGGATCCCCGGGACACGAGATAGCCGGCCCCCGCTAGCCGACGGCCCCGCAATCGCCGTCCCCGCACCGTCCGATGTCGGACCCGGCACCCGGTGCTGCTGGCAAACGCGTCGCACAAGACCGGAGCACAGGGGCTCGGGACGGTTGCATGAGAGTTTATGGACTGATGCGTTTCCAAGTAGCGAGGGCTACGCACATCTTTTTGAGGTAACAACTAGTAGGATCTGTTAGAATAAACTAATGTAGTACTTGGTGCCTTTATTGCATGCAGTTCTTTATCAGGTGACTAACTGTTGCGAGTAACTGAAGTCAACGTTACTTGGTGTTTTTGCTATGCGGTGCCTATGCGGACTATTGCACAAGACACAGCTTTCTGACATCTGGCCCAGAAACTACTAAATATGGGGAGGGGAGAAGCTGAAGAACAACCTAAGGACAAAGCCTGGGAGGAAGACTACGAGCCTTCAGTAGGAGCGGCCCCAGGGGGACCACCGGACACTGATAACGCATGCACCAGTGGGAGGGTTCGGATTTTGGGAACTAATTAGAATAACACTGCCTCTTGTAGAAGTTGTAATGAACATGTATTAGCCTAGCAGAATAAAAACCAGCCGCCTGATGTAACTTGTGTGCTTCTTGGTGGAGCAGAGACAGCTGGCGCACCCAGCGCTGTTTCCTTACCTCTATTCCTTTAATAAATCAAAAACATTAATTGTAAGCCTGTTTGGGACTCGGTCATTTATTACAACTGGGACCTCCCGGTGGGTGGAAGCGGTCGGGATAGCTCGGGATGCTGAGCCGTGCTGGTGCAAGGAGGTTGGTGGTCGGTGGCGCCCTGGGGCAGGCCGAATTGGGAGGGGGCGAGGCGGCAGGTGGTCGGTGGCTTGTGTGGAAAAGGCGCTTGTATGGGGGGCTGCGCATTCAGAGGAACCTTGACAGGCTGCAGATAGGGGCAGGCAGGAACCTTTTGAAGTTCAGGAGGGGGAAATGCCAAGCCCTACCCCTAGGGAGAAACACCTCTGTTTACCAGCACTGGCTAGCTCAATACAGAGTAAGCATTTCTTCATGGAAGGGGTGCTTTGATATTAGAAAAGGCTGCCCGGGGAAGTGGTAAGAGACCCGATCCTTAAAAGTATTGAAGAGACATGTGGACATAGCCCTAGAGTCCGGCCTCCGGCAGGGCGGCAGCAGGCTCTTCCGAGCCCCTGTGCTCCGGACTTGTGCGACGCGTTTGCAAGCAGCACCGGGTGCAGGGTCCGACATCGGACGGTGCGGGGACGGCGGGGACTGAAAGGAAAATCAGGTACTTCAGTAGGCTATCTGAGAACCAAAAGGCTATGCTCATGGGTCAAAACACACTACAGGACACTGGGGCCAGGCCCTCCGCTGCACCCACTTAAAACCCATCCCTACATTCACCAAGGTGCAACCCCAACCAAAACACAGACGCAGCATTTCAGCCTCAGCACAGTTTTGAGAACCGCTGGAAAGCAAGATTCATACTCAGCGACGCGTGTCCAGGCTACACAGGACAGGGCTTCGGGCAACTCTTTGCCTACCAAAGAAGACCGCCATCAGCACCTGCTTTGTTCCGATTCTAAAGACTAACATCACAGCCCACGTTGCCTGGGACACATGATAAACAGAAGACAAAGCAGCCATACCGTTTTCAAGACGTCCCTGCACGTGTCGCTCCTCGATGATCTGCAACCTCTTCTCAAATCCTCAACCGCTTCTGTGGAGAGCCTCCCATGGCACCTGCAAAGCAAGAGCCTTCGCAGTCATCTCGTGCTACTTGGCAGTTCTGCTCCAATCCAGCTCACAAACAGCCCGCCCTTCCCGTGCTGCTCTTCAGAGTGCAGCTTGGCCGCACTCAGCCTGTGCGACACACCTGTGAAACAAAAAGAAAAGCAGAGGCTGAAGCAGCATCCAAAGCCACAGCACAGCTAGGACACTTACTCTCATCTGCTCCCTAACCTCGGCCCCCTCACCTG
Organism: Netta rufina; assembly: GCF_964035555.1. Taxonomy (NCBI): domain Eukaryota; kingdom Metazoa; phylum Chordata; class Aves; order Anseriformes; family Anatidae; genus Netta; species Netta rufina. The sequence continues at coordinate 258,929 of NW_028168851.1, read as the reverse complement.
CCCTCGAGGAAGATGCTTCCATCTGCTCTCTTAAGCCAGCTACAACACACCTCTGAAATAGAAACAGGATTTTTACTGTACTTTGCGCAGTTAAGTAACTTGCAGTGACAGCTGCACCACTAAAGTAACTGCTAGATCTGCTCATCGCGCACCTTGCTAAAAGAAGCTGCGGTAAAGTCCTGTGTTGTACACTGTGTTTCAGCTTTAGCAAATGAAAATGGTCACAAGATAATCGTTCAGCTGCCAGCATTAGCACCCATCCCTCAACAACAGAAGGGACCCCGTTTACAATATTATCGTTTCAAAACAGAAGCCCCCTTACCTCAGCACCTCAGAAGTAGACCAAGCCAGTCACCGAGCTGCCTATGGAGCGCTGAACAGTTCCAGAAGGAGCTCTTTCCTGCGACAGGTTCCTCCAAAGGTTTACACTGTACTGAGGACAGGAGAGAAATAAAAATAAAACTTTCAAAACCCCATGTCTGTAAGCTTTCAAGATTCGACAGACCTCCTCAAGCACACCATTCAAGCGCTATGCAAACCGCTGCTCACAAGTAGATATACTCTCCCCCCCAACATCTGACAAACAACACTGAGATGACTGTGCCTGCTGCCCTTCCGTACGTGCCCAGATGCAGACTGGATGTCTTCGCCAAAACACTCCAGACAATGTATTAGCACACCCACGCACTGACACGTTAGCTGTCATAACTGCCATGCAGGACAGCTCCAGACCAAACAGACACACACACAGCCACGCCACAAACACTACAAACAAAACACACAACACAAGGCGCAAGAAAAAGTGACCCCCGGAGGGAAGCCCTATGGCAACAGCAAGTCAGAACAGGTGCTCTGCACTAGACCCAAGGAGAGACTCAAATGTCACGACACGCGACTGGAAGCTACTGCCAGAACTAGGATGATGGAGGCATAAAAAGCCTGCCTTCAAGGCAAGACACCAGAAGGATGGGGACTGAAAACCCCATAAGAAGACGCTTAGGAATTCAATTCCCTTGCAAGAGCTCCTGATGCAACCCAGATGACTTCGCAAGAGCAAGGATGGAAACAGACGCAATCTCAAACCGAGTATGATGCAGAAGACCTGAAACAGATCTGCACTTCATGCAGCGACTTAAAGACAAGAAGTGCTCGCATCAGCCCTACGATGACAAAACAAGCATTTAGGGCCTTTGGTGTGGCTACAAAGTTGCACGTCTTGTCTGTCCAGTGGAAGAAGGCAATGACAATATCAAGACCTGAGGAGCACGTAACATATGATGATCATATCAGGAAATGTTTGATACAAAAACTATTAATCGCATAGTAGAAGTGATCCCCTTAAGCTCCCACTGCAACACAAGCGTTGCTCAGCTCCCAGTTCAACATCAGCATTATTCTGAGGAGATCAAGTGTTCAATAGCTTCGGGATGGCTTCCCCAGGGCCTGCTGAGCAACAAGAGCTACAACACAGTACAGCACAGACAACACAGATGACAAGCTGGGACTGCCCTGCCTGGCATGTGTTCACGCTGTACGTGACAGAACTCCCCACACATAATCTCTCTGCCTGACCTGATCAATCCTGAAAAGCCTAGCCCAAAGCTTGGATGTCATCATCCAAGCTTTTAAGTCATCATCCAATGACTTAAAAGCGCAGACCCTCACCCTATGGGTGCATTCACAACCCCAACGCAAACATAGCATTTTCCCCCCACCCCCAGCCCTCCGACACCCCAACTTAGCTTGGGAATGCTGGGAGGCTGGTTCCGTCCTCACCAAGGAAGGCTCAAAAAGGCTAGCCAGGACATTGCTTCAGGCACAAGGCTCTTCTTCACCTGCAGAAATAAAGTGCCATCAGGCGCCAGCACACCAGCCAAATTTCTTCCAGTGAAACACCCTCCTCAGACACAAAACAGCAGTCAACTGACCTGCTCCGCTACTGAAATCAGATAGACACCCTCTAGACAACTCCCCACCTCCCCCTGCCAAACACTCCCTAACACAATTTTTGCACCTAAACTTAATTCTCAGGGCTCAGAATCCATCCTCAATGTGGACCACAGAGGCCAGCTAGGATGCTCCCAGGACCTTCTTCGTCCCTGCAAAAGAGGAGTCACCCAGACGTGCACCAATAGACTGCTACACCAAAAACAATACCTGTTTTCCACCTTTTCTCCACTCACCTTCCCGATCCAGGCTTCAAGCTTCCATTCACTGTGCTGAGCCAAGGTCACGGGGCTTAGACCAAGAACAACAGAAACGTGACGATCCACAAAACAGTCTATACCCACTCCTTTCCTCCCCTGCTGCAACAGCCAAGAAGCCCCAGAGCCACGTGGCCCAACCCAGTACCACCGCTTCGCTCACCTAACATCCCAAGGAGATGCATCGCGCTCCCTGCTCCTCTTGTGCTCCGAGCATCTCCAGCATTTCAGGAACTGGAACCGCTGACATCTGGCACGTCTCAGAAACGTGGCAGGAGACGTACTCTGCTGTCGCAAGGCGCTTGCAAAGCCGGCCCGACAGGTGAAGCAGAATAACACAGTCCACCAACCAACTCGAGGCCCCCACTGCTGTCCACTCACCCTCATGCCTTGTTCAAGTTTTCGTGCCTATGCCCTGAGCTACAAGAAACAAAGAGAGAAGGTCACAACCACGACGGCTACGCAAACAGTGCAGCTCCTAGCAGAGGACTCAAACACAGAGACTAGAGCCGGACAAACAAAATCAACCCTCAAGTCCACAAATGCCACAAGGCCATGAATGCGTAGCAGCCCCAGCAGGGGTAATCACAGACATACCATTTGGAGATGAAAAAGGTGACCCTGCTCAGTCTCTTGGTAATGCTGCACCTACGTGGTCAAGCCTCTTGTAGCATGTAATCAAGCTGGGTTTAGTCCTCTGGAGAGTTACCCAACTGGGTTGATTCATCTAGAGATCAAAACACAGATCAAACACAGGAGCGAAAGCCACCATCCCAAAAACAGTGAGCCAGCAGCCTCTACTAAATATCCCTCTATTAAGTGAATTCCAAGCACTTAGAAATCCTGAAATCCATAGACGCCAGCCGTCCTAAAGAACCCTGCAACTGACTGAAGGAAAAACAAAGCACTTACCCCAAAGAGCAGCCCAGGCAGAAGGAGCTCTCTCATGGCATACCTGCAACTCAGTTACCATTAGGGCCCACCTGGAACTTGAAGCCAGTCACCTGGGAAAGTGCAGGGGCAAAGCACAAGAAAGTAGAAAGAGGAGGAGCAGCAGCTGTGGTTTATTTACTTATTTATAAGGCTTAGCTCAACAGCATGCAGAGCGCAGACAAGAGAACTGGGGTGTTTCCACAAGCAACAATCCCCATGCTTTCGCTGCAGCATTTAATGTTAGAAGGACGATATGACCAAGCAAGTAACTGAAACTTTTTCAGCTGGAATTAGCTCAAACTTTTATTTACGTAGAAAGAAAAATCTAGGAGCAGAACTGATTATACATCAACAAAATCAATTCCGTTCCACTCGCAGGAAAAACCACGTACTTCAGTAGGCTGAGAACCAAAAGGCTATGCTCATGGGTCAAAACACACTACAGGACACTGGGGCCAGGCCCTCCGCTGCACCCACTTAAATCCCATCCCTACACTCACCAAGGTGCAACCCCAACCCAAACACAGACGCAGCATTTCAGCCTCAGCACAGTTTTCGGAACTGCTGGAAAGCAGGCTTCATCCTCAGCAAGTCGTGCTCAGGCTGCACAAGAGGGGGCTTCGGGCACCTCTTTGCCTACCGAAGAAGACGGCCATCAGGAACTGCTACACCAGACAACCGTTTCCATCTACAACACCTTTCTCAGGAGCCACACAGCATTCCAGCGACCTGCCTTCCCCCTACTCTAAAGGCTATCTCAGCCCACCTTGTCTGTGGCACCTCATAAACTGGAGAGAAAGCAACTGCAGCAGCAGAAGCCACAACACCCTTTGGACAGTTACTCTTATCCCCTCGAGTACCTCAGCCGCTGGCCTGCCCCACATGGCACATGCTTCCATCTGTTCTCTTTACCCACTTATAGCACCTCTAAAAGAGAAACTGGAATTTTACTCTATTGGATGTAGGAAAATAACTGCAGTGACAAAGGCGCCCCAAACTGAGCCAGCAGCCCCTACTAAACATCCCTCTACTAAGTGAAGTCTCAAGTGGCATCTCAACCCCATGGTTGCCATGGCAACTAAACCCCATAGTTTCCATAGCAACACAACCCCATAGTTACCATGGCAACCCAACCCCATGGTTACCATGGCAACAGAACCCAGTAGCTGCCATGGCAACTAAACGCCATGGTTACCATGGCAAAACAACCCCATGGTTGCCATGGCAACCCAACCCCAGGGTTACCATGGCAACACAACCCCATGGTTGCCATGTAAACACTACCCCATGGTTCCCATGGCAACACAACCCCATAGTTGCCATGGCAACTAAACGCCATGGTTACCATGGCAACCCAACCCCTTGGTTACCATGGACACAGGACCCCATGGTTGCCATGGCAACCCAACCCCATGGTTACCATGGCAACACAACCCCATGGCTCCCATGGCAACACAACCCCGTGGTTGCCATGGCAACCCAACCCCATCGTTTCCATGGCAACACAACCCCATGGTTGCCATGGAAACTCTACCCCATGGTTGCCATGGCAACAGAACCCGATAGTTGCCATGGCAACAAAACGCCATGGTTACCATGGCAACACAACCCCATGGTTGCCATGGCAACCCAACCCCATGGTTACCATGGCAACAGAACCCCATAGTTGCCATGGCAACAAAACGCCATAGTTACCATGGCAACACAACCCCATGGTTGCCATGGCAATCCAACCCCATGGTTGCCAAGGCAACTAAACCCCATAGTTTCCATAGCAACCCAACCCCATAGTTACCATGGCAACACAACCCCATGGTTGCCATGTAAACACTACCCCATGGTTGCCATGGCAACCCAACCCCATAGTTGCCATGGCAACTAAACGCCATGGTTACCATGGCAACCCAACCCCTTGGTTACCATGGACACAGGACCCCATGGTTGCCATGGCAACCCAACCCCATGGTTACCATGGCAACACAACCCCATGGCTCCCATGGCAACACAACCCCGTGGTTGCCATGGCAACCCAACCCCATCGTTTCCATGGCAACACAACCACATGGTTGCCATGGAAACTCTACCCCATGGTTGCCATGGCAACAGAACCCGATAGTTGCCATGGCAACAAAACGCCATGGTTACCATGGCAACACAACCCCATGGTTGCCATGGCAACCCAACCCCATGGTTACCATGGCAACAGAACCCCATAGTTGCCATGGCAACAAAACGCCATGGTTACCATGGCAACACAACCCCATAGTTACCATGGCAGCACAACCCCATCGTTACCATGGCAACACAACCCCATGGTTTCCATGGCAACCCAACCCCATGGTTACCATGGCAACAGAACCCCATAGTTGCCATGGCAACAAAACGCCATGGTTACCATGGCAACACAACCCCATGGTTGCCATGGCAACCCAACCCCATGGTTACCATGGCAACACAACCCCATGGTTCCCATGGCAACACAACACCGTGGCTGCCATGGCAAGCCAACCCCATCGTTACCATGGCAACAGAACCCCATAGTTGCCATGGCAACAAAACGCCATAGTTACCATGGCAACACAATCCATGGTTACCATAGCAACCCAACCCCATAGTTACCCTGGCAACACAACCCCATGGTTGCCATGGAAACACTACCCCATGGTTGCCATGGCAACAGAACCCCATAGTTGCCATGCCAACAAAACGCCATGGTTGCCATGGCAACAGAACCCCATAATTGCCATGGCTACAAAACGCCGTGGTTGCCATGGAAACACAACCCCATGGTTGCCAAGGCAACTAAACCCCATAGTTTCCATAGCAACCCAACCCCATAGTTACCATGGCAACACAACCCCATGGTTGCCATGGAAACACTACCCCATGGTTGCCATGGCAACAGAACCCCATAGTTGCCATGGTAACAATACGCCATGGTTACCATGGCAACAAAACACCATGGTTGCCATGGCAACCCAACCCCATAGTTTCCATGGCAACTAAACGCCATGGTTACCATGGCAACCCAACCCCATGGTTACCATGGACACAGAACCCCATGGTTACCATAGCAACCAAACCCCGTGGTTGCCATGGCAACACAACCCCATGGTTACCATGGCAACCCAACTACATGGTTACAACGGCATCTCAACCCCATGGTTGCCATGGCAACACAACCCCAGGGTTACCATGGCAACACAACCCCATGTTTCCCATGGCAACACAACCCCGTGCTTGCCATGGCAACGCAACCCCATGGTTACCATGGCAACACAACCCCATGGTTCCCATGGCAAAACAACCCCGTGGTTGCCATGGCAACCCAACCCCATGGTTACCATGGCAACACAACCGCATGGTTACCATCGCAACCCAACCCCATAGTTACCATAGCAACCCAACCCCATAGTTACCATGGCAGCACAACCCCATCGTTACCATGGCAACACAACCCCATGGTTGCCATGGCAACCCAACCCCATGGTTACCATGGCAACAGAATCCCATGGTTGCCATGGCAACACAACCCCATAGTTGCCATGGCAACAAAACCCCATGGTTACCATGGCAACACAACCCCATGGTTGCCATGGCAACCCAACCCCATGGTTACAATGGCAACACAACCGCATGGTTACAATAGCAACACAACCCCATGGTTGCCATGGCAACCCAACCCCATGGTTACCATGGCAACAGAACCCCATAGTTACCATGGCAGCACAACCCCATGGTTACCATGGCAACACAACCCCATGGCTGCCATGGCAACCCAACCCCATAGTTACCATGGCAGCACAACCCCATCGTTACCATGGCAACACAACCCCATGGTTGCCATGGCAACCCAACCCCATGGTTACCATGGCAACAGAACCCCATAGTTGCCATGGCAACAAAACCCCATAGTTGCCATGGCAACAAAACGCCATGGTTACCATCGCAACACAACCCCATGGTTGCCATGGCAACCCAACCCCATGGTTACAATGGCAACACAACCGAATGGTTACAATAGCAACACAACCCCATGGTTGCCATGGCAACCCAACCCCATGGTTACCATGGCAACAGAACCCCATAGTTACCATGGCAGCACAACCCCATGGTTACCATGGCAACACAACCCCATGGCTGCCATGGCAACCCAACCCCATGGTTGCCATGGCAACACAACCCCATGGTTGGCATGGCAACACAACCCCATGGTTGCCATGGAAAGCCAACCCCATAGTTGCCATGGCAACACAACCCCATGGTTGCCATGGCAAACCAACCCCATGGTTACCATGGCAACAGAACCCCATAGTTGCCATGGCAACAAAACGCCATGGTTGCCATGGCAACAGACCAACATAGTTGCAATGGCAACAAAATGCCATGGTTACCATGGCAACACAACCCCATGGTTGCCATGGCAACCCAACCCCATGGTTGCCAAGGCAACTAAACCCCATAGTTTCCATAGCAACCCAACCCAATAGTTACCATGGCAACACAACCCCATAGTTGCCATGGAAACCCAACCCCATAGTTGCCATGGCAACAAAACGCCATGGTTACCATAGCAACCAATCCCCGTGGTTGCCATGCTAACCCAACCCCATGGTTACCATGGCAACACAACCCCATGGTTCCCATGGCAACACAACACCGTGGTTGCCATGGCAAGCCAACCCCATCGTTACCATGGCAACACAACCCATGGTTACCATAGCAACCCAACCCCATAGTTACCATGGCAACACAACCCCATTGTTGCCATGGAAACACTACCCCATGGTTGCCATGGCTACAGAACCCCATAGTTGCCATGGCAACAAAACGCCATGGTTTCCATGGCAACAGAACCCCATAGTTACCATGGCAACACAAGCCCATCGTTACCATGGCAACAAAACCCCATGGTTGCCATGGCAACACAACCCCATGGTTGCCATGGCAACCCAACCCCATGGTTACCATGGCAACAGAACCCCATAGTTGCCATGGCAACAAAACGCCATGGTTACCATGGCAACACAACCCCATAGTTACCATGGCAGCACAACCCCATCGTTACCATGGCAACACAACCCCATGGTTGCCATGGAAACACTACCCCATGGTTGCCATGGCAACAGAACCCCATAGTTGACATGCCAACAAAACGCCATGGTTGCCATGGCAACAGAACCCCATAATTGCCATGGCTACAAAACGCCGTGGTTGCCATGGAAACACAACCCCATGGTTGCCAAGGCAACTAAACCCCATAGTTTCCATAGCAACCCAACCCCATAGTTACCATGACAACACAACCCCATGGTTGCCATGGCAACGCAACCCCATGGTTACCATGGCAACAGAACCCCATAGTTGCCATGGCAACAAAACGCCATGGTTACCATGGCAACACAACCCCATGGTTGCCATGGAAACCCAACCCCATGGTTACCATGGCAACACAACCCCATGGTTCCCATGGCAACACAACACCGTGGCTGCCATGGCAAGCCAACCCCATCGTTACCATGGCAACAGAACCCCATAGTTGCCATGGCAAAAAACGCCATAGTTACCATGGCAACACAATCCATGTTTACCATAGCAACCCAACCCCACAGTTACCATGGCAACACAACCCCATGGTTGCCATGGAAACACTACCCCATGGTTGCCATGGCAACAGAACCCCATAGTTGCCATGCCAACAAAACGCCATGGTTGCCATGGCAACACAACACCATGGTTGCCATGGCAACCCAACCCCATAGTTTCCATGGCAACTAAACGCCATGGTTACCATGGCAACCCAACCCCATGGTTACCATGGACACAGAACCCCATGGTTACCATAGCAACCAAACCCCGTGGTTGCCATGGCAACCCAACCCCATGGTTACCATGGCAACCCAACTGCATGGTTACCACGGCATCTCAACCCCATGGTTGCCATGGCAACACAACCCCAGGGTTACCATGGCAACACAACCCCATGTTTCCCATGGCAACACAACCCCGTGCTTGCCATGGCAACGCAACCCCATGGTTACCATGGCAACACAACCCCATGGTTCCCATGGCAAAACAACCCCGTGGTTGCCATGGCAACCCAACCCCATCGTTTCCATGGCAACACAACCCCATGGTTACCATGGCAACAGAACCCCATAGTTACCATGGCAGCACAACCCCATGGTTACCATGGCAACACAACCCCATGGCTGCCATGGCAACCCAACCCCATGGTTGCCATGGCAACACAACCCCATGGTTGGCATGGCAACACAACCCCATGGTTGCCATGGAAAGCCAACCCCATAGTTGCCATGGCAACACAACCCCATGGTTGCCATGGCAAACCAACCCCATGGTTACCATGGCAACAGAACCCCATAGTTGCCATGGCAACAAAACGCCATGGTTACCATGGCAACACAACCCCATGGTTGCCATGGCAACAGAACCCCATAGTTGCCATGGCAACAAAACGCCATGGTTACCATGGAAACACTACCCCATGGTTGCCATGGCAACAGAACCCCATAGTTGCCATGGCAACAAAACGCCATGGTTACCATGGCAACACAACCCCATGGTTGCCATGGCAACAGAACCCCATAGTTGCCATGGCAACAAAACGCCATGGTTGCCATGGAAACACTACCCCATGGTTGCCATGGCAACAGAACCCCATAGTTGCCATGGCAACAAAACGCCATGGTTACCATGGCAACACAACCCCATGGTTGCCATGGAAAGCCAACCCCATAGTTGCCATGGCAACACAACCCCATGGTTGCCATGGCAAACCAACCCCATGGTTACCATGGCAACAGAACCCCATAGTTGCCATGGCAACAAAACGCCATGGTTACCATGGCAACACAACCCCATGGTTGCCATGGCAACAGAACCCCATAGTTGCCATGGCAACAAAACGCCATGGTTGCCATGGAAACACTACCCCATGGTTGCCATGGCAACAGAACCCCATAGTTGCCATGGCAACAAAACGCCATGGTTACCATGGCAACACAACCCCATGGTTGCCATGGAAACCCAACCCCATAGTTGCCATGGCAACAAAACGCCATGGTTACCATGGCAACACAACCCCATGGTTCCCATGGCAACACAACACCGTGGTTGCCATGGCAAGCAAACCCCATCGTTACCATGGCAACACAACCCATGGTTACCATAGCAACCCAACCCCATAGTTACCATGGCAACACAACCCCATGGTTGCCATGGAAACACTACCCCATGGTTGCCATGGCTACAGAACCCCATAGATGCCATGGCAACAAAACGCCATGGTTTCCATGGCTACAGAACCCCATAGTTACCATGGCAACACAAGCCCATCGTTACCATGGCAACAAAACCCCATGGTTGCCATGGCAACCCAACCCCATGGTTACCATGGCAACAGAACCCCGTAGCTGCCATGGCAACTAAACGCCATGGTTACCATGGCAACACAACCCCATGGTTGCCATGGCAACCCAACCCCAGGGTTACCATGGCAACACAACCCCATGTTTCCCATGGCAACACAACCCCGTGCTTGCCATGGCAACGCAACCCCATGGTTACCATGGCAACCAAACCCCGTGGTTGCCATGGCAACGCAACACCATGGTTACCATGGCAACACAACCCCATGGTTCCCATGGCAACACAACCCCGTGGTTGCCATGGCAACCCAACCCCATCGTTTCCATGGCAACACAACCCCATGGTTGCCATGGAAACACTACCCCATGGTTGCCATGGCAACAGAACCCCATAGTTGCCATGGCAACAAAACGCCATGGTTACCATGGCAACACAACCCCATGGTTGCCATGGCAACCCAACCCCACGGTTACCATGGCAACACAACCGCATGGTTACCATCGCAACCCAACCCCATAGTTACCATAGCAACCCAACCCCAGAGTTACCATGGCAGCACAACCCCATCGTTACCATGGCAACACAACCCCATGGTTGCCATGGCAACCCAACCCCATGGTTACCATGGCAACAGAACCCCATAGTTGCCATGGCAACAAAACGCCATGGTTACCATGGCAACACAACCCCATGGTTGCCATGGCAACCCAACCCCATGGTTACCATGGCAACACAACCGCATGGTTACCATAGCAACCCAACCCCATCGTTACCATGGCAACACAACCCCATTGTTGCCATGGAAACACTACCCCATGGTTGCCATGGCAACAGAACCCCATAGTTGCCATGGCAACAAAACGCCATGGTTGCCATGGCAACAGAACAACATAGTTGCCATGGCAACAAAACGCCATGGTTACCATGGCAACACAACCCCATGGTTGCCATGGCAATCCAACCCCATGGTTGCCAAGGCAACTAAACCCCATAGTTTCCATAGCAACCCAACCCCATAGTTACCATGGCAACACAACCCCATGGTTGCCATGTAAACACTACCCCATGGTTGCCATGGCAACCCAACCCCATAGTTGCCATGGCAACTAAACGCCATGGTTACCATGGCAACCCAACCCCTTGGTTACCATGGACACAGGACCCCATGGTTGCCATGGCAACCCAACCCCATGGTTACCATGGCAACACAACCCCATGGCTCCCATGGCAACACAACCCCGTGGTTGCCATGGCAACCCAACCCCATCGTTTCCATGGCAACACAACCCCATGGTTGCCATGGAAACTCTACCCCATGGTTGCCATGGCAACAGAACCCGATAGTTGCCATGGCAACAAAACGCCATGGTTACCATGGCAACACAACCCCATGGTTGCCATGGCAACCCAACCCCATGGTTACCATGGCAACAGAACCCCATAGTTGCCATGGCAACAAAACGCCATGGTTTCCATGGCAACAGAACCCCATAGTTACCATGGCAACACAAGCCCATCGTTACCATGGCAACAAAACCCCATGGTTGCCATGGCAACACAACCCCATGGTTGCCATGGCAACCCAACCCCATGGTTACCATGGCAACAGAACCCCATAGTTGCCATGGCAACAAAACGCCATGGTTACCATGGCAACACAACCCCATAGTTACCATGGCAGCACAACCCCATCGTTACCATGGCAACACAACCCCATGGTTGCCATGGAAACACTACCCCATGGTTGCCATGGCAACAGAACCCCATAGTTGACATGCCAACAAAACGCCATGGTTGCCATGGCAACAGAACCCCATAATTGCCATGGCTACAAAACGCCGTGGTTGCCATGGAAACACAACCCCATGTTTGCCAAGGCAACTAAACCCCATAGTTTCCATAGCAACCCAACCCCATAGTTACCATGACAACACAACCCCATGGTTGCCATGGCAACGCAACCCCATGGTTACCATGGCAACAGAACCCCATAGTTGCCATGGCAACAAAACGCCATGGTTACCATGGCAACACAACCCCATGGTTGCCATGGAAACCCAACCCCATGGTTACCATGGCAACACAACCCCATGGTTCCCATGGCAACACAACACCGTGGCTGCCATGGCAAGCCAACCCCATCGTTACCATGGCAACAGAACCCCATAGTTGCCATGGCAAAAAACGCCATAGTTACCATGGCAACACAATCCATGGTTACCATAGCAACCCAACCCCACAGTTACCATGGCAACACAACCCCATGGTTGCCATGGAAACACTACCCCATGGTTGCCATGGCAACAGAACCCCATAGTTGCCATGCCAACAAAACGCCATGGTTGCCATGGCAACACAACACCATGGTTGCCATGGCAACCCAACCCCATAGTTTCCATGGCAACTAAACGCCATGGTTACCATGGCAACCCAACCCCATGGTTACCATGGACACAGAACCCCATGGTTACCATAGCAACCAAACCCCGTGGTTGCCATGGCAACCCAACCCCATGGTTACCATGGCAACCCAACTGCATGGTTACCACGGCATCTCAACCCCATGGTTGCCATGGCAACACAACCCCAGGGTTACCATGGCAACACAACCCCATGTTTCCCATGGCAACACAACCCCGTGCTTGCCATGGCAACGCAACCCCATGGTTACCATGGCAACACAACCCCATGGTTCCCATGGCAAAACAACCCCGTGGTTGCCATGGCAACCCAACCCCATCGTTTCCATGGCAACACAACCCCATGGTTGCCATGGAAACACTACCCCATGGTTGCCATGGCAACAGAACCCCATAGTTGCCATGGCAACAAAACGCCATGGTTACCATGGCAACACAACCCCATGGTTGCCATGGAAACCCAACCCCATAGTTGCCATGGCAACAAAACGCCATGGTTACCATGGCAACACAACCCCATGGTTCCCATGGCAACACAACACCGTGGTTGCCATGGCAAGCCAACCCCATCGTTACCATGGCAACACAACCCATGGTTACCATAGCAACCCAACCCCATAGTTACCATGGCAACACAACCCCATGGTTGCCATGGAAACACTACCCCATGGTTGCCATGGCTACAGAACCCCATAGATGCCATGGCAACAAAACGCCATGGTTTCCATGGCTACAGAACCCCATAGTTACCATGGCAACACAAGCCCATCGTTACCATGGCAACAAAACCCCATGGTTGCCATGGCAACCCAACCCCATGGTTACCATGGCAACAGAACCCCGTAGCTGCCATGGCAACTAAACGCCATGGTTACCATGGCAACACAACCCCATGGTTGCCATGGCAACCCAACCCCAGGGTTACCATGGCAACACAACCCCATGTTTCCCATGGCAACACAACCCCGTGCTTGCCATGGCAACGCAACCCCATGGTTACCATGGCAACCAAACCCCGTGGTTGCCATGGCAACGGAACACCATGGTTACCATGGCAACACAACCCCATGGTTCCCATGGCAACACAACCCCGTGGTTGCCATGGCAACCCAACCCCATCGTTTCCATGGCAACACAACCCCATGGTTGCCATGGAAACACTACCCCATGGTTGCCATGGCAACAGAACCCCATAGTTGCCATGGCAACAAAACGCCATGGTTACCATGGCAACACAACCCCATGGTTGCCATGGCAACCCAACCCCATGGTTACCATGGCAACACAACCGCATGGTTACCATCGCAACCCAACCCCATAGTTACCATAGCAACCCAACCCCAGAGTTACCATGGCAGCACAACCCCATCGTTACCATGGCAACACAACCCCATGGTTGCCATGGCAACCCAACCCCATGGTTACCATGGCAACAGAACCCCATAGTTGCCATGGCAACAAAACGCCATGGTTACCATGGCAACACAACCCCATGGTTGCCATGGCAACCCAACCCCATGGTTACCATGGCAACACAACCGCATGGTTACCATAGCAACCCAACCCCATGGTTACCATGGCAACACAACCCCATTGTTGCCATGGAAACACTACCCCATGGTTGCCATGGCAACAGAACCCCATAGTTGCCATGGCAACAAAACGCCATGGTTGCCATGGCAACAGAACAACATAGTTGCCATGGCAACAAAACGCCATGGTTACCATGGCAACACAACCCCATGGTTGCCATGGCAATCCAACCCCATGGTTGCCATGTAAACACTACCCCATGGTTGCCATGGCAACCCAACCCCATAGTTGCCATGGCAACTAAACGCCATGGTTACCATGGCAACCCAACCCCTTGGTTACCATGGACACAGGACCCCATGGTTGCCATGGCAACCCAACCCCATGGTTACCATGGCAACACAACCCCATGGCTCCCATGGCAACACAACCCCGTGGTTGCTATGGCAACCCAACCCCATCGTTTCCATGGCAACACAACCCCATGGTTGCCATGGAAACTCTACCCCATGGTTGCCATGGCAACAGAACCCGATAGTTGCCATGGCAACAAAACGCCATGGTTACCATGGCAACACAACCCCATGGTTGCCATGGCAACCCAACCCCATGGTTACCATGGCAACAGAACCCCATAGTTGCCATGGCAACAAAACGCCATGGTTACCATGGCAACACAACCCCATAGTTACCATGGCAGCACAACCCCATCGTTACCATGGCAACACAACCCCATGGTTTCCATGGCAACCCAACCCCATGGTTACCATGGCAACAGAACCCCATAGTTGCCATGGCAACAAAACGCCATGGTTACCATGGCAACACAACCCCATGGTTGCCATGGCAACCCAACCCCATGGTTACCATGGCAACACAACCCCATGGTTCCCATGGCAACACAACACCGTGGCTGCCATGGCAAGCCAACCCCATCGTTACCATGGCAACAGAACCCCATAGTTGCCATGGCAACAAAACGCCATAGGTACCATGGCAACACAATCCATGGTTACCATAGCAACCCAACCCCATCGTTTCCATGGCAACACAACCCCATGGTTGCCATGGAAACACTACCCCATGGTTGCCATGGCAACAGAACCCCATAGTTGCCATGCCAACAAAACGCCATGGTTACCATGGCAACACAACCCCATGGTTGCCATGGCAACCCAACCCCATGGTTACCATGGCAACACAACCGCATGGTTACCATCGCAACCCAACCCCATAGTTACCATAGCAACCCAACCCCAGAGTTACCATGGCAGCACAACCCCATCGTTACCATGGCAACACAACCCCATGGTTGCCATGGCAACCCAACCCCATGGTTACCATGGCAACAGAACCCCATAGTTGCCATGGCAACAAAACGCCATGGTTACCATGGCAACACAACCCCATGGTTGCCATGGCAACCCAACCCCATGGTTACCATGGCAACACAACCGCATGGTTACCATAGCAACCCAACCCCATGGTTACCATGGCAACACAACCCCATTGTTGCCATGGAAACACTACCCCATGGTTGCCATGGCAACAGAACCCCATAGTTGCCATGGCAACAAAACGCCATGGTTGCCATGGCAACAGAACAACATAGTTGCCATGGCAACAAAACGCCATGGTTACCATGGCAACACAACCCCATGGTTGCCATGGCAATCCAACCCCATGGTTGCCATGTAAACACTACCCCATGGTTGCCATGGCAACCCAACCCCATAGTTGCCATGGCAACTAAACGCCATGGTTACCATGGCAACCCAACCCCTTGGTTACCATGGACACAGGACCCCATGGTTGCCATGGCAACCCAACCCCATGGTTACCATGGCAACACAACCCCATGGCTCCCATGGCAACACAACCCCGTGGTTGCTATGGCAACCCAACCCCATCGTTTCCATGGCAACACAACCCCATGGTTGCCATGGAAACTCTACCCCATGGTTGCCATGGCAACAGAACCCGATAGTTGCCATGGCAACAAAACGCCATGGTTACCATGGCAACACAACCCCATGGTTGCCATGGCAACCCAACCCCATGGTTACCATGGCAACAGAACCCCATAGTTGCCATGGCAACAAAACGCCATGGTTACCATGGCAACACAACCCCATAGTTACCATGGCAGCACAACCCCATCGTTACCATGGCAACACAACCCCATGGTTTCCATGGCAACCCAACCCCATGGTTACCATGGCAACAGAACCCCATAGTTGCCATGGCAACAAAACGCCATGGTTACCATGGCAACACAACCCCATGGTTGCCATGGCAACCCAACCCCATGGTTACCATGGCAACACAACCCCATGGTTCCCATGGCAACACAACACCGTGGCTGCCATGGCAAGCCAACCCCATCGTTACCATGGCAACAGAACCCCATAGTTGCCATGGCAACAAAACGCCATAGGTACCATGGCAACACAATCCATGGTTACCATAGCAACCCAACCCCATAGTTACCATGGCAACACAACCCCATGGTTGCCATGGAAACACTACCCCATGGTTGCCATGGCAACAGAACCCCATAGTTGCCATGCCAACAAAACGCCATGGTTGCCATGGCAACAGAACCCCATAATTGCCATGGCTACAAAACGCCGTGGTTGCCATGGAAACACAACCCCATGGTTGCCAAGGCAACTAAACCCCATAGTTTCCATAGCAACCCAACCCCATAGTTACCATGGCAACACAACCCCATGGTTGCCATGGAAACACTACCCCATGGTTGCCATGGCAACAGAACCCCATAGTTGCCATGGTAACAATACGCCATGGTTACCATGGCAACTAAACGCCATGGTTACCATGGCAACCCAACCCCATGGTTACCATGGACACAGAACCCCATGGTTACCATAGCAACCAAACCCCGTGGTTGCCATGGCAACACAACCCCATGGTTACCATGGCAACCCAACTGCATGGTTACCACGGCATCTCAACCCCATGGTTGCCATGGCAACACAACCCCAGGGTTACCATGGCAACACAACCCCATGTTTCCCATGGCAACACAACCCCGTGCTTGCCATGGCAACGCAACCCCATGGTTACCATGGCAACACAACCCCACGGTTCCCATGGCAAAACAACCCCGTGGTTGCCATGGCAACCCAACCCCATGGTTACCATGGCAACACAACCGCATGGTTACCATCGCAACCCAACCCCATAGTTACCATAGCAACCCAACCCCATAGTTACCATGGCAGCACAACCCCATCGTTACCATGGCAACACAACCCCATGGTTGCCATGGCAACCCAACCCCATGGTTACCATGGCAACAGAACCCCATGGTTGCCATGGCAACACAACCCCATAGTTGCCATGGCAACAAAACCCCATGGTTACCATGGCAACACAACCCCATGTTTCCCATGGCAACACAACCCCGTGCTTGCCATGGCAACGCAACCCCATGGTTACCATGGCAACCAAACCCCGTGGTTGCCATGGCAACGCAACACCATGGTTACCATGGCAACACAACCCCATGGTTCCCATGGCAACACAACACCGTGGTTGCCATGGCAACCCAACCCCATCGTTTCCATGGCAACACAACCCCATGGTTGCCATGGAAACACTACCCCATGGTTGCCATGGCAACAGAACCCCATAGTTGCCATGGCAACAAAACGCCATGGTTACCATGGCAACACAACCCCATGGTTGCCATGGCAACCCAACCCCACGGTTACCATGGCAACACAACCGCATGGTTACCATCGCAACCCAACCCCATAGTTACCATAGCAACCCAACCCCAGAGTTACCATGGCAGCACAACCCCATCGTTACCATGGCAACACAACCCCATGGTTGCCATGGCAACCCAACCCCATGGTTACCATGGCAACAGAACCCCATAGTTGCCATGGCAACAAAACGCCATGGTTACCATGGCAACACAACCCCATGGTTGCCATGGCAACCCAACCCCATGGTTACAATGGCAACACAACCGCATGGTTACCATAGCAACCCAACCCCATCGTTACCATGGCAACACAACCCCATTGTTGCCATGGAAACACTACCCCATGGTTGCCATGGCAACAGAACCCCATAGTTGCCATGGCAAAAAAAACGCCATGGTTGCCATGGCAACAGAACAACATAGTTGCCATGGCAACAAAACGCCATGGTTACCATGGCAACACAACCCCATGGTTGCCATGGCAACCCAACCCCATGGTTGCCAAGGCAACTAAACCCCATAGTTTCCATAGCAACCCAACCCCATAGTTACCATGGCAACACAACCCCATGGTTGCCATGTAAACACTACCCCATGGTTGCCATGGCAACCCAACCCCATAGTTGCCATGGCAACTAAACGCCATGGTTACCATGGCAACCCAACCCGTTGGTTACCATGGACACATAACCCCATGGTTACCATGGCAACACAACCCCATGGTTGCCATGGCAACCCAACCCCATGGTTACCATTGCAACACAACCCCATGGCTCCCATGGCAACACAACCCCGTGGTTGCCATGGCAACCCAACCCCATCGTTTCCATGGCAACACAACCCCATGGTTGCCATGGAAACACTACCCCATGGTTGCCATGGCAACAGAACCCCATAGTTGCCATGGCAACAAAACGCCATGGTTGCCATGGCAACAGAACCCCATAGTTGCCATGGCAACAAAACGCCATGGTTACCATGGCAACACAACCCCATGGTTGCCATGGCAACCCAACCCCATGGTTGCCAAGGCAACTAAACCCCATAGTTGCCATGGCAAAAAAACGCCATGGTTACCATGGGAACACAACCCCATAGTTACCATGGCAGCACAACCCCATCGTTACCATGGCAACACAACCCCATGGTTGCCATGGCAACCCAACCCCATGGTTACCAAGGCAACAGAACCCCATAGTTGCCATGGCAACAAAACTCCATGGTTACCATGGCAACACAACCCCATGGTTACCATAGCAACCCAACCCCATAGTTACCATGGCAACACAACCCCATGGTTGCCATGGAAACACTACCCCATGGTTGCCATGGCAACAGAACCCCATAGTTGCCATGGCAACAAAACGCCATAGTTACCATGGCAACACAATCCATGGTTACCATAGCAACCCAACCCCATAGTTACCATGGCAACACAACCCCATGGTTGCCATGGAAACACTACCCCATGGTTGCCATGGCAACAGAACCCCATAGTTGCCATGCCAACAAAACGCCATGGTTGCCATGGCAACAGAACCCCATAATTGCCATGGCTACAAAACGCCGTGGTTGCCATGGAAACACAACCCCATGGTTGCCAAGGCAACTAAACCCCATAGTTTCCATAGCAACCCAACCCCATAGTTACCATGGCAACACAACCCCATGGTTGCCATGGAAACACTACCCCATGGTTGCCATGGCAACAGAACCCCATAGTTGCCATGGTAACAATACGCCATGGTTACCATGGCAACACAACACCATGGTTGCCATGGCAACCCAACCCCATAGTTTCCATTGCAACTAAACGCCATGGTTACCATGGCAACCCAACCCCATGGTTACCATGGACACAGAACCCCATGGTTACCATAGCAACCAAACCCCGTGGTTGCCATGGCAACACAACCCCATGGTTACCATGGCAACCCAACTGCATGGTTACCACGGCATCTCAACCCCATGGTTGCCATGGCAACACAACCCCAGGGTTACCATGGCAACACAACCCCATGTTTCCCATGGCAACACAACCCCGTGCTTGCCATGGCAACGCAACCCCATGGTTACCATGGCAACACAACCCCATGGTTCCCATGGCAAAACAACCCCGTGGTTGCCATGGCAACCCAACCCCATCGTTTCCATGGCAACACAACCCCATGGTTGCCATGGAAACACTACCCCATGGTTGCCATGGCAACAGAACCCCATAGTTGCCATGGCAACCCAACCCCATGGTTACCATGGCAACACAACCGCATGGTTACCATCGCAACCCAACCCCATAGTTACCATAGCAACCCAACCCCATAGTTACCATGGCAGCACAACCCCATCGTTACCATGGCAACACAACCCCATGGTTGCCATGGCAACCCAACCCCATGGTTACCATGGCAACAGAACCCCATGGTTGCCATGGCAACACAACCCCATAGTTGCCATGGCAACAAAACCCCATGGTTACCATGGCAACACAACCCCATGGTTGCCATGGCAACCCAACCCCATGGTTGCAATGGCAACACAACCGCATGGTTACAATAGCAACACAACCCCATGGTTGCCATGGCAACCCAACCCCATGGTTACCATGGCAACAGAACCCCATAGTTACCATGGCAGCACAACCCCATGGTTACCATGGCAACACAACCCCATGGCTGCCATGGCAACCCAACCCCATGGTTACCATGGCAACACAACCCCATGGTTGCCATGGCAACACAACCCCATGGTTGCCATGGAAAGCCAACCCCATAGTTGCCATGGCAACACAAACCCATGGTTACCATGGCAACCCAACCCCATGGTTACCATGGCAACAGAACCCCATAGTTACCATGGCAGCACAACCCCATCGTTACCATGGCAACACAACCCCACGGTTTCCATGGCAACCCAACCCCATGGTTACCATGGCAAGAGAACCCCATAGTTGCCATGGCAACAAAACGCCATGGTTGCCATGGCAACAGACCAACATAGTTGCAATGGCAACAAAATGCCATGGTTACCATGGCAACACAACCCCATGGTTGCCATGGCAACCCAACCCCATGGTTGCCAAGGCAACTAAACCCCATAGTTTCCATAGCAACCTAACCCAATAGTTACCATGGCAACACAACCCCATGGTTGCCATGGAAACACTACCCCATGGTTGCCATGGCAACAGAACCCCATAGTTGCCATGGCAACAAAACGCCATGGTTACCATGGCAACACAACCCCATGGTTGCCATGGAAACCCAACCCCATAGTTGCCATGGCAACAAAACGCCATGGTTACCATGGCAACCAAACCCCATGGTTACCATGGACACAGAACCCCATGGTTACCATAGCAACCAATCCCCGTGGTTGCCATGCTAACCCAACCCCATGGTTACCATGGCAACACAACCCCATGGTTCCCATGGCAACACTACACCGTGGTTGCCATGGCAAGCCAACCCCATCGTTACCATGGCAACACAACCCATGGTTACCATAGCAACCCAACCCCATAGTTACCATGGCAACACAACCCCATGGTTGCCATGGAAACACTACCCCATGGTTGCCATGGCTACAGAACCCCATAGTTGCCATGGCAACAA
This sequence comes from Netta rufina, assembly GCF_964035555.1. Classification (NCBI taxonomy): domain Eukaryota; kingdom Metazoa; phylum Chordata; class Aves; order Anseriformes; family Anatidae; genus Netta; species Netta rufina. The sequence goes on along the minus strand of NW_028168851.1, from coordinate 237,097 downwards.
AACGCCATGGTTTCCATGGCAACAGAACCCCATAGTTACCATGGCAACACAAGCCCATCGTTACCATGGCAACAAAACCCCATGGTTGCCATGGCAACCCAACCCCATGGTTACCATGGCAACAGAACCCCGTAGCTGCCATGGCAACAAAACGCCATGGTTACCATGGCAACACAACCCCATGGTTGCCATGGCAACCCAACCCCAGGGTTACCATGGCAACACAACCCCATGTTTCCCATGGCAACTCAACCCCGTGCTTGCCATGGCAACGCAACCCCATGGTTACCATGGCAAGCAAACCCCGTGGTTGCCATGGCAACGCAACACCATGGTTACCATGGCAACACAACCCCATGGTTCCCATGGCAACACAACCCCGTGGTTGCCATGGCAACCCAACCCCATCGTTTCCATGGCAACACAACCCCATGGTTGCCATGGAAACACTACCCCATGGTTGCCATGGCAACAGAACCCCATAGTTGCCATGGCAACAAAACGCCATGGTTACCATGGCAACACAACCCCATGGTTGCCATGGCAACCCAACCCCACGGTTACCATGGCAACACAACCGCATGGTTACCATCGCAACCCAACCCCATAGTTACCATAGCAACCCAACCCCATAGTTACCATGGCAGCACAACCCCATCGTTACCATGGCAACACAACCCCATGGTTGCCATGGCAACCCAACCCCATGGTTACCATGACAACAGAACCCCATAGTTGCCATGGCAACAAAACGCCATGGTTACCATGGCAACACAACCCCATGGTTGCCATGGCAACCCAACCCCATGGTTACAATGGCAACACAACCGCATGGTTACCATAGCAACCCAACCCCATCGTTACCATGGCAACACAACCCCATTGTTGCCATGGAAACACTACCCCATGGTTGCCATGGCAACAGAACCCCATAGTTGCCATGGCAACAAAACGCCATGGTTCCCATGGCAACAGAACAACATAGTTGCCATGGCAACAAAACGCCATGGTTACCATGGCAACACAACCCCATGGTTGCCATGGCAACCCAACCCCATGGTTGCCAAGGCAACTAAACCCCATAGATTCCATAGCAACCCAACCCCATAGTTACCATGGCAACACAACCCCATGGTTGCCATGTAAACACTACCCCATGGTTGCCATGGCAACCCAACCCCATAGTTACCATGGCAACCCAACCCGATAGTTGCCATGGCAACTAAACGCCATGGTTACCATGGCAACCCAACCCCTTGGTTACCATGGACACAGAACCCCATGGTTGCCATGGCAACCCAACCCCATGGTTACCATGGCAACACAACCCCATGGCTCCCATGGCAACACAACCCCGTGGTTGCCATGGCAAACCAACCCCATCGTTTCCATGGCAACACAACCCCATGGTTGCCATGGAAACTCTACCCCATGGTTGCCATGGCAACAGAACCCGATAGTTGCCATGGCAACAAAACGCCATGGTTACCATGGCAACACAACCCCATGGTTGCCATGGCAACCCAACCCCATGGTTACCATGGCAACAGAACCCCATAGTTGCAATGGCAACAAAACGCCATGGTTACCATGGCAACACAACCCCATGGTTGCCATGGCAACCCAACCCCATGGTTACCATGGCAACACAACCCCATGGTTCCCATGGCAACACAACACCGTGGCTGCCATGGCTAGCCAACCCCATCGTTACCATGGCAACAGAACCCCATAGTTGCCATGGCAACAAAACGCCATAGTTACCATGGCAACACAATCCATGGTTACCATAGCAACCCAACCCCATAGTTACCATGGCAACACAACCCCATGGTTGCAATGGAAACACTACCCCATGGTTGCCATGGCAACAGAACCCCATAGTTGCCATGCCAACAAAACGCCATGGTTGCCATGGCAACAGAACCCCATAATTGCCATGGCTACAAAACGCCGTGGTTGCCATGGAAACACAACCCCATGGTTGCCAAGGCAACTAAACCCCATAGTTTCCATAGGAACCCAACCCCATAGTTACCATGGCAACACAACCCTATGGTTGCCATGGAAACACTACCCCATGGTTGCCATGGCAACAGAACCCCATAGTTGCCATGGTAACAATACGCCATGGTTACCATGGCAACACAACACCATGGTTGCCATGGCAACCCAACCCCATAGTTTCCATGGCAACTAAACGCCATGGTTACCATGGCAACACAACCCCATGGTTACCATGGACACAGAACCCCATGGTTACCATAGCAACCAAACCCCGTGGTTGCCATGGCAACACAACCCCATGGTTACCATGGCAACCCAACTGCATGGTTACCACGGCATCTCAACCCCATGGTTGCCATGGCAACACAACCCCAGGGTTACCATGGCAACACAACCCCATGTTTCCCATGGCAACACAACCCCGTGCTTGCCATGGCAACGCAACCCCATGGTTACCATGGCAACACAACCCCATGGTTCCCATTGCAAAACAACCCCGTGGTTGCCATGGCAACCCAACCCCATCGTTTCCATGGCAACACGACCCCATGGTTGCCATGGAAACACTACCCCATGGTTGCCATGGCAACAGAACCCCATAGTTGCCATGGCAACAAAACGCCATGGTTACCATGGCAACACAACCCCATAGTTGCCATGGCAACCCAACCCCATGGTTACCATGGCAACACAACCGCATGGTTACCATCGCAACCCAACCCCATAGTTACCATAGCAACCCAACCCCATAGTTACCATGGCAGCACAACCCCATCGTTACCATGGCAACACAACCCCATGGTTGCCATAGCAACCCAACCCCATGGTTACCATGGCAACAGAACCCCATAGTTGCCATGGCAACAAAACCCCATAGTTGCCATGGCAACAAAACCCCATCGTTACCATGGCAACACAACCCCATGGTTGCCATGGCAACCCAACCCCATGGTTACCATGGCAACAGAACCCCATAGTTGCCATGGCAACAAAACGCCATGGTTGCCATGGCAACAGACCAACATAGTTGCAATGGCAACAAAATGCCATGGTTACCATGGCAACACAACCCCATGGTTGCCATGGCAACCCAACCCCATGGTTGCCAAGGCAACTAAACCCCATAGTTTCCATAGCAACCCAACCCAATAGTTACCATGGCAACACAACCCCATAGTTGCCATGGAAACCCAACCCCATAGTTGCCATGGCAACAAAACGCCATGGTTACCATAGCAACCAATCCCCGTGGTTGCCATGCTAACCCAACCCCATGGTTACCATGGCAACACAACCCCATGGTTCCCATGGCAACACAACACCGTGGTTGCCATGGCAAGCCAACCCCATCGTTACCATGGCAACACAACCCATGGTTACCATAGCAACCGAACCCCATAGTTACCATGGCAACACAACCCCATGGTTGCCATGGAAACACTACCCCATGGTTGCCATGGCTACAGAATCCCATAGTTGCCATGGCAACAAAACGCCATGGTTTCCATGGCAACAGAACCCCATAGTTACCATGGCAACACAAGCCCATCGTTACCATGGCAACAAAACCCCATGGTTGCCATGGCAACCCAACCCCATGGTTACCATGACAACAGAACCCCGTAGCTGCCATGGCAACTAAACGCCATGGTTACCATGGCAACACAACCCCATGGTTACCATGGCAACCCAACCCCAGGGTTACCATGGCAACACAACCCCATGTTTCCAATGGCAACACAACCCCGTGCTTGCCATGGCAACGCAACCCCATGGTTACCATGGCAACCAAACCCCGTGGTTGCCATGGCAACGCAACACCATGGTTACCATGGCAACACAACCCCATGGTTCCCATGGCAACACAACCCCGTGGTTGCCATGGCAACCCAACCCCATCGTTTCCATGGCAACACAACCCCATGGTTGCCATGGAAACACTACCCCATGGTTGCCATGGCAACAGAACCCCATAGTTGCCATGGCAACAAAACGCCATGGTTACCATGGCAACACAACCCCATGGTTGCCATGGCAACCCAACCCCACGGTTACCATGGCAACACAACCGCATGGTTACCATCGCAACCCAACCCCATAGTTACCATAGCAACCCAACCCCATAGTTACCATGGCAGCACAACCCCATCGTTACCATGGCAACACAACCCCATGGTTGCCATGGCAACCCAACCCCATGGTTACCATGGCAACAGAACCCCATAGTTGCCATGGCAACAAAACGCCATGGTTACCATGGCAACACAACCCCATGGTTGCCATGGCAACCCAACCCCATGGTTACAATGGCAACACAACCGCATGGTTACCATAGCAACCCAACCCCATCGTTACCATGGCAACACAACCCCATTGTTGCCATGGAAACACTACCCCATGGTTGCCATGGCAACAGAACCCCATAGTTGCCATGGCAACAAAACGCCATGGTTGCCATGGCAACAGAACAACATAGTTGCCATGGCAACAAAACGCCATGGTTACCATTGCAACACAACCCCATGGTTGCCATGGCAACCCAACCCCATGGTTGCCAAGGCAACTAAACCCCATAGTTTCCATAGCAACCCAACCCCATAGTTACCATGGCAACACAACCCCATGGTTGCCATGTAAACACTACCCCATGGTTGCCATGGCAACCCAACCCCATAGTTGCCATGGCAACTAAACGCCATGGTTACCATGGCAACCCAACCCCTTGGTTACCATGGACACAGAACCCCATGGTTACCATGGCAACACAACCCCATGGTTGCCATGGCAACCCAACCCCATGGTTACCATTGCAACACAACCCCATGGCTCCCATGGCAACACAACCCCGTGGTTGCCATGGCAACCCAACCCCATCGTTTCCATGGCAACACAACCCCATGGTTGCCATGGAAACACTACCCCATGGTTGCCATGGCAACAGAACCCCATAGTTGCCATGGCAACAAAACGCCATGGTTACCATGGCAACACAACCCCATGGTTGCCATGGCAACCCAACCCCATGGTTACCATGGCAACAGAACCCCATAGTTGCCATGGCAAAAAACCGCCATGGTTACCATGGCAACACAACCCCATAGTTACCATGGCAGCACAACCCCATCGTTACCATGGCAACACAACCCATGGTTGCCATGGCAACCCAACCCCATGGTTACCATGGCAACAGAACCCCATAGTTGCCATGGCAACAAAACGCCATGGTTACCATGGCAACACAACCCCATGGTTCCCATGGCAACACAACACCGTGGCTGCCATGGCAAGCCAACCGAATTGTTACCATGGCAACAGAACCCCATAGTTGCCATGGCAACAAAACGCCATAGTTACCATGGCAACACAATCCATGGTTACCACAGCAACCCAACCCCATAGTTACCATGGCAACACAACCCCATGGTTGCCATGGAAACACTACCCCATGGTTGCCATGGCAACAGAACCCCATAGTTGCCATGCCAACAAAACGCCATGGTTGCCATGGCAACAGAACCCCATAATTGCCATGGCTACAAAACGCCGTGGTTGCCATGGAAACACAACCCCATGGTTGCCAAGGCAACTAAACCCCATAGTTTCCATAGCAACCCAACCCCATAGTTACCATGGCAACACAACCCCATGGTTGCCACGGAAACACTACCCCATGGTTGCCATGGCAACAGAACCCCATAGTTGCCATGGTAACAATACGCCATGGTTACCATGGCAACACAACCCCATGGTTGCCATGGCAACCCAACCCCATAGTTTCCATGGCAACTAAACGCCATGGTTACCATGGCAACCCAACCCCATGGTTACCATGGACACAGAACCCCATGGTTACCATAGCAACCAAACCCCGTGGTTGCCATGGCAACACAACCCCATGGTTACCATGGCAACCCAACTGCATGGTTACCACGGCATCTCAACCCCATGGTTGCCATGGCAACACAACCCCAGGGTTACCATGGCAACACAACCCCATGGTTCCCATGGCAAAACAACCCCGTGGTTGCCATGGCAACCCAACCCCATCGTTTCCATGGCAACACAACCCCATGGTTGCCATGGAAACACTACCCCATGGTTGCCATGGCAACAGAACCCCATAGTTGCCATGGCAACCCAACCCCATGGTTACCATGGCAACACAACCGCATGGTTACCATCGCAACCCAACCCCATAGTTACCATAGCAACCCAACCCCATAGTTACCATGGCAGCACAACCCCATCGTTACCATGGCAACACAACCCCATGGTTGCCATGGCAACCCAACCCCATGGTTACCATGGCAACAGAACCCCATGGTTGCCATGGCAACACAACCCCATAGTTGCCATGGCAACAAAACCCCATGGTTACCATGGCAACACAACCCCATGGTTGCCATGGCAACACAACCCCATGGTTGCCATGGAAAGCCAACCCCATAGTTGCCATGGCAACACAACCCCATGGTTACCATGGCAACCCAACCCCATGGTTACCATGGCAACAGAACCCCATAGTTACCATGGCAGCACAACCCGATCGTTACCATGGCAACACAACCCCATGGTTGCCATGGCAACCCAACCCCATGGTTACCATGGCAACAGAACCCCATAGTTGCCATGGCAACAAAACGCCATGGTTGCCATGGCAACAGACCAACATAGTTGCAATGGCAACAAAATGCCATGGTTACCATGGCAACACAACCCCATGGTTGCCATGGCAACCCAACCCCATGGTTGCCAAGGCAACTAAACCCCATAGTTTCCATAGCAACCCAACCCAATAGTTACCATGGCAACACAACCCCATGGTTGCCATGGAAACACTACCCCATGGTTGCCATGGCAACAGAACCCCATAGTTGCCATGGCAACAAAACGCCATGGTTACCATGGCAACACAACCCCATGGTTGCCATGGAAACCCAACCCCATAGTTGCCATGGCAACAAAACGCCATGGTTACCATGGCAACCAAACCCCATGGTTACCATGGACACAGAACCCCATGGTTACCATAGCAACCAATCCCCGTGGTTGCCATGCTAACCCAACCCCATGGTTACCATGGCAACACAACCCCATGGTTCCCATGGCAACACTACACCGTGGTTGCCATGGCAACCCAACCCCATCGTTACCATGGCAACACAACCCATGGTTACCATAGCAACCCAACCCCATAGTTACCATGGCAACACAACCCCATGGTTGCCATGGAAACACTACCCCATGGTTGCAATGGCTACAGAAACCCATAGTTGCCATGGCAACAAAACGCCATGGTTTCCATGGCAACAGAACCCCATAGTTACCATGGCAACACAAGCCCATCGTTACCATGGCAACAAAACCCCATGGTTGCCATGGCAACCCAACCCCATGGTTACCATGGCAACAGAACCCCGTAGCTGCCATGGCAACTAAACGCCATGGTTACCATGGCAACACAACCCCATGGTTGCCATGGCAACCCAACCCCAGGGTTACCATGGCAACACAACCCCATGTTTCCCATGGCAACACAACCCCGTGCTTGCCATGGCAACGCAACCCCATGGTTACCATGGCAACCAAACCCCGTGGTTGCCATGGCAACGCAACACCATGGTTACCATGGCAACACAACCCCATGGTTCCAATGGCAACACAACCCCGTGGTTGCCATGGCAACCCAACCCCATCGTTTCCATGGCAACACAACCCCATGGTTGCCATGGAAACACTACCCCATGGTTGCCATGGCAACAGAACCCCATAGTTGCCATGGCAACAAAACGCCATGGTTACCATGGCAACACAACCCCATGGTTGCCATGGCAACCCAACCCCACGGTTACCATGGCAACACAACCGCATGGTTACCATCGCAACCCAACCCCATAGTTACCATAGCAACCCAACCCCATAGTTACCATGGCAGCACAACCCCATCGTTACCATGGCAACACAACCCCATGGTTGCCATGGCAACCCAACCCCATGGTTACCATGGCAACAGAACCCCATAGTTGCCATGGCAACAAAACGCCATGGTTACCATGGCAACACAACCCCATGGTTGCCATGGCAACCCAACCCCATGGTTACAATGGCAACACAACCGCATGGTTACCATAGCAACCCAACCCCATCGTTACCATGGCAACACAACCCCATTGTTGCCATGGAAACACTACCCCATGGTTGCCATGGCAACAGAACCCCATAGTTGCCATGGCAACAAAACGCCATGGTTTCCATGGCAACAGAACAACATAGTTGCCATGGCAACAAAACGCCATGGTTACCATGGCAACACAACCCCATGGTTGCCATGGCAACCCAACCCCATGGTTGCCAAGGCAACTAAACCCCATAGTTTCCATAGCAACCCAACCCCATAGTTACCATGGCAACACAACCCCATGGTTGCCATGTAAACACTACCCCATGGTTGCAATGGCAACCCAACACCATAGTTGCCATGGCAACTAAACGCCATGGTTACCATGGCAACGCAACCCCTTGGTTACCATGGACACAGAACCCCAAGGTTGCCATGGCAACACAACCCCATGGTTGCCATGGCAACCCAACCCCATGGTTACCATGGCAACACAACCCCATGGCTCCCATGGCAACACAACCCCGTGGTTGCCATGGCAACCCAACCCCATCGTTTCCATGGCAACACAACCCCATGGTTGCCATGGAAACACTTCCCCATGGTTGCCATGGCAACAGAACCCCATAGTTGCCATGGCAACAAAACGCCATGGTTACCATGGCAACACAACCCCATGGTTGCCATGGCAACCCAACCCCATGGTTACCATGGCAACAGAACCCCATAGTTGCCATGGCAACAAAACGCCATGGTTACCATGGCAACACAACCCCATAGTTACCATGGCAGCACAACCCCATCGTTACCATGGCAACACAACCCCATGGTTGCCATGGCAACACAACCCCATGGTTACCATGGCAACACAACCCCATAGTTGCCATGGCAACAAAACGCCATGGTTACCATGGCAACACAACCCCATGGTTGCCATGGCAACCCAACCCCATGGTTACCATGGCAACACAACCCCATGGTTCCCATGGCAACACAACACCGTGGCTGCCATGGCAAGCCAACCCCATCGTTACCATGGCAACAGAACCCCATAGTTGCCATGGCAACAAAACGCCATAGTTACCATGGCAACACAATCCATGGTTACCATAGCAACCCAACCCATAGTTACCATGGCAACACAACCCCATGGTTGCCATGGAAACACTACCCCATGGTTGCCATGGCAACAGAACCCCATAGTTGCCATGCCAACAAAACGCCATGGTTGCCATGGCAACAGAACCCCATAATTGCCATGGCTACAAAACGCCGTGGTTGCCATGGAAACACAACCCCATGGTTGCCAAGGCAACTAAACCCCATAGTTTCCATAGCAACCCAACCCCATAGTTACCATGGCAACACAACCCCATGGTTGCCATGGAAACACTACCCCATGGTTGCCATGGCAACAGAACCCCATAGTTGCCATGGTAACAATACGCCATGGTTACCATGGCAACACAACACCATGGTTGCCATGGCAACCCAACCCCATAGTTTCCATGGCAACTAAACGCCATGGTTACCATGGCAACCCAACCCCATGGTTACCATGGACACAGAACCCCATGGTTACCATAGCAACCAAACCCCGTGGTTGCCATGGCAACACAACCCCATGGTTACCATGGCAACCCAACTGCATGGTTACCACGGCATCTCAACCCCATGGTTGCCATGGCAACACAACCCCAGGGTTACCATGGCAACACAACCCCATGTTTCCCATGGCAACACAACCCCGTGCTTGCCATGGCAACGCAACCCCATGGTTACCATGGCAACACAACCCCATGGTTCCCATGGCAAAACAACCCCGTGGTTGCCATGGCAACCCAACCCCATCGTTTCCATGGCAACACAACCCCATGGTTGCCATGGAAACACTACCCCATGGTTGCCATGGCAACAGAACCCCATAGTTGCCATGGCAACAAAACGCCATGGTTACCATGGCAACACAACCCCATGGTTGCCATGGCAACCCAACCCCATGGTTACCATGGCAACACAACCGCATGGTTACCATCGCAACCCAACCCCATAGTTACCATAGCAACCCAACCCCATAGTTACCATGGCAGCACAACCCCATCGTTACCATGGCAACACAACCCCATGGTTGCCATGGCAACCCAACCCCATGGTTACCATGGCAACAGAACCCCATAGTTGCCATGGCAACAAAACCCCATAGTTGCCATGGCAACAAAACCCCATGGTTACCATGGCAACACAACCCCATGGTTGCCATGGCAACCCAACCCCATGGTTCCAATGGCAACACAACCGCATGGTTACAATAGCAACACAACCCCATGGTTGCCATGGCAACCCAACCCCATGGTTACCATGGCAACAGAACCCCATAGTTACCATGGCAGCACAACCCCATGGTTACCATGGCAACACAACCCCATGGCTGCCATGGCAACCCAACCCCATGGTTACCATGGCAACACAACCCCATGGTTGCCATGGCAACACAACCCCATGGTTGCCATGGAAAGCCAACCCCATAGTTGCCATGGCAACACAACACCATGGTTACCATGGCAACCCAACCCCATGGTTACCATGGCAACAGAACCCCATAGTTACCATGGCATCACAACCCCATCGTTACCATGGCAACACAACCCCATGGTTGCCATGGCAACCCAACCCCATGGTTACCATGGCAACAGAACCCCATAGTTGCCATGGCAACAAAACGCCATGGTTGCCATGGCAACAGACCAACATAGTTGCAATGGCAACAAAATGCCATGGTTACCATGGCAACACAACCCCATGGTTGCCATGGCAACCCAACCCCATGGTTGCCAAGGCAACTAAACCCCATAGTTTCCATAGCAACCCAACCCAATAGTTACCATGGCAACACAACCCCATGGTTGCCATGGAAACACTACCCCATGGTTGCCATGGCAACAGAACCCCATAGTTGCCATGGCAACAAAACGCCATGGTTACCATGGCAACACAACCCCATGGTTGCCATGGAAACCCAACCCCATAGTTGCCATGGCAACAAAACGCCATGGTTACCATGGCAACCAAACCCCATGGTTACCATGGACACAGAACCCCATGGTTACCATAGCAACCAATCCCCGTGGTTGCCATGCTAACCCAACCCCATGGTTACCATGGCAACACAACCCCATGGTTCCCATGGCAACACAACACCGTGGTTGCCATGGCAAGCCAACCCCATCGTTACCATGGCAACACAACCTATGGTTACCATAGCAACCCAACCCCATAGTTACCATGGCAACACAACCCCATGGTTGCCATGGAAACACTACCCCATGGTTGCCATGGCTACAGAACCCCATAGTTGCCATGGCAACAAAACGCCATGGTTGCCATGGCAACAGAACCACATAATTGCCATGGCTACAAAAAGCCGTGGTTGCCATGGCAACACAACCCCATGGTTGCCATGGCAACCCAACCCCATGGTTGCCAAGGCAACTAAACCCCGTAGTTTCCATAGCAACCCAACCCCATAGACACCATGGCAACACAACCCCATGGTTGCCATGGAAACACTACCCCATGGTTGCCATGGCAACCCAACCCCATGGTTACCATGGCAACAGAACCCCGTAGCTGCCATGGCAACTAAACGCCATGGTTACCATGACAACACAACCCCATGGTTGCCATGGCAACCCAACCCCATGGTTACCATGGCAACACAACCCCACGTTTCCCATGGCAACCAAACCCCGTGGTTGCCATGGCAACGCAACCCCATGGTTACCATGGCAACACAACCCCATGGTTCCCATGGGAACACAACGTCGTGGTTGCCATGGCAACCCAACCCCATCGTTTGCATGGCAACACAACCCCATGATTGCCATGGCAACAGAACCCCATAGTTGCCATGGCAACAAAACGCCATGGTTACCATGGCAACACAAGCCCATGGTTACCATCGCAACCCAACCCCATAGTTACCATAGCAACCCAACCCCATAGTTACCATGGCAGCACAACCCCATCGTTACCATGGCAACACAACCCCATGGTTGCCATGGACACACTACCCCATGGTTACAATGGGAACAGAACCCGATAGTTGCCATGGCAAGAAAACGCCATGGTTACAATGGCAACACAACCCCATGGTTGCCATGGCAACCCAACCCCATGGTTACCATGGCAACACAACCGCATGGTTACCATCGCAAACCAACCCCATAGTTACCATAGCAACCCAACCCCATAGTTACCATGGCAGCACAACCCCATCGTTACCATGGCAACACAACCCCATGGTTGCCATGGCAACCCAACCCCATGGTTACCATGGCAACAGAACCCCATAGTTGCCATGGCAACAAAACGCCATGGTTGCCATGGCAACCCAACCCCACGGTTACCATGGCAACACAACCCCATGGTTCCCATGGCAACACAACACCGTGGCTGCCATGGCAAGCCAACCCCATTGGTACCATGGCAACGCAACCCCATGGTTGCCATGGAAACACTACCCCATGGTTGCCATGGCAACAGAACCCCATAGTTGCCATGGCAACAAAACGCCATGGTTACCATGGCAACACAACCCATGGTTACCATAGCAACCCAACCCCATAGTTACCATGGCAACACAACCCCATGGTTGCCATGGAAACACTACCCCATGGTTGCCATGGCAACAGAACCGCATAGTTGCCATGGCAACAAAACGCCATGGTTGCCATGGCAACAGAACCCCACAATTGCCATGGCTACAAAACGCCGTGGTTACCATGGCAACACAACCCCATGGTTGCCATGGCAACCCAACCCAATGGTTGCCAAGGCAACTAAACCCCATAGTTTCCATAGCAACCCAACCACATAGTTATCATGGCAACACAACCCCATGGTTGCCATGGAAACACTACCCCATGGTTGCCATGGCAACCGAACCCCATAGTTGCAATGGCAACAATACGCCATGGTTACCATGGCAACACAACCCCATGGTTGCCATGGCAACCCAACCCCATAGTTGCCATGGCAACTAAACGCCATGGTTACCATGGCAACCCAACCCCATGGTTACCATGGACACAGAACCCCATGGTTACCATAGCAACCAAACCCCGTGGTTGCCATGGCAACCCAACCCCATGGTTACCATGGCAACACAACCCCATGATTACCACAACAACAACACCGCATGGTTACCACGGCAACCCAATTGCATGGTTACCACGGCATCTCAACCCCACGGTTGCCATGGCAACTAAACCCCATAGTTTCCATTGCAACACAACCCCATAGTTACCATGGCAACACAACCCCATCGTTACCATGGCAACACAACCCCATGGTTGCCATGGCAACCCAACCCCATGGTTACCATGGCAACAGAACCCCGTAGCTGCCATGGCAACTAAACGCCACGGTTACCATGGCAACACAACCCCATGGTTGCCATGGCAACCCAACCCCATTGTTACCATGGCAACACAACCCCATGTTTCCCATGGCAACACAACCCCGTGCTTGCCATGGCAACCCAACCCCATGGTTACCATGGCAACAGAACCCCATAGTTTCCATGGCAACAAAACGCCATGGTTACCATGGCAACACAACCCCATGGTTCCCATGGCATCCAAACCCCATGGTTACCATGGCAACACAACCCCATGGTTCCCATGGCAACACAACACCGTGGTTGCCATGGCAATCCAACCCCATCGTTACCATGGCAACACAACCCCATGGTTGCCATGGAAACACTACCCCATGGTTGCCATGGCAACCCAACCCCATAGTTTCCATGGCAACTAAACGCCATGGTTACCATGGCAACCCAACCCCATGGTTACCATGGACACAGAACCCCATGGTTACCGTAGCAATCAAACCCCGTGGTTGCCATGGCAACCCAACCCCATGGTTACCATGGCAACACAACCCCATGGTTACCACAACAACAACACCGCATGGTTACCACGGCAACCCAACTGCATGGTTACCACGGCATCTCAACCCCATGGTTGCCATGGCAACTAAACCCCATAGTTTCCATAGCAACACAACCCCATAGTTACCATGGCAACACAACCCCATCGTTACCATGGCAACACAACCCCATGGTTGCCATGGCAACCCAACCCCATGGTTACCATGGCAACAGAACGCCGTAGCTGCCATGGCAACTAAACGCCATGGTTACCATGGCAACACAACCCCATGGTTGCCATGGCAACCCAACCCCAGGGTTACCATGGCAACACAACCCCATGTTTCCCATGGCAACACAACCCCGTGCTTGCCATGGCAACGCAACCCCATGGTTACCATGGCAACCAAACCCCGTGGTTGCCATGGCAACGCAACACCATGGTTACCATGGCAACACAACCCCATGGTTCCCATGGCAACACAACCCCGTGGTTGCCATGGCAACCCAACCCCATCGTTTCCATGGCAACACAACCCCATGGTTGCCATGGAAACACTACCCCATGGTTGCCATGGCAACAGAACCCCATAGTTGCCATGGCAACAAAACGCCATGGTTACCATGGCAACACAACCCCATGGTTGCCATGGCAAACCAACCCCATAGTTGCCATGGCAACACAACCCCATGGTTACCATGGCAACACAACCCCATGGTTGCCATGGCAACCCAACCCCATGGTTACCATGGCAACAGAACCCCATAGTTACCATGGCAGCACAACCCCATGGTTACCATGGCAACACAACCCCATGGTTGCCATGGAAACCCAACTCCATGGTTACCATGGCAACAGAACCCCATAGTTGCCATGGCAACAAAACGCCATGGTTACCATGGCAACAGAACCCCATAGTTGCCATGGCAACCCAACCCCATGGTTACCATGGCAACAGAATCCCATACTTACCATGGCAGCACAACCCCATCGTTACCATGGCAACACAACCCCATGGTTGCCATGGAAACACTACCCCATAGTTGCCATGGCAACAGAACCCCATAGTTGCCATGGCAAAAAAACGCCATGGTTGCCATGGCAACAGAACCCCATAATTGCCATGGCTACAAAACGCCGTGGTTGCCATGGCAACACAACCCCATGGTTGCCAAGGCAACTAAACCCCGTAGTTTCCATAGCAACCCAACCCCATAGTTACCATGGCAACACAACCCCATGGTTGCCATGGAAACACTACCCCATGGTTGCCATGGCAACAGAACCCCATAGTTGCCATGGCAACAATACGCCATGGTTACCATGGCAACACAACACCATGGTTACCATGGACACAGAACCCCATGGTTACCATAGCAACCAAACCCCGTGGTTGCCATGGAAACAGAACCCCATGGTTACCTTGGCAACACAACCCCATGGTTACCACAACAACAACACCGCATGGTTACCACGGCAACCCAACTGCATGGTTACCACGGCATCTCAACCCCATGGTTGCCATGGCAACTAAACCCCATAGTTTCCATAGCAACACAACCCCATCGTTACCATGGCAACACAACCCCATGGTTGCCATGGCAACCCAACCCCATGGTTACCATGGCAACAGAACCCCATGTTTCCCATGGCAACACAACCCCGTGCTTGCCATGGCAACGCAACCCCATGGTTACCATGGCAACACAACCCCATGGTTCCCATGGCAAAACAACCCCGTGGTTGCCATGGCAACCCAACCCCATCGTTTCCATGGCAACACAACGCCATGGTTGCCATGGAAACACTACCCCATGGTTCCCATGGCAACAGAACCCCATAGTTGCCATGGCAACAAAACACCATGGTTACCATGGCAACACAACCCCATGGTTGCCATGGGAACCCAACCCCATGGTTACCATGGCAACAGAACCCCATAGTTACCATGGCAGCACAACCCCATGGTTACCATGGCAACACAACCCCATGGCCGCCATGGCAACCCAACCCCATGGTTACCATGGCAACACAACCCCATGGTTGCCATGGCAACACAACCCCATGATTGCCATGGCAACCCAACCCCATGGTTGCCATGGCAAGCCAACCCCATAGTTGCCATGGCAACACAACCCCATGGTTACCATGGCAACACAACCCCAGGTTGCCATGGCAAGCCAACCCCATAGTTGCCATGGCAACACAACCCCATGGTTACCATGGCAACACAACCCCATGGTTGCCATGGCAACCCAACCCCATGGTTACCATGGCAACACAACCCCATAGTTACCATGGCAGCACAACCCCATCGTTACCATGGCAACACAACCCCATGGTTGCCATGGCAACCCAACCCCATGGTTACCATGGCAACAGAACCCCATAGTTGCCATGGCAACAAAACGCCATGGTTACCATGGCAACACAACCCCATGGTTGCCATGGCAACCCAAACCCATGGTTACCATGGCAACAGAACCCCATAATTGCCATGGCTACAAAACGCCGTGGTTGCCATGGCAACACAACCCCATGGTTGCCAAGGGAACTAAACCCCATAGTTTCCATAGCAACCCAACCCCATAGTTACCATGGCAACACAACCCCATGGTTGCCATGGAAACACTACCCCATGGTTGCCATGGCAACAGAACCCCATAGTTGCCATGGCAACAATACGCCATGGTTACCATGGCAACACAACACCATGGTTGCCATGGCAACACAACCCCATAGTTTCCATGGCAACTAAACGCCATGGTTACCATGACAACCCAACCCCATGGTTACCATGGACACAGAACCCCATGGTTACCATAGCAACCAAACCCCGTAGTTGCCATGGCAACAGAACCCCATGGTTACCATGGCAACACAACCCCATGGTTACCACAACAACAACACCGCATGGTTACCACGGCAACCCAACTGCATGGTTACCACGGCATCTCAACCCCATGGTTGCCATGGCAACTAAACCCCATAGTTTCCATAGCAACACAACCCCATCGTTACCATGGCAACACAACCCCATGGTTGCCATGGCAACCCAACCCCATGGTTACCATGGCAACAGAACCCCGTAGCTGCCATGGCAACTAAACGCCATGGTTACCATGGCAACACAACCCCATGGTTGCCATGGCAACCCAACCCCAGGGTTACCATGGCAACACAACCCCATGTTTCCCATGGCAACACAACCCCGTGTTTGCCATGGCAACGCAACCCCATGGTTACCATGGCAACACAACCCCATGGTTCCCATGGCAAAACAACCGCGTGGTTGCCATGGCAACCCAACCCCATCGTTTCCATGGCAACACAACCCCATGGTTGCCATGGAAACACTACCCCATGGTTGCCATGGCAACAGAACCCCATAGTTGCCATGGCAACAAAACGCCATGGTTACCATGGCAACACAACCCCATGGTTGCCATGGCAACCCAACCCCATGGTTACCATGGCAACACAACCGCATGGTTACCATCGCAACCAAACCCCATAGTTACCATGGCAACCCAACCCCATAGTTACCATGGCAGCACAACCCCATCGTTACCATGGCAACACAACACCATGGTTGCCATGGCAACCCAACCCCATGGTTGCCATGGCAACAGAACCCCATAGTTGCCATGGCAACAAAACGCCATGGTTACCATGGCAACACAACCCCATGGTTGCCATGGCAACCCAACCCCATGGTTACAATGGCAACACAACCGCATGGTTACCATAGCAACACAACCCCATGGTTGCCATGGCAACCCAACCCCATGGTTACCATGGCAACAGAACCCCATAGTAACCATGGCAGCACAACCCCATGGTTACCATGGCAACACAACCCCATGGCTGCCATGGCAACCCAACCCCATGGTTACCATGGCAACACAACCCCATAGTTGCCATGGCAACACAACCCCATGGTTACCATGGCAAAAAACCCCATGGTTGCCATGGCAAGCCAACCCCATAGTTGCCATGGCAACACAACCCCATGGTTACCATGGCAACACAACCCCATGGTTGCCATGGCAACCCAACCCCATGGATACCATGGCAACAGAACCCCATAGTTACCATGGCAGCACAACCCCATCGTTACCATGGCAACACAAACCCATGGTTGCCATGGCAACCCAACCCCATGGTTACCATGGCAACAGAACCCCATAGTTGCCATGGCAACAAAACTCCATGGTTGCCATGGCAACAGACCAACATAGTTGCAATGCCAACAAAACGCCATGGTTACCATGGCAACACAACCCCATGGTTGCCATGGCAACCCAACCCCATGGTTGCCAAGGCAACTAAACCCCATAGTTTCCATAGCAACCCAACCCAATAGTTACCATGGCAACACAACCCCATGGTTGCCATGGAAACACTACCCCATGGTTGCCATGGCAACAGAACCGCATAGTTGCCATGGCAACAAAACGCCATGGTTACCATGGCAACACAACCCCATGGTTGCCATGGCAACCCAACCCCATAGTTGCCATGGCAACAAAACGCCATGGTTACCATGGCAACCAAACCCCATGGTTACCATGGACACAGAACCCCATGGTTATCATAGCAACCAATCCCCGTGGTTGCCATGCTAACCCAACCCCATGGTTACCATGGCAACACAACCCCATGGTTCCCATGGCAACACAACACCGTGGTTGCCATGGCAAGCCAACCCCATCGTTACCATGGCAACACAACCCATGGTTACCATAGCAACCCAACCCCATAGTTACCATGGCAACACAACCCCATGGTTGCCATGGAAACACTACCCCATGGTTGACATGGCTACAGAACCCCATAGTTGCCATGGCAACAAAACGCCATGGTTTCCATGGCAACAGAACCCCATAGTTGCCATGGCAACAAAACGCCATGGTTGCCATGGCAACAGAACCCCATAATTGCCATGGCTACAAAACGCCGTGGTTGCCATGGCAACACAACCCCATGGTTGCCATGGTAACCCAACCCCATGGTCGCCAAGGCAACTAAACCCCATAGTTTCCATAGCAACCCAACCCCATAGACACCATGGCAACACAACCCCATGGTTGCCATGGAAACACTACCCCATGGTTGCCACGGCAACACAACCCCATAGTTGCCATGGCAACTAAACGCCATGGTTACCATGGCAACCCAACCCCTTGGTTACCATGGACACAGAACCCCATGGTTACCATAGCAACCATACCCCGTGGTTACCATGGCAACACAACCCCAGCTTTACCATGGCAACACAACCCCATGGTTGCCATGGCAACCCAACCCCATGGTTACCATGGCAACAGAACCCCGTAGCTGCCATGGCAACTAAACGCCATGGTTACCATGACAACACAACCCCATGGTTGCCATGGCAACCCAACCCCATGGTTACCATGGCAACACAACCCCATGTTTCCCATGGCAACCAAACCCCGTGGTTGCCATGGCAACGCATCCCCATGGTTACCATGGCAACACAACCCCATGGTTCCCATGGCAACACAACCCCGTGGTTGCCATGGCAACCCAACCCCATCGTTTCCATGGGAACACAACACCATGGTTGCCATGGAAACACTACCCCATGGTTGCCATGGCAACAGAACCCCATAGTTGCCATGGCAACAAAACGCCATGGTTACCATGGCAACACAACCCCATGGTTACCATCGCAACCCAACCCCATAGTTACCATAGCAACCCAACACCATAGTTACCATGGCAGCACAACCCCATCGTTACCATGGCAACACAACCCCATGGTTGCCATGGCAACACAACCCCATGGTTACCATGGCAACAGAACCCCATAGTTGCCATGGCAACAGAACCCCATAGTTGCCATGGCAACAAAACGCCATGGTTACCATGGCAACAGAACCCCATAGTTGCCATGGCAACCCTACCCCATGGTTACCATGGCAACACAACCCCATGGTTCCCATGGCAACACAACACCGTGGTTGCCATGGCAAGCCAACCCCATCGTTACCATGGCAACACAACCCCATGGTTGCCATGGAAACACTACCCAATGGTTGCCATGGCAACAGAACCCCATAGCTGCCATGGCAACAAAACGCCATGGTTACCATGGCAACACAACCCATGGTTACAATAGCAACCCAAACCCATAGTTACCATGGCAACACAACCCCATGTTTGCCATGGAAACACTACCCCATGGTTGCCATGGCAACAGAACCCCATAGTTGCCATGGCAACAAAACGCCATGGTTACCATGGCAACACAACCCATGGTTACCATAGCAACCCAACCCCATAGTTACCATGGCAACACAACCCCATGGTTGCCATGGAAACACTACCCCATGGTTGCCATGGCAACAGAACCCCATAGTTTCCATGGCAACAAAACGCCATGGTTGCCATGGCAACAGAACCCCATAATTGCCATGGCTACAAAACGCCGTGGTTACCATGGCAACACAACCCCATGGTTGCCATGGCAACCCAACCCCATGGTTGCCAAGGCAACTAAACCCCATAGTTTCCATAGCAACCCAACCCCATAGTTACCATGGCAACACAACCCCATGGTTGCCATGGAAACACTACCCCATGGTTGCCATGGCAACAGAACCCCATAGCTGCCATGGCAACAAAACGCCATGGTTACCATGGCAACACAACCCATGGTTACCATAGCAACCCAACCCCATAGTTACCATGGCAACACAACCCCATGTTTGCCATGGAAACACTACCCCATGGTTGCCATGGCAACAGAACCCCATAGTTGCCATGGCAACAAAACGCCATGGTTGCCATGGCAACAGAACCCCATAATTGCCATGGCTACAAAACGCCGTGGTTACCATGGCAACACAACCCGATGGTTGCCATGGCAACCCAACCCCATGGTTGCCAAGGCAACTAAACCCCATAGTTTCCATAGCAACACAACCCCATAGTTACCATGGCAACACAACCCCATGGTTGCCATGGCAACCCAACCCCATAGTTGCCATGGCAACTAAACGCCATGGTTACCATGGCAACCCAACCCCATGGTTACCATGGCAACACAACCCCATGGTTACCACAACAACAACACCGCATGGTTACCGCGGCAACCCAACGGCATGGTTACCACGGCATCTCAACCCCATGGTTGCCATGGCCACTAAACCCCATAGTTTCCACAGCAACACAACGCCGTAGTTACCATGGCAACACAACCCCATCGTTACCATGGCAACACAACCCCATGGTTGCCATGGCAACCCAACCCCATGGTTACCATGGCAACAGAACCCCGTAGCTGCCATGGCAACTAAATGCCATGGTTACCATGGCAACACAACCCCATGGTTGCCATGGCAACCCAACCCCATGGTTACCATGGCAACACAACCCCATGTTTCCCATGGCAACACAACCCCGTGCTTGACATGGCAACGCAACCCCATGGTTACCATGGCAACCAAACCCCGTGGTTGCCATGGCAACGCAACACCATGGTTGCCATGGCAACACAACCCCATGGTTCCCATGGCAACACAACCCCGTGGTTGCCATGGCAACCCAACCCCATCGTTTCCATGGCAACACAACCCCATGGTTGCCATGGACACACTACCCCATGGTTACAATGGCAACAGAACCCCATAGTTGCCATGGCAACAAAACGCCATGGTTACCATGGCAACACAACCCCATGGTTGCCATGGCAACCCAACCCCATGGTTACCATGGCAACACAACCGCATGGTTACCATCGCAAACCAACCCCATAGTTACCATAGCAACCCAACCCCATAGTTACCATGGCAGCACAACCCCATCGTTACCATGGCAACACAACCCCATGGTTGCCATGGCAACCCAACCCCATGGTTACCATGGCAACAGAACCCCATAGTTGCCATGGCAACAAAACGCCACGGTTACCATGGCAACACAACTCCATGGTTGCCATGGCAACCCAAACCCAGGGTTACCATGGCAACACAACCCCATGGTTCCCATGGCAACACAACACCGTGGCTGCCATGGCAAGCCAACCCCATTGGTACCATGGCAACACAACCCCATGGTTGCCATGGAAACACTACCCCATGGTTGCCATGGCAACAGAACCCCATAGTTGCCATGGCAACAAAACGCCATGGTTACCATGGCAACACAACCCATGGTTACCATAGCAACCCAACCCCATAGTAACCATGGCAACACAACCCCATGTTTGCCATGGAAACACTACCCCATGTTTGCCATGGCAACAGAACCCCATAGTTGCCATGGCAACAAAACGCCATGGTTGCCATGGCAACAGAACCCCATAATTGCCATGGCTACAAAACGCCGTGGTTACCATGGCAACACAACCCCATGGTTGCCATGGCAACACAACCCCATGGTTGCCAAGGCAACTAAACCCCATAGTTTCCATAGCAACCCAACCCCATAGTTACCATGGCAACACAAACCCATGGTTGCCATGGAAACACTACCCCATGGTTGCCATGGCAACAGAACCCCATAGTTGCAATGGCAGCAATACGCCATGGTTACCATGGCAACACAACCCCATGGTTGCCATGGCAACCCAACCCCATAGTTGCCATGGCAACTAAACGCCATGGTTACCATGGCAACCCAACCCCATGGTTACCATGGACACAGAACCCCATGGTTACCATAGCAACCAAACCCCGTGGTTGCCATGGCAACCCAACCCCATGGTTACCATGGCAACACAACCCCATGTTTACCACAACAACAACACCGCATGGTTACCACGGCAACCCAATTGCATGGTTACCACGGCATCTCAACCCCACGGTTGCCATGGCAACTAAACCCCATAGTTTCCATTGCAACACAACCCCATAGTTACCATGGCAACACAACACCATCGTTACCATGTCAACACAACCCCATGGTTGCCATGGCAACCCAACCCCATGGTTACCATGGCAACAGAACCCCGTAGCTGCCATGGCAACTAAACGCCACGGTTACCATGGCAACACAACCCCATGGTTGCCATGGCAACCCAACCCCATTGTTACCATGGCAACACAACCCCATGTTTCCCATGGCAACACAACCCCGTGCTTGCCATGGCAACCCAACCACATGGTTACCATGGCAACAGAACCCCATAGTTGCCATGGCAACAAAACGCCATGGTTACCATGGCAACACAACCCCATGGTTCCCATGGCAACACAACATCGTGGTTGCCATGGCAAGCCAACCCCATCGTTACCATGGCAACACAACCCCATGGTTGCCATGGAAACACTACCCCATGGTTGCCATGGCAACCCAACCCCATAGTTTCCATGGCAACTAAACGCCATGGTTACCATGGCAACCCAACCCCATGGTTACCATGGACACAGAACCCCATGGTTACCGTAGCAATCAAACCCCGTGGTTGCCATGGCAACCCAACCCCATGGTTACCATGGCAACACAACCCCATGGTTACCACAACAACAACACCGCATGGTTACCACGGCAACCCAACTGCATGGTTACCACGGCATCTCAACCCCATGGTTGCCATGGCAACTAAACCCCATAGTTTCCATAGCAACACAACCCCATAGTTACCATGGCAACACAACCCCATCGTTACCATGGCAACACAACCCCATGGTTGCCATGGCAACCCAACCCCATGGTTACCATGGCAACAGAACACCGTAGCTGCCATGGCAACTAAACGCCATGGTTACCATGGCAACACAACCCCATGGTTACCATGGCAACCCAACCCCAGGGTTACCATGGCAACACAACCCCATGTTTCCCATGGCAACACAACCCCGTGCTTGCCATGGCAACGCAACCCCATGGTTACCATGGCAACCAAACCCCGTGGTTGCCATGGCAACGCAACACCATGGTTACCATGGCAACACAACCCCATGGTTCCCATGGCAACACAACCCCGTGGTTGCCATGGCAACCCAACCCCATCGTTTCCATGGCAACACAACCCCATGGTTGCCATGGAAACACTACCCCATGGTTGCCATGGCAACAGAACCCCATAGTTGCCATGGCAACAAAACGCCATGGTTACCATGGCAACACAACCCCATGGTTGCCATGGCAACCCAACCCCATCGTTACCATGGCAACACATCCGCATGGTTACCATCGCAACCCAACCCCATAGTTACCATAGCAACCCAACCCCATAGTTACCATGGCAGCACAACCCCATCGTTACCATGGCAACACAACCCCATGGTTGCCATGGCAACCCAACCCCATGGTTACCATGGCAACAGAACCCCATAGTTGCCATGGCAACAAAACGCCATGGTTACCATGGCAACACAACCCCATGGTTGCCATGGCAACCCAACCCCATGGTTACAATGGCAACACAACCGCATGGTTACCATAGCAACCCAACCCCATCGTTACCATGGCAACACAACCCCATGGTTGCCATGGAAACACTACCCCATGGTTGCCATGGCAACAGAAACCCATAGGTGCCATGGCAACAAAACGCCATGGTTGCCATGGCAACAGAACCCCATGGTTGCCATGGCAACAGAAACCCATAGTTGCCATGGCAACAAAACGCCATGGTTACCATGGCAACACAACCCCATGGTTGCCATGGCAACCCAACCCCATGGTTGCCAAGGCAACTAAACCCCATAGTTTCCATAGCAACACAACCCCATAGTTACCATGGCAACACAACCCCATGGTTGCCATGGAAACACTACCCCATGGTTGCCATGGCAACAGAACCCCATAGTTGCAATGGCAACACAACCCCATGGTTACCATGGCAACACAACCCCATGGTTGCCATGGCAACCCAACCCCATAGTTGCCATGGCAACTAAACGCCATGGTTACCATGGCAACCCAACCCCATGGTTACCATGGACACAGAACCTCATGGTTACCATAGCAACCAATCCCCGTGGTTGCCATGCTAACCCAACCCCATGGTTACCACGGCAACCCAACTGCATGGTTACCACGGCATCTCAACACCATGGTTGCCATGGCAACTAAACCCCATAGTTTCCATAGCAACCCAACCCCATAGTTACCATGGCAGCACAACCCCATCGTTACCATGGCAACACAACCCCATGGTTGCCATGGCAACCCAACCCCATGGTTACCATGGCAACAGAACCCCATAGTTGCCATGGCAACAAAACGCCATGGTTCCCATGGCAACACAACCCCATGGTTGCCATGGCAACCCAACCCCATGGTTACCATGGCAACACAACCCCATGGTTCCCATGGCAACACAACACCGTGGCTGCCATGGCAAGCCAACCCCATCGTTACCATGGCAACAGAACCCCATAGTTGCCATGGCAACAAAACGCCATAGTTACCATGGCAACACAATCCATGGTTACCATAGCAACCCAACCCCATAGTTACCACGGCAACACAACCCCATGGTTGCCATGGAAACACTACCCCATGGTTGCCATGGCAACAGAACCCCATAGTTGCCATGGCAACAAAACGCCATGGTTGCCATGGCAACAGAACCCCATAATTGCCATGGCTACAAAACGCCGTGGTTGCCATGGCAACACAACCCCATGGTTGCCAAGGCAACTAAACCCCATAGTTGCCATGGCAACTAAACGCCATGGTTACCATGGCAACCCAACCCCATGGTTACCATGGACACAGAACCTCATGGTTACCATAGCAACCAATCCCCGTGGTTGCCATGCTAACCCAACCCCATGGTTACCACGGCAACCCAACTGCATGGTTACCACGGCATCTCAACACCATGGTTGCCATGGCAACTAAACCCCATAGTTTCCATAGCAACCCAACCCCATAGTTACCATGGCAGCACAACCCCATCGTTACCATGGCAACACAACCCCATGGTTGCCATGGCAACCCAACCCCATGGTTACCATGGCAACAGAACCCCATAGTTGCCATGGCAACAAAACGCCATGGTTCCCATGGCAACACAACCCCATGGTTGCCATGGCAACCCAACCCCATGGTTACCATGGCAACACAACCCCATGGTTCCCATGGCAACACAACACCGTGGCTGCCATGGCAAGCCAACCCCATCGTTACCATGGCAACAGAACCCCATAGTTGCCATGGCAACAAAACGCCATAGTTACCATGGCAACACAATCCATGGTTACCATAGCAACCCAACTCCATAGTTACCATGGCAACACAACCCCATGGTTGCCATGGAAACACTACCCCATGGTTGCCATGGCAACAGAACCCCATAGTTGCCATGCCAACAAAACGCCATGGTTGCCATGGCAACAGAACCCCATAATTGCCATGGCTACAAAACGCCGTGGTTGCCATGGCAACACAACCACATGGTTGCCAAGGCAACTAAACCCCATAGTTTCCATAGCAACCCAACCCCATAGTTACCATGGCAACA
This sequence comes from Netta rufina, assembly GCF_964035555.1. Lineage (NCBI taxonomy): Eukaryota > Metazoa > Chordata > Aves > Anseriformes > Anatidae > Netta > Netta rufina. The sequence goes on along the minus strand of NW_028168851.1, from coordinate 210,591 downwards.
CAACCCCATGGTTGCCATGGAAAGACTACCCCATGGTTGCCATGGCAACAGAACCCCATAGTTGCCATGGCAACAATACGCCATGGTTACCATGGCAACACAACACCATGGTTGCCATGGCAACCCAACCCCATAGTTTCCATGGCAACTAAACGCCATGGTTACCATGGCAACCCAACCCCATGGTTACCATGGACACAGAACCCCATGGTTACCATAGCAACCAAACCCCGTGGTTGCCATGGCAACAGAACCCCATGGTTACCATGGCAACACAACCCCATGGTTACCACAACAACAACACCGCATGGTTACCACGGCAACCCAACTACATGGTTACCACGGCATCTCAACCCCATGGTTGCCATGGCAACTAAACCCCATAGTTTCCATAGCAACACAACCCCATCGTTACCATGGCAACACAACCCCATGGTTGCCATGGCAACCCAACCCCATGGTTACCATGGCAACAGAACCCCGTAGCTGCCATGGCAACTAAACGCCATGGTTACCATGGCAACACAACCCCATGGTTGCCATGGCAACCCAACCCCAGGGTTACCATGGCAACACAACCCCATGTTTCCCATGGCAACACAACCCCGTGCTTGCCATGGCAACCCAACCCCATCGTTTCCATGGCAACACAACCGCATGGTTACCATCGCAACCCAACCCCATAGTTACCATAGCAACCCAACCCCATAGTTACCATGGCAGCACAACCCCATCGTTTCCATGGCAACACAACCCCATGGTTGCCATGGAAACACTACCCCATGGTTGCCATGGCAACAGAACCCCATGGTTGCCATGGCAACAGAACCCCATAGTTGCCATGGCAACAAAACGCCATGGTTACCATGGCAACACAACCCCATGGTTGCCATGGCAACCCAAACACATGGTTACCATGGCAACAGAACCCCATAGTTACCATGGCAGCACAACCCCATGGTTACCATGGCAACACAACCCCATGGCTGCCATGGCAACCCAACCCCTTGGTTACCATGGCAACACAACACAATGGTTGCCATGGCAACACAACCCCATGGTTGCCATGGCAACCCAACCCCATGGTTGCCATGGCAAGCCAACTCCATAGTTGCCATGGCAACACAACCCCATGGTTACCATGGCAACACAACCCCATGGTTGCCATGGCAAGCCAACCCCATAGTTGCCATGGCAACACAACCCCATGGTTACCATGGCAACACAACCCCATGGTTGCCATGGCAACCCAACCCCATGGTTACCATGGCAACAGAACCCCATAGTTACCGTGGCAGCACAACCCCATCGTTACCATGGCAACACAACCCCATGGTTGCCATGGCAACCCAACCCCATAGTTGCCATGGCAACTAAACGCCATGGTTACCATGGCAACCCAACCCCATGGTTACCATGGACACAGAACCCCACGGTTACCATAGCAACCAAACCCTGTGGTTACCATGGCAACAGAACCCCATAATTGCCATGGCTACAAAACGCCGTGGTTGCCATGGCAACACAACCCATGGTTACCATAGCAACCCAACCCCATAGTAACCATGGCAACACAACCCCATGTTTGCCATGGAAACACTACCCCATGTTTGCCATGGCAACAGAACCCCATAGTTGCCATGGCAACAAAACGCCATGGTTGCCATGGCAACAGAACCCCATAATTGCCATGGCTACAAAACGCCGTGGTTACCATGGCAACACAACCCCATGGTTGCCATGGCAACACAACCCCATGGTTGCCAAGGCAACTAAACCCCATAGTTTCCATAGCAACCCAACCCCATAGTTACCATGGCAACACAAACCCATGGTTGCCATGGAAACACTACCCCATGGTTGCCATGGCAACAGAACCCCATAGTTGCAATGGCAGCAATACGCCATGGTTACCATGGCAACACAACCCCATGGTTGCCATGGCAACCCAACCCCATAGTTGCCATGGCAACTAAACGCCATGGTTACCATGGCAACCCAACCCCATGGTTACCATGGACACAGAACCCCATGGTTACCATAGCAACCAAACCCCGTGGTTGCCATGGCAACCCAACCCCATGGTTACCATGGCAACACAACCCCATGTTTACCACAACAACAACACCGCATGGTTACCACGGCAACCCAATTGCATGGTTACCACGGCATCTCAACCCCACGGTTGCCATGGCAACTAAACCCCATAGTTTCCATTGCAACACAACCCCATAGTTACCATGGCAACACAACACCATCGTTACCATGTCAACACAACCCCATGGTTGCCATGGCAACCCAACCCCATGGTTACCATGGCAACAGAACCCCGTAGCTGCCATGGCAACTAAACGCCACGGTTACCATGGCAACACAACCCCATGGTTGCCATGGCAACCCAACCCCATTGTTACCATGGCAACACAACCCCATGTTTCCCATGGCAACACAACCCCGTGCTTGCCATGGCAACCCAACCACATGGTTACCATGGCAACAGAACCCCATAGTTGCCATGGCAACAAAACGCCATGGTTACCATGGCAACACAACCCCATGGTTCCCATGGCAACACAACATCGTGGTTGCCATGGCAAGCCAACCCCATCGTTACCATGGCAACACAACCCCATGGTTGCCATGGAAACACTACCCCATGGTTGCCATGGCAACCCAACCCCATAGTTTCCATGGCAACTAAACGCCATGGTTACCATGGCAACCCAACCCCATGGTTACCATGGACACAGAACCCCATGGTTACCGTAGCAATCAAACCCCGTGGTTGCCATGGCAACCCAACCCCATGGTTACCATGGCAACACAACCCCATGGTTACCACAACAACAACACCGCATGGTTACCACGGCAACCCAACTGCATGGTTACCACGGCATCTCAACCCCATGGTTGCCATGGCAACTAAACCCCATAGTTTCCATAGCAACACAACCCCATAGTTACCATGGCAACACAACCCCATCGTTACCATGGCAACACAACCCCATGGTTGCCATGGCAACCCAACCCCATGGTTACCATGGCAACAGAACGCCGTAGCTGCCATGGCAACTAAACGCCATGGTTACCATGGCAACACAACCCCATGGTTACCATGGCAACCCAACCCCAGGGTTACCATGGCAACACAACCCCATGTTTCCCATGGCAACACAACCCCGTGCTTGCCATGGCAACGCAACCCCATGGTTACCATGGCAACCAAACCCCATGGTTGCCATGGAAACACTACCCCATGGTTGCCATGGCAACAGAACCCCATAGTTGCCATGGCAACAAAACGCCATGGTTACCATGGCAACACAACCCCATGGTTGCCATGGCAACCCAACCCCATCGTTACCATGGCAACACATCCGCATGGTTACCATCGCAACCCAACCCCATAGTTACCATAGCAACCCAACCCCATAGTTACCATGGCAGCACAACCCCATCGTTACCATGGCAACACAACCCCATGGTTGCCATGGCAACCCAACCCCATGGTTACCATGGCAACAGAACCCCATAGTTGCCATGGCAACAAAACGCCATGGTTACCATGGCAACACAACCCCATGGTTGCCATGGCAACCCAACCCCATGGTTACAATGGCAACACAACCGCATGGTTACCATAGCAACCCAACCCCATCGTTACCATGGCAACACAACCCCATGGTTGCCATGGAAACACTACCCCATGGTTGCCATGGCAACAGAAACCCATAGGTGCCATGGCAACAAAACGCCATGGTTGCCATGGCAACAGAACCCCATGGTTGCCATGGCAACAGAAACCCATAGTTGCCATGGCAACAAAACGCCATGGTTACCATGGCAACACAACCCCATGGTTGCCATGGCAACCCAACCCCATGGTTGCCAAGGAAACTAAACCCCATAGTTTCCATAGCAACACAACCCCATAGTTACCATGGCAACACAACCCCATGGTTGCCATGGAAACACTACCCCATGGTTGCCATGGCAACAGAACCCCATAGTTGCAATGGCAACACAACCCCATGGTTACCATGGCAACACAACCCCATGGTTGCCATGGCAACCCAACCCCATAGTTGCCATGGCAACTAAACGCCATGGTTACCATGGCAACCCAACCCCATGGTTACCATGGACACAGAACCTCATGGTTACCATAGCAACCAATCCCCGTGGTTGCCATGCTAACCCAACCCCATGGTTACCACGGCAACCCAACTGCATGGTTACCACGGCATCTCAACACCATGGTTGCCATGGCAACTAAACCCCATAGTTTCCATAGCAACCCAACCCCATAGTTACCATGGCAGCACAACCCCATCGTTACCATGGCAACACAACCCCATGGTTGCCATGGCAACCCAACCCCATGGTTACCATGGCAACAGAACCCCATAGTTGCCATGGCAACAAAACGCCATGGTTCCCATGGCAACACAACCCCATGGTTGCCATGGCAACCCAACCCCATGGTTACCATGGCAACACAACCCCATGGTTCCCATGGCAACACAACACCGTGGCTGCCATGGCAAGCCAACCCCATCGTTACCATGGCAACAGAACCCCATAGTTGCCATGGCAACAAAACGCCATAGTTACCATGGCAACACAATCCATGGTTACCATAGCAACCCAACCCCATAGTTACCACGGCAACACAACCCCATGGTTGCCATGGAAACACTACCCCATGGTTGCCATGGCAACAGAACCCCATAGTTGCCATGGCAACAAAACGCCATGGTTGCCATGGCAACAGAACCCCATAATTGCCATGGCTACAAAACGCCGTGGTTGCCTTGGCAACACAACCCCATGGTTGCCAAGGCAACTAAACCCCATAGTTGCCATGGCAACTAAACGCCATGGTTACCATGGCAACCCAACCCCATGGTTACCATGGACACAGAACCTCATGGTTACCATAGCAACCAATCCCCGTGGTTGCCATGCTAACCCAACCCCATGGTTACCACGGCAACCCAACTGCATGGTTACCACGGCATCTCAACACCATGGTTGCCATGGCAACTAAACCCCATAGTTTCCATAGCAACCCAACCCCATAGTTACCATGGCAGCACAACCCCATCGTTACCATGGCAACACAACCCCATGGTTGCCATGGCAACCCAACCCCATGGTTACCATGGCAACAGAACCCCATAGTTGCCATGGCAACAAAACGCCATGGTTCCCATGGCAACACAACCCCATGGTTGCCATGGCAACCCAACCCCATGGTTACCATGGCAACACAACCCCATGGTTCCCATGGCAACACAACACCGTGGCTGCCATGGCAAGCCAACCCCATCGTTACCATGGCAACAGAACCCCATAGTTGCCATGGCAACAAAACGCCATAGTTACCATGGCAACACAATCCATGGTTACCATAGCAACCCAACCCCATAGTTACCATGGCAACACAACCCCATGGTTGCCATGGAAACACTACCCCATGGTTGCCATGGCAACAGAACCCCATAGTTGCCATGCCAACAAAACGCCATGGTTGCCATGGCAACAGAACCCCATAATTGCCATGGCTACAAAACGCCGTGGTTGCCATGGCAACACAACCACATGGTTGCCAAGGCAACTAAACCCCATAGTTTCCATAGCAACCCAACCCCATAGTTACCATGGCAACACAACCCCATGGTTGCCATGGAAAGACTACCCCATGGTTGCCATGGCAACAGAACCCCATAGTTGCCATGGCAACAATACGCCATGGTTACCATGGCAACACAACACCATGGTTGCCATGGCAACCCAACCCCATAGTTTCCATGGCAACTAAACGCCATGGTTACCATGGCAACCCAACCCCATGGTTACCATGGACACAGAACCCCATGGTTACCATAGCAACCAAACCCCGTGGTTGCCATGGCAACAGAACCCCATGGTTACCATGGCAACACAACCCCATGGTTACCACAACAACAACACCGCATGGTTACCACGGCAACCCAACTACATGGTTACCACGGCATCTCAACCCCATGGTTGCCATGGCAACTAAACCCCATAGTTTCCATAGCAACACAACCCCATCGTTACCATGGCAACACAACCCCATGGTTGCCATGGCAACCCAACCCCATGGTTACCATGGCAACAGAACCCCGTAGCTGCCATGGCAACTAAACGCCATGGTTACCATGGCAACACAACCCCATGGTTGCCATGGCAACCCAACCCCAGGGTTACCATGGCAACACAACCCCATGTTTCCCATGGCAACACAACCCCGTGCTTGCCATGGCAACCCAACCCCATCGTTTCCATGGCAACACAACCGCATGGTTACCATCGCAACCCAACCCCATAGTTACCATAGCAACCCAACCCCATAGTTACCATGGCAGCACAACCCCATCGTTTCCATGGCAACACAACCCCATGGTTGCCATGGAAACACTACCCCATGGTTGCCATGGCAACAGAACCCCATGGTTGCCATGGCAACAGAACCCCATAGTTGCCATGGCAACAAAACGCCATGGTTACCATGGCAACACAACCCCATGGTTGCCATGGCAACCCAAACACATGGTTACCATGGCAACAGAACCCCATAGTTACCATGGCAGCACAACCCCATGGTTACCATGGCAACACAACCCCATGGCTGCCATGGCAACCCAACCCCTTGGTTACCATGGCAACACAACACAATGGTTGCCATGGCAACACAACCCCATGGTTGCCATGGCAACCCAACCCCATGGTTGCCATGGCAAGCCAACTCCATAGTTGCCATGGCAACACAACCCCATGGTTACCATGGCAACACAACCCCATGGTTGCCATGGCAAGCCAACCCCATAGTTGCCATGGCAACACAACCCCATGGTTACCATGGCAACACAACCCCATGGTTGCCATGGCAACCCAACCCCATGGTTACCATGGCAACAGAACCCCATAGTTACCGTGGCAGCACAACCCCATCGTTACCATGGCAACACAACCCCATGGTTGCCATGGCAACCCAACCCCATAGTTGCCATGGCAACTAAACGCCATGGTTACCATGGCAACCCAACCCCATGGTTACCATGGACACAGAACCCCACGGTTACCATAGCAACCAAACCCTGTGGTTACCATGGCAACAGAACCCCATAATTGCCATGGCTACAAAACGCCGTGGTTGCCATGGCAACACAACCCCATGGTTGCCAAGGCAACTAAACCCCATAGTTTCCATAGCAACCCAACCCCATAGTTACCATGGCAACACAACCCCATGGTTGCCATGGAAACACTACCCCATGGTTGCCATGGCAACAGAACCCCATAGTTGCCATGGCAACAATACGCCATGGTTACCATGGCAACACAACACCATGGTTGTCATGGCAACCCAACCCCATAGTTTCCATGGCAACTAAACGCCATGGTTACCATGGCAACCCAACCCCATGGTTACCATGGACACAGAACCCCATGGTTTCCATAGCAACCAAACCCCGTGGTTGCCATGGCAACAGAACCCCATGGTTACCATGGCAACACAACCCCATGGTTACCACAACAACAACACCGCATGGTTACCACGGCAACCCAACTGCATGGTTACAACGGCATCTCAACCCCATGGTTGCCATGGCAACTAAACCCCATAGTTTCCATAGCAACACAACCCCATCGGTACCATGGCAACACAACCCCATGGTTGCCATGGCAACCCAACCCCATGGTTACCATGGCAACAGAACCCCGTAGCTGCCATGGCAACTAAACGCCATGGTTACCATGGCAACACAACCCCATGGTTGCCATGGCAACCCAACCCCAGGGTTACCATGGCAACACAACCCCATGTTTCCCATGGCAACACAACCCCGTGCTTGCCATGGCAACGCAACCCCATGGTTACCATGGCAACACAACCCCATGGTTCCCATGGCAAAACAACCCCGTGGTTGCCATGGCAACCCAACCCCATGGTTTCCATGGCAACACAACCCCATGGTTGCCATGGAAACACTACCCCATGGTTGCCATGGCAATAGAAACCCATAGTTGCCATGGCAACAAAACGCCATGGTTACCATGGCAACACAACCCCATGGTTGTTATGGCAACCCAACCCCACGGTTACCATGGCAACACAACCGCATGGTTACCATCGCAACCCAACCCCATAGTTACCATAGCAACCCAACCCCATAGTTACCATAGCAGCACAACCCCATCGTTACCATGGCAACACAACCCCATGGTTGCCATGGCAACCCAACCCCATGGTTACCATGGCAACAGAACCCCATAGTTGCCATGGCAACAAAACGCCATGGTTACCATGGCAACACAACCCCATGGTTGCCATGGCAACCCAACCCCATGGTTACAATGGCAACACAACCGCATGGTTACCATAGCAACACAACCCCATGGTTGCCATGGCAACCCAACCCCATGGTTACCATGGAAACAGAACCCCATAGTTACCATGGCAGCACAACCCCATGGTTACCATGGCAACACAACCCCATGGCTGCCATGGCAACCCAACCCCATGGTTACCATGGCAACACAACCCCATGGTTGCCATGGCAACACAACCCCATGGTTGCCATGGCAACACAACCCCATGGTTGCCATGGCAACCCAACCCCATAGTTGCCATGGCAACACAACCCCATGGTTACCATGGCAACACAACCCCATGGTTGCCATGGCAAGCCAACCCCATAGTTGCCATGGCAACACAACCCCATGGTTACCATGGCAACACAACCCCATGGTTGCCATGGCAACCCAACCCCATGGTTACCATGGCAACAGAACCCCATAGTTACCATGGCAGCACAACCCCATCGTTACCATGGCAACACAACCCCATGGTTGCCATGGCAACCCAACCCCATGGTTACCATGGCAACAGAACCCCATAGTTGCCATGGCAACAAAACGCCATGGTTACCATGGCAACACAACCCCATGGTTGCCATGGCAACCCAACCCCATGGTTACCATGGCAACAGAACCCCATAATTGCCATGGCTACAAAACGCCGTGCTTGCCATGGCAACACAACCCCATGGTTGCCAAGGCAACTAAACCCCATAGTTTCCATAGCAACCCAACCCCATAGTTACCATGGCAACACAACCCCATGGTTGCCATGGAAACACTACCCCATGGTTGCCATGGCAACAGAACCCCATAGTTGCCATGGCAACAATACGCCATGGTTACCATGGCAACACAACACCATGGTTGTCATGGCAACCCAACCCCATAGTTTCCATGGCAACTAAACGCCATGGTTACCATGGCAACCCAACCCCATGGTTACCATATCAACCAAACCCCGTGGTTGCCATGGCAACAGAACCCCATGGTTACCATGGCAACACAACCCCATGGTTACCACAACAACAACACCGCATGGTTACCACGGCAACCCAACTGCATGGTTACCACGGCATCTCAACCCCATGGTTGCCATGGCAACTAAACCCCATAGTTTCCATAGCAACACAACCCCATCGTTACCATGGCAACACAACCCCATGGTTGCCATGGCAACCCAACCCCATGGTTACCATGGCAACAGAATCCCGTAGCTGCCATGGCAACTAAACGCCATGGTTACCATGGCAACACAACCCCATGGTTACCATGGCAACCCAACCCCAGGGTTACCATGGCAACACAACCCCATGTTTCCCATGGCAACACAACCCCGTGCTTGCCATGGCAACGCAACCCCATAGTTACCATGGCAACACAACCCCATGGTTCCCATGGCAAAACAACCCCGTGGTTGCCATGGCAACCCAACCCCATCGTTTCCATGGCAACACAACCCCATGGTTCCCATGGAAACACTACCCCATGGTTGCCATGGCAACAGAACCCCATAGTTGCCATGGCAACAAAACGCCATGGTTACCATGGCAACACAACCCCATGGTAACCATGGCAACACAACCCCATAGTTGCCATGGCAACAAAACGCCATGGTTACCATGGCAACACAACCCCATGGTTGCCATGGCAACCCAACCCCATGGTTACAATGGCAACACAACCGCATGGTTACCATAGCAACACAACCCCATGGTTGCCATGGCAACCCAACCCCATGGTTACCATGGCAGCAGAACCCCATAGTTACCATGGCAGCACAACCCCATGGTTACCATGGCAACACAACACCATGGCTGCCATGGCAACCCAACCCCATGGTTACCATGGCAACACAACCCCATGGTTGCCATGGCAACACAACCCCATGGTTGCCATGGCAACCCAACCCCATAGTTGCCATGGCAACACAACCCCATGGTTACCATGGCAACACAACCCCATGGTTGCCATGGCAAGCCAACCCCATAGTTGCCATGGCAACACAACCCCATGGTTACCATGGCAACACAACCCCATAGTTGCCATGGCAACCCAACCCCATGGTTACCATGGCAACAGAACCCCATAGTTACCATGGCAGCACAACCCCATCGTTACCATGGCAACACAACCCCATGGTTGCCATGGCAACCCAAACCCATGGTTACCATGGCAACAGAACCCCATAGTTGCCATGGCAACAAAACGCCATGGTTGCCATGGCAACAGACCAACATAGTTGCAATGGCAACAAAACGCCATGGTTACCATGGCAACACAACCCCATGGTTGCCATGGCAACCCAACCCCATGGTTGCCAAGGCAACTAAACCCCATAGTTTCCATAGCAACCCAACCCAATAGTTACCATGGCAACACAACCCCATGGTTGCCATGGAAACACTACCCCATGGTTGCCATGGCAACAGAACCGCATAGTTGCCATGGCAACAAAACGCCATGGTTACCATGGCAACACAACCCCATGGTTGCCATGGAAACCCAACCCCATAGTTGCCATGGCAACAAAACGCCATGGTTACCATGGCAACCAAACCCCATGGTTACCATGGACACAGAACCCCATGGTTATCATAGCAACCAATCCCCGTGGTTGCCATGCTAACCCAACCCCATGGTTACCATGGCAACACAACCCCATGGTTCCCATGGCAACACAACACCGTGGTTGCCATGGCAAGCCAACCCCATCGTTACCATGGCAACACAACCCATGTTTACCATAGCAACCCAACCCCATAGTTACCATGGCAACACAACCCCATGGTTGCCATGGAAACACTACCCCATGGTTGCCATGGCTACAGAACCCCATAGTTGCCATGGCAACAAAACGCCATGGTTTCCATGGCAACAGAACACCATAGTTGCCATGGCAACAAAACGTCATGGTTGCCATGGCAACAGAACCCCATAATTGCCATGGCTACAAAACGCCGTGGTTGCCATGGCAACACAACCCCATGGTTGCCATGGCAACCCAACCCCATGGTTGCCAAGGCAACTAAACCCCATAGTTTCCATAGCAACCCAACCCCATAGACACCATGGCAACACAACCCCATGGTTGCCATGGAAACACTACCCCATGGTTGCCATGGAAACCCAACCCCATAGTTGCCATGGCAACTAAACGCCATGGTTACCATGGCAACCCAACCCCTTGGTTACCATGGATACAGAACCCCATGGTTACCATAGCAACCAAACCCCGTGGTTACCATGGCAACACAACCCCATCGTTACCATGGCAACACAACCCCATGGTTGCCATGGCAACCCAACCCCATGGTTACCATGGCAACAGAACCCCGTAGCTGCCATGGCAACTAAACGCCATGGTTACCATGACAACACAACCCCATGGTTGCCATGGCAACCCAACCCCATGGTTACCATGGCAACACAACCCCATGTTTCCCATGGCAACCAAACCCCGTGGTTGCCATGGCAATGCAACCCCATGGTTACCATGGCAACACAACCCCATGGTTCCCATGGCAACCGAACCCCGTGGTTGCCATGGCAACCCAACCCCATCGTTTCCATGGGAACACAACCCCATGGTTGCCATGGAAACACTACCCCATGGTTGCCATGGCAACAGAACCCCATAGTTGCCATGGCAACAAAACGCCATGGTTACCATGGCAACACAACCCCATGGTTACCATCGTAACCCAACCCCATAGTTACCAAAGCAACCCAACCCCATAGTTACCATGGCAGCACAACCCCATCGTTACCATGGCAACACAACCCCATGGTTGCCATGGCAACACAACCCCATGGTGACCATGGCAACAGAACCCCATAGTTGCCATGGCAACAGAACCCCATAGTTGCCATGGCAACAAAACGCCATGGATACCATGGCAACAGAACCCCATAGTTGCCATGGCAACCCAACCCCATGGTTACCATGGCAACACAACCCCATGGTTCCCATGGCAACACAACACCGTGGTTGCCATGGCAAGCCAACCCCATGGTTGCCATGGCAACACAACCCCATGTTACCATGGCAGCACAACCCCATCGTTACCATGGCAACACAACCCCATGGTTGCCATGGCAACCCAACCCCATGGTTACGATGGCAACACAACCGATGGTTACCATAGCAACCCAAACCCATAGTTACCATGGCAACACAACCCCATGTTTGCCATGGAAACACTACCCCATGGTTGCCATGGCAACAGAACCCCATAGTTGCCATGGCAAGAAAACGCCATGGTTGCCATGGCAACAGAACCCCATAATTGCCATGGCTACAAAACGCCGTGGTTACCATGGCAACACAACCCGATGGTTGCCATGGCAACCCAACCCCATGGTTGCCAAGGCAACTAAACCCCATAGTTTCCATAGCAACACAACCCCATAGTTACCATGGCAACACAACCCCATGGTTTCCATTGCAACCCAACCCCATAGTTACCATGGCAACTAAACGCCATGGTTACCATGGCAACCCAACCCCATGGTTACCATGGCAACACAACCCCATGGTTACCACAACAACAACACCGCATGGTTACTGCGGCAACCCAACGGCATGGTTACCACGGCATCTCAACCCCATTGTTGCCATGGCCACTAAACCCCATAGTTTCCACAGCAACACAACCCCGTAGTTACCATGGCAACACAACCCCATCGTTACCATGGCAACACAACCCCATGGTCGCCATGGCAACAGAACCCCATAGTTGCCATGGCAACAATACGCCATGGTTACCATGGCAACACAACACCATGGTTGTCATGGCAACCCAACCCCATAGTTTCCATGGCAACTAAACGCCATGGTTACCATGGCAACCCAACCCCATGGTTACCATGGACACAGAACCCCATGGTTTCCATAGCAACCAAACCCCGTGGTTGCCATGGCAACAGAACCCCATGGTTACCATGGCAACACAACCCCATGGTTACCACAACAACAACACCGCATGGTTACCACGGCAACCCAACTGCATGGTTACAACGGCATCTCAACCCCATGGTTGCCATGGCAACTAAACCCCATAGTTTCCATAGCAACACAACCCCATCGGTACCATGGCAACACAACCCCATGGTTGCCATGGCAACCCAACCCCAGGGTTACCATGGCAACACAACCCCATGTTTCCCATGGCAACACAACCCCGTGCTTGCCATGGCAACGCAACCCCATGGTTACCATGGCAACACAACCCCATGGTTCCCATGGCAAAACAACCCCGTGGTTGCCATGGCAACCCAACCCCATCGTTTCCATGGCAACACAACCCCATGGTTGCCATGGAAACACTACCCCATGGTTGCCATGGCAACAGAACCCCATAGTTGCCATGGCAACAAAACGCCATGGTTACCATGGCAACACAACCCCATGGTTGTTATGGCAACCCAACCCCATGGTTACCATGGCAACACAACCGCATGGTTACCATCGCAACCCAACCCCATAGTTACCATAGCAACCCAACCCCATAGTTACCATGGCAGCACAACCCCATCGTTACCATGGCAACACAACCCCATGGTTGCCATGGCAACCCAACCCCATGGTTACCATGGCAACAGAACCCCATAGTTGCCATGGCAACAAAACGCCATGGTTACCATGGCAACACAACCCCATGGTTGCCATGGCAACCCAACCCCATGGTTGCCAAGGCAACTAAACCCCATAGTTTCCATAGCAACCCAACCCAATAGTTACCATGGCAACACAACCCCATGGTTGCCATGGAAACACTACCCCATGGTTGCCATGGCAACAGAACCGCATAGTTGCCATGGCAACAAAACGCCATGGTTACCATGGCAACACAACCCCATGGTTGCCATGGAAACCCAACCCCATAGTTGCCATGGCAACAAAACGCCATGGTTACCATGGCAACCAAACCCCATGGTTACCATGGACACAGAACCCCATGGTTATCATAGCAACCAATCCCCGTGGTTGCCATGCTAACCCAACCCCATGGTTACCATGGCAACACAACCCCATGGTTCCCATGGCAACACAACACCGTGGTTGCCATGGCAAGCCAACCCCATCGTTACCATGGCAACACAACCCATGTTTACCATAGCAACCCAACCCCATAGTTACCATGGCAACACAACCCCATGGTTGCCATGGAAACACTACCCCATGGTTGCCATGGCTACAGAACCCCATAGTTGCCATGGCAACAAAACGCCATGGTTTCCATGGCAACAGAACACCATAGTTGCCATGGCAACAAAACGTCATGGTTGCCATGGCAACAGAACCCCATAATTGCCATGGCTACAAAACGCCGTGGTTGCCATGGCAACACAACCCCATGGTTGCCATGGCAACCCAACCCCATGGTTGCCAAGGCAACTAAACCCCATAGTTTCCATAGCAACCCAACCCCATAGACACCATGGCAACACAACCCCATGGTTGCCATGGAAACACTACCCCATGGTTGCCATGGAAACCCAACCCCATGGTTACCATGGCAACAGAACGCCGTAGCTGCCATGGCAACTAAACGCCATGGTTACCATGGCAACACAACCCCATGGTTGCCATGGCAACCCAAACCCAGGGTTGCCATGGCAACACAACCCCATGTTTCCCATGGCAACACAACCCCGTGCTTGCCATGGCAACGCAACCCCATGGTTACCATGGCAACCAAACCCCGTGGTTGCCATGGCAACGCAACACCATGGTTACCATGGCAACACAACCCCATGGTTCCCATGGCAACACAACCCCGTGGTTGCCATGGCAACCCAACCCCATCGTTTCCATGGCAACACAACCCCATGGTTGCCATGGAAACACTACCCCATGGTTGCCATGGCAACAGAACCCCATAGTTGCCATGGCAACAAAACGCCATGGTTACCATGGCAACACAACCCCATGGTTACCATGGCAACCCAACCGCATGGTTACCATCGCAACCCAACCCCATAGTTACCATAGCAACCCAACCCCATAGTTACCATGGCAGCACAACCCCATCGTTACCATGGCAACACAACCCCATGATTGCCATGGCAACCCAACCCCATGGTTACCATGGCAACAGAATCCCATAGTTGCCATGGCAACAAAACGCCATGGTTACCATGGCAACACAACCCCATGGTTGCCATGGCAACCCAACCCCATGGTTACAATGGCAACACAACCGCATGGTTACCATAGCAACCCAACCCCATAGTTACCATGGCAACACATCCCCATGGTTGCCATGGAAACACTACCCCATGGTTGCCATGGCAACAGAACCCCATAGTTGCAATGGCAACAATACGCCATGGTTACCATGGCAACACAACCCCATGGTTGCCATGGCAACCCAACCCCATAGTTGCCATGGCAACTAAACGCCATGGTTACCATGGCAACCCAACCCCATGGTTACCATGGACACAAAACCCCATGGTTACCATAGCAACCAATCCCCGTGGTTGCCATGCTAACCCAACCCCATGGTTACCACGGCAACCCAACTGCATGGTTACCACGACAACTCAACACCATGGTTGCCATGGCAACTAAACCCCATAGTTTCCATAGCAACCCAACCCCATAGTTACCATGGCAGCACAACCCCATCGTTACCATGGCAACACAACCCCATGGTTGCCATGGCAACACAACCCCATGGTTACTATGGCAACAGAACCCCATAGTTGCCATGGCAACAAAACGCCATGGTTACCATGGCAACACAACCCCATGGTTGCCATGGCAACACAACCCCATGGTTACCATGGCAACACAACCCCATGGTTCCCATGGCAACACAACACCGTGGTTGCCATGGCAAGCCAACCCCATCGTTACCATGGCAACACAACCCATGGTTACAATAGCAACCCAACCCCATAGTTACCATGGCAACACCACCCCATGGTTGCCATGGAAACAGAACCCCATAGTTGCCATGGCAACACAACCCCATGGTTGCCATGGCAACAGAACCCCATAATTGCCATGGCTACAAAACGCCGTGGTTGCCATGGCAACACAACCCCATGGTTGCCATGGCAACCCAACCCCATTGTTGCCAAGGCAACTAAACCCCATAGTTTCCATAGCAACCCAACCCCATAGTTACCATGGCAACACAACCCCATGGTTGCCATGGAAACACTACCCCATGGTTGCCATGGCAACTAAACGCCATGGTTACCATGGCAACCCAACCCCATGGTTACCATGGAAACAGAACCCCATGGTTACCATAGCAACCAAACCCCGTGGTTACCATGGCAACACAACCCCATCGTTACCATGGCAACACAACCCCATGGTTGCCATGGGAACCCAACCCCATGGTTACCATGGCAACAGAACCCCGTAGCTGCCATGGCAACTAAACGCCATGGTTACCATGGCAACACAACCCCATGGTTGCCATGGCAACCCAACCCTATGGTTACCATGGCAACAGAACCCCATAGTTTCCCATGGCAACACAACCCCGTGCTTGCCATGGCAACGCAACCCCATGGTTACCATGGCAAACAAACCCCGTGGTTGCCATGGCAACGCAACTCCATGGTTACCATGGCAACACAACCCCATGGTTCCCATGGCAACACAACCCCGTGGTTGCAATGGCAACCCAACCCCATCGTTTGCATGGCAACACAACCCCATGGTTTCCATGGAAACACTACCCCATGGTTGCCATGGCAACAGAACCCCATAGTTGCCATGGCAACAAAACGCCATGGTTACCATGGCAACACAACCCCATGGTTGCCATGGCAACCCAACCCCATGGTTACCATGGCAACACAACCGCATGGTTACCATCGCAACCCAACCCCATAGTTACCATAGCAACCCAACCCCATAGTTACAATGGCAGCACAACCCCATCGTTACCATGGCAACACAACCCCATGGTTGCCATGGCAACCCAACCCCATGGTTACCATGGCAACAGAACCCCATGGTTACCATGGCAACACAACCGCATGGTTACCATCGCAACCCAACCCCATAGTTACCATGGAAACACAACCCCATAGTTACCATGGCACCACAACCCCATCGTTACCATGGCAACACAACCCCATGGTTGCCATGGCAACACAACCCCATGGTTGCCATGGCAACGCTACCCCATGGTTACCATGGCAACCCAACCCCATGGTTACCATGGCAACACAACCGCATGGTTACCATCGCAACCCAACCCCATAGTTACCATGGCAGCACAACCGCATCGTTACCATGGCAACACACCCCCATGGTTCCCATGGCAAGCCAACCCCATGGTTGCCATGGCAACACAACCCCATGTTACCATGGCAGCACAACCCCATCGTTACCATGGCAACACAACCCCATGGTTGCCATGGCAACCCAACCCCATGGTTACGATGGCAACACAACCGATGGTTACCATAGCAACCCAAACCCATAGTTACCATGGCAACACAACCCCATGTTTGCCATGGAAACACTACCCCATGGTTGCCATGGCAACAGAACCCCATAGTTGCCATGGCAAGAAAACGCCATGGTTACCATGGCAACAGAACCCCATAATTGCCATGGCTAGAAAACGCCGTGGTTACCATGGCAACACAACCCGATGGTTGCCATGGCAACCCAACCCCATGGTTGCCAAGGCAACTAAACCCCATAGTTTCCATAGCAACACAACCCCATAGTTACCATGGCAACACAACCCCATGGTTTCCATGGCAACCCAACCCCATAGTTGCCATGGCAATTAAACGCCATGGTTACCATGGCAACCCAACCCCATGGTTACCATGGCAACACAACCCCATGGTTACCACAACAACAACACCGCATGGTTACCGCGGCAACCCAACTGCATGGTTACCACGGCATCTCAACCCCATGGTTGCCATGGCCACTAAACCCCATAGTTTCCACAGCAACACAACCCCGTAGTTACCATGGCAACACAACCCCATCGTTACCATGGCAACACAACCCCATGGTTGCCATGGCAACCCAACCCCATGGTTACCATGGAAACAGAACCCCATGGTTACCATAGCAACCAAACCCCGTGGTTACCATGGCAACACAACCCCATCGTTACCATGGCAACACAACCCCATGGTTGCCATGGCAACCCAACCCCATGGTTACCATGGCAACAGAACCCCGTAGCTGCCATGGCAACTAAACGCCATGGTTACCATGGCAACACAACCCCATGGTTGCCATGGCAACCCAACCCTATGGTTACCATGGCAACACAACCCCATAGTTTCCCATGGCAACACAACCCCGTGCTTGCCATGGCAACGCAACCCCATGGTTACCATGGCAAACAAACCCCGTGGTTGCCATGGCAACGCAACTCCATGGTTACCATGGCAACACAACCCCATGGTTCCCATGGCAACACAACCCCGTGGTTGCAATGGCAACCCAACCCCATCGTTTGCATGGCAACACAACCCCATGGTTTCCATGGAAACACTACCCCATGGTTGCCATGGCAACAGAACCCCATAGTTGCCACGGCAACAAAACGCCATGGTTACCATGGCAACACAACCCCATGGTTGCCATGGCAACCCAACCCCATGGTTACCATGGCAACACAACCGCATGGTTACCATCGCAACCCAACCCCATAGTTACCATAGCAACCCAACCCCATAGTTACCATGGCAGCACAACCCCATCGTTACCATGGCAACACAACCCCATGGTTGCCATGGCAACCCAACCCCATGGTTACCATGGCAACTAAACCCCATGGTTACCATGGCAACACAACCGCATGGTTACCA
This sequence comes from Netta rufina, assembly GCF_964035555.1. Classification (NCBI taxonomy): domain Eukaryota; kingdom Metazoa; phylum Chordata; class Aves; order Anseriformes; family Anatidae; genus Netta; species Netta rufina. The sequence goes on along the minus strand of NW_028168851.1, from coordinate 191,382 downwards.
TCGCAACCCAACCCCATAGTTACCATGGAAACAGAACCCCATAGTTACCATGGCACCACAACCCCATCGTTACCATGGCAACACAACCCCATGGTTGCCATGGCAACACAACCCCATGGTTGCCATGGCAACGCTACCCCATGGTTACCATGGCAACCCAACCCCATGGTTACCATGGCAACACAACCGCATGGTTACCATCGCAACCCAACCCCATAGTTACCATGGCAACACAACCCCATCGTTACCATGGCAACACACCCCCATGGTTCCCATGGCAAGCCAACCCCATGGTTACCATGGCAGCACAACCCCATGGTTGCCATGGCAACACAACCCCATGGTTGCCATGGCAACCCAACCCTATAGTTACCATGGCAACACAACCCCATCGTTACCATGGCAGCACAACCCCATAGTTACCATAGCAACCCAACCCCATCGTTACCATGGCAACACAACCCCATGGTTGCCATGGCAATCCAACCCCATGGTTACCATGGCAGCACAACCCCATGGTTGCCATGGCAACACAACCCCATGGTTGCCATGGCAACCCAACCCCATAGTTACCATGGCAACACAACCCCATCGTTACCATGGCAGCACAACCCCATAGTTACCATAGCAACCCAACCCCATGGTTGCCATGGCAACAGAACCCCATAGTTGCCATGGCAACAAAACGCCATGGTTGCCATGGCAACAGAACCCCATAATTGCCATGGCTACAAAACGCCGTGGTTGCCATGGCAACACAACCCCATGGTTGCCATGGCAACACAACCCCATGGTTGCCAAGGCAACTAAACCCCATAGTTTCCATTGCAACCCAACCCCATAGTTACCATGGCAACACAACCCCATGGTTGCCATGGAAACACTACCCCATGGTTGCCATGGCAACAGAACCCCATAGTTGCCATGTTAACAATGCGCCATGGTTACCATGGCAACACAACCCCATGGTTGCCATGGCAACCCAACCCCATAGTTGCCATGGCAACTAAACGCCATGGTTACCATGGCAACCCAACCCCATGGTTACCATGGACACAGAACCCCACGGTTACCATAGCAACCAAACCCCGTGGTTGCCATGGCAACCCAACCCCATGGTTACCATGACAACACAACCCCATGGTTACCACAACAACAACACCGCATGGTTACCACGGCAACCCAACTGCATGGTTACCACGGCATCTCAACCCCACGGTTGCCATGGCAACTAAACCCCATAGTTTCCATTGCAACACAACCCCATAGTTACCATGGCAACACAACCCCATCGTTACCATGGCAACACAACCCCATGGTTGCCATGGCAACCCAACCCCATCGTTACCATGGCAACAGAACCCCGTAGCTGCCATGGCAACTAAACGCCATGGTTACCATGGCAACACAACCCCATGGTTGCCATGGCAACCCAACCTCATGGTTACCATGGCAACACAACCCCATGTTTCCCATGGCAACACAACCCCGTGCTTGCCATGGCAACACAACCCCATGGTTACCACAACAACAACACCGCATGGTTACCGCGGCAACCCAACTGCATGGTTACCACGGCATCTCAACCCCATGGTTGCCATGGCAACTAAACCCCATAGTTTCCATAGCAACCCAACCCCATAGTTACCATGGCAACACAACCCCATCGTTACCATGGCAACACAACCCCATGGTTGCCATGGCAACCCAACCCCATGGTTACCATGGCAACAGAACCCCGTAGCTGCCATGGCAACTAAACGCCATGGTTACCATGGCAACACAACCCCATGGTTGCCATGGCAACCCAACCTCATGGTTACCATGGCAACACAACCCCATGTTTCCCATGGCAACACAACCCCGTGCTTGCCATGGCAACGCAACCCCATGGTTACCATGGCAACCAAACCCCGTGGTTGCCATGGCAACGCAACACCATGGTTACCATGGCAACACAACCCCATGGTTCCCATGGCAACACAACCCCGTGGTTGCCATGGCAACCCAACCCCATCGTTTCCATGGCAACACAACCCCATGGTTGCCATGGAAACACTACCCCATGGTTGCCATGGCAACAGAACCCCATAGTTGCCATGGCAACAAAACGCCATGGTTACCATGGCAACACAACCCCATGGTTGCCATGGCACGCCAACCCCATCGTTACCATGGCAACACAACCCCATGGTTGCCATGGAAGCACTACCCCATGGTTGCCATGGCAACAGAACCCCATAGTTGCCATGGCAACAAAACGCCATGGTTACCATGGCAACACAACCCATGGTTACCATAGCAACCCAACCCCATAGTTACCATGGCAACACAACCCCATGGTTGCCATGGAAACACTACCCCATGGTTGCCATGGCAACAGAACCCCATAGTTGCCATGGCAACACAACGCCATGGTTGCCATGGCAACCCAACCCCATAGTTACCATGGCAACACAACCCCATGGTTCCCATGGCAACACAACACCGTGGTTGCCATGGCAAGCCAACCCCATCGTTACCATGGCAACACAACCCCATGGTTGCCATGGCAACCCAACCCCATAGTTGCCATGGCAACAAAACGCCATGGTTACCATGGCAACACAACCCATGGTTACCATAGCAACCCAACCCCATAGTTATCATGGCAACAAAACCCCATGGTTGCCATGGAAACACTACCCCATGGTTGCCAGGGCAACAGAACCCCATAGTTGCCATGGCAACAAAACGCCATGGTTGCCATGGCAACAGAACCCCATAATTGCCATGGCTACAAAACGCCGTGGTTACCATGGCAACACAACCCCATGGTTGCCATGGCAACCCAACCCCATGGTTGCCAAGGCAACTAAACCCCATAGTTTCCATAGCAACCCAACCCCATAGTTACCATGGCAACACAACCCCATGGTTGCCATGGAAACACTACCCCATGGTTGCCATGGCAACAGAACCCCATAGTTGCCATGGCAACAATACGCCATGGTTACCATGGCAACACAACCCCATGGTTGCCATGGCAACCCAACCCCATAGTTGCCATGGCAACTAAACGCCATGGTTACCATGGCAACCCAACCCCATGGTTACCATGGACACAGAACCCCATGGTTACCATAGCAACCAAACCCCGTGGTTGCCATGGCAACCCAACCCCATGGTTACCATGGCAACACAACCCCATGGTTACCACAACAACAACACCGCATGGTTACCGCGGCAACCCAACTGCATGGTTACCACGGCATCTCAACCCCATGGTTGCCATGGGAACTAAACCCCATAGTTTCCATAGCAACCCAACCCCATAGTTACCATGGCAACACAACCCCATGGTTGCCATGGCAACCCAACCCCATGGTTACCGTGGCAACAGAACCCCGTAGCTGCCATGGCAACTAAACGACATGGTTACCATGGCAACACAACCCCATGGTTGCCATGGCAACCCAACCCCATGGTTACCATGGCAACACAACCTCATGTTTCCCATGGCAACACAACCCCATGGTTGCCATGGCAACCCAACCCCATGGTTACCATGGCAACCAAACCCCGTGGTTGCCATTGAAACGCAACACCATGGTTACCATGGCAACACAACCCCATGGTTACCATGGAAACACAACCCCATGGTTACCATTGCAACACAACCCCATGGTTCCCATGGCAACACAACCCCATGGTTCCCATGGCAACACAACCCCGTGCTTGCCATGGCAACCCAACCCCATCGTTTCCATGGCAACACAACCCCATGGTTGCCATGGAAACACTACCCCATGGTTGCCATGGCAACAGAACCCCATAGTTGCCATGGTAACAAAACGCCATGGTTACCATGGCAACACAACCCCATGGTTGCCATGGCAACCCACCCCATGGTTACCATGGCAACTAAACCCCATAGTTTCCATAGCAACCCAACCCCATAGTTACCATGGCAACACCACCCCATGGTTGCCATGGAAACACTACCCCATGGTTGCCATGGCAACAGAACCCCATAGTTGCCATGGAAACAAAACGCCATGGTTACCATGGCAACACAACCCCATGGTTGCCATGGCAACCCAACCCCATGGTTACCATGGCAACACATCCGCATGGTTACCATCGCAACCCAACCCCATAGTTACCATAGCAACCCAACCCCATAGTTTCCATAGCAACCCAACCCCATAGTTACCATGGCAACACCACCCCATGGTTGCCATGGAAACACTACCCCATGGTTGCCATGGCAACAGAACCCCATGGTTGCCATGGCAACAAAACGCCATGGTTACCATGGTAACACAACCCCGTGGTTGCCATGGCAACCCAATCCCATGGTTACCATGGCAACACAACCGCATGGTTACCACAACAACACAACCGCATGGTTACCACGGCAACCCAACTGAATGGTTACCATGGCATCTCAACACCATGGTTGCCATGGCAACTAAACCCCATAGTTTCCATAGCAACCCAACCCCATAGTTACCATGGCAACACAAACCCATGGTTGTCATGGAAACACTACCCCATGGTTGCTACGGCAACAGAACACCATAGTTGCCATGGCAACAAAACGCCATGGTTACCATGGCAACAGAACCCCATAGTTGCCATGGCAACAAAACGCCATGGTTACCATGGCAACACAACCCCACGGTTGCCATGGCAACACAACCCCATGGTTGCCAAGGCAACTAAACCCCATAGTTTCTATAGCAACCCAACCCCATGCTTACCATGGGAACAAAACCCCATGGTTGCCATGGAAACACTACCCCATGGTTGCCATGGCAACAGAACCCCATAGTTGCCATGGCAACAAAACGCCATGTTTACCATGGCAACACAACCCCATGGTTACCATGGACACAGAACCCCATGGTTACCATAGCAACCAAACCCCGTGGTTTCCATGGCAACCCAACACCATGGTTACCACGGCAACCCAACTGCATGGTTACCACGGCATCTCAACCCCATGGTTCCCATGGCAACACAACCCCATGGTTGCCATGGAAACACTACCCCATGGTTACCATGGCAACAGAACCCCGTAGCTGCCATGGTAACTAAACGCCATGGTTACCATGGCAACACAACCCCATGGTTGCCATGGCAACCCAACCCCATGGTTACCATGGTAACACAACCCCATGTTTCCCATGGCAACACAACCCCGTGCTTGCCATGGCAACGCAACCCCATGGTTACCATGGCAACCAAACCCCGTGGTTGCCATGGCAACGCAACACCATGGTTACCATGGCAACACAACCCCATGGTTCCCATGGCAACACAACCCCGTGCTTGCCATGGCAACCCAACCCCATCGTTTCCATGGCAACACAACCCCATGGTTGCCATGGAAACACTACCCCATGGTTGCCATGGCAACAGAAACCCATAGTTGCCATGGCAACAAAACGCCATGGTTACCATGGCAACACAACCCCATGGTTGCCATGGCAACCCAACCCCATGGTTACCATGGCAACTAAACCCCATAGTTTCCATAGCAACCCAACCCCATAGTTACCATGGCAACACCACCCCATGGTTGCCATGGAAACACTACCCCATGGTTGCCATGGCAACAGAACCCCATAGTTGCCATGGCAACAAAACGCCATGGTTGCCATGGCAACAGAACCCCATAGTTGCCATGGCAACAAAACGCCATGGTTACCATGGCAACACAACCCCATGGTTGCCATGGCAACCCAACCCCATGGTTGCCAAGGCAACTAAACCCCATAGTTTCCATAGCAACCCAACCCCATTGTTACCATGGCAACACCACCCCATGGTTGCCATGGAAACACTACCCCATGGTTGCCATGGAAACACTACCCCATGGTTGCCATGGCAACAGAACCCCATAGCTGCCATGGCAACAAAACGCCATGGTTACCATGGCAACACAACCCATGGTTACCATAGCAACCCAACCCCATAGTTACCATGGCAACAAAACCCCATGGTTGCCATGGAAACACTACCCCATGGTTGCCATGGAAACAGAACCCCATAGTTGACATGGCAAAAAAACGCCATGGTTGCCATGGCAACAGAACCCCATAATTGCCATGGCTACAAAACGCCGTGGTTACCATGGCAACACAACCCCATGGTTGCCATGGCAACCCAACCCCATGGTTGCCAAGGCAACTAAACCCCATAGTTTCCATAGCAACCCAACCCCATAGTTACCATGGCAACACAACCCCATGGTTGCCATGGAAACACTACCCCATGGTTGCCATGGCAACAGAACCCCATAGTTGCCATGGCAACAATACGCCATGGTTACCATGGCAACACAACCCCATGGTTGCCATGGCAACCCAACCCCATAGTTGCCATGGCAACTAAACGCCACGGTTACCATGGCAACCCAACTCCATGGTTACCATGGACACAGAACCCCATGGTTACCATAGCAACCAAACCCCGTGGTTGCCATGGCAACCCAACCCCATGGTTACCATGGCAACACAACCCCATGGTTACCACAAAAACAACACCGCATGGTTACCACGGGAACCCAACTGCATGGTTCCCATGGCAACACAACCCCGTGGTTGCCATGGCAACCCAACCCCATCGTTTCCATGGCAACACAACCCCATGGTTGCCATGGCAACCAAACCCCGTGGTTGCCATGGCAACGCAACACCACGGTTACCATGGCAACACAACCCCATGGTTCCCATGGCAACACAACCCCGTGGTTGCCATGGCAACCCAACCCCATCGTTTCCATGGCAACACAACCCCATGGTTGCCATGGAAACACTACCCCATGGTTGCCATGGCAACAGAACCCGATAGTTACCATGGCAACAAAACGCCATGGTTACCATGGAAAAACAACCCCATGGTTGCCATGGCAACCCAACCCCATGGTTACCATGGCAACACAACCGCATGGTTACCATCGCAACCCAACCCCATAGTTACCATAGCAACCCAACCCCATAGTTACCATGGCAGCACAACCCCATCGTTACCATGGCAACACAACCCCATGGTTGCCATGGCAACCCAACCCCATGGTTACCATGGCAACACAACCCCATAGTTGCCATGGCAACAAAACGCCATGGTTACCATGGCAACACAACCCCATGGTTGCCATGGCAACCCAACCCCATGGTTACCATGGCAACACAACCCCATGGTTCCCATGGCAACACAACACCGTGGCTGCCATGGCAAGCCAACCCCATCGTTACCATGGCAACAGAACCCCATAGTTGCCATGGCAACAAAACGCCATAGTTACCATGGCAACACAATCCATGGTTACCATAGCAACCCAACCCCATAGTTACCATGGCAACACAACCCCATGGTTGCCATGGAAACACTACCCCATGGTTGCCATGGCAACAGAACCCCATAGTTGCCATGCCAACAAAACGCCATGGTTGCCATGGCAACAGAACCCCATAATTGCCATGGCTACAAAACGCCGTGGTTGCCATGGAAACACAACCCCATGGTTGCTAAGGCAACTAAACCCCATAGTTTCCATAGCAACCCAACCCCATAGTTACCATGGCAACACAACCCCATGGTTGCCATGGAAACACTACCCCATGGTTGCCATGGCAACAGAACCCCATAGTTGCCATGGCAACAATACGCCATGGTTACCATGGCAACACAACACCATGGTTGCCATGGCAACCCAACCCCATAGTTTCCATGGCAACTAAACGCCATGGTTACCATGGCAACCCAACCCCATGGTTACCATGGACACAGAACCCCATAGTTACCATAGCAACCAAACCCCGTGGTTGCCATGGCAACACAACCCCATGGTTACCATGGCAACACAACCCCATGGTTACCACAAAAACAACACCGCATGGTTACCACGGCAACCCAACTGCATGGTTACCACGGCATCTCAACCCCATGGTTGCCATGGCAACTAAACCCCATAGTTTCCATAGCAACACAACCCCATCGTTACCATGGCAACACAACCCCATGGTTGCCATGGCAACCCAACCCCATGGTTTCCATGGCAACAGAACCCCGTAGCTGCCATGGCAACTAAACGCCATGGTTACCATGGCAACACAACCCCATGGTTGCCATGGCAACACAACCCCAGGGTTACCATGGCAACACAACCCCATGTTTCCCATTGCAACACAACCCCGTGCTTGCCATGGCAACGCAACCCCATGGTTACCATGGCAACACAACACCATGGTTCCCATGGCAAAACAACCCCGTGGTTGCCATGGCAACCCAACCCCATCGTTTCCATGGCAACACAACCCCATGGTTGCCATGGAAACACTACCCCATGGTTGCCATGGCAACAGAACCCCATAGTTGCCATGGCAACAAAACGCCATGGTTACCATGGCAACACAACCCCATGGTTGCCATGGCAACCCAACCCCATGGTTACCATGGCAACACAACCGCATGGTGAACATCGCAACCCAACCCCATAGTTACCATAGCAACCCAACCCCATAGTTACCATGGCAGCACAACCCCATCGTTACCATGGCAACACAACCCCATGGTTGCCATGGCAACCCAACCCCATGGTTTCCATGGCAACAGAACCCCATGGTTACCATGGCAACAGAACACCATAGTTGCCATGGCAACCCAACCCCATGGTTACCATGGCAACACAACCCCATGGTTGCCATGGCAACCCAACCCCATGGTTGCCATGGCAACACAACCCCATGGTTACCATGGCAACACAACCCCATGGTTGCCATGGCAACCCAACCCCATGGTTACCATGGCAACAGAACCCCATAGTTACCATGGCAACACAACCCCATGGTTGCCATGGCAACCCAACCCCATAGTTGCCATGGCAAGCCAACCCCATAGTTGCCATGGCAACACAACCCCATGGTTACCATGGCAACACAACCCCATGTTTGCCATGGCAAGCCAACCCCATAGTTGCCATGGCAACACAACCCCATGGTTACCATGGCAACACAACCCCATGGTTGCCATGGCAACCCAACCCCATGGTTACCATGGCAACAGAACCCCATAGTTACCATGGCAGCACAACCCCATCGTTACCATGGCAACACAACCCCATGGTTGCCATGGCAACCCAACCCCATGGTTACCATGGCAACAGAACCCCCTAGTTGCCATGGCAACAAAACGCCATGGTTACCATGGCAACACAACCCCATGGTTGCCATGGCAACCCAACCCCATGGTTGCCATGGCAAGCCAACCCCATAGTTGCCATGGCAACCCAACCCCATGGTTACCATGGCAACACAACCCCATGGTTGCCATGGCAACCCAACCCCATGGTTGCCATGGCAAGCCAACCCCATAGTTACCATGGCAGCACAACCCCATCGTTACCATGGCAACACAAACCCATGGTTGCCATGGCAACCTAACCCCATGGTTACCATGGCAACAGAACCCCATAGTTGCCATGGCAACAAAACGCCATGGTTACCATGGCAACAAAACCCCATAGTTGCCATGGCAACCCAACCCCATGGTTACCATGGCAACAGAACCCCATAGTTGCCATGGCAACACAACCCCATCGTTACCATGGCAACACAACCCCATGGTTGCCATGGCCACCCAACCCCATGGATACCATGGCAACAGGACCCCATAGTTGCCATGGCAACACAACCCCATGGTTACCATGGCAATACAACCCCATGGTTCCCATGGCAACACAACACCGTGGTTGCCATGGCAAGCCAACCCCATCGTTACCATGGCAACACAATCCCATGGTTGCCATGGAAACACTACCCCATGGTTGCCATGGCAACAGAACCCCTTAGTTGCCATGGCAACAAAACGCCATGGTTACCATGGCAACACAACCCATGGTTACCATAGCAACCCAACCCCATAGTTATCATGGCAACACAACCCCATGGTTGCCATGGAAACACTACCCCATGGTTGCCATGGCAACAGAACCCCATAGTTGCCATGGCAACAAAACGCCATGGTTTCCATGGCAACAGAACCCCATAATTGCCATGGCTACAAAACGCCGTGGTTACCATGGCAACACAACCCCATGGTTGCCATGGCAACCCAACCCCATGGTTGCCAAGGCATCTAAACCCCATAGTTTCCATAGCAACCCAACCCCATAGTTACCATGGCAACACAACCCCATGGTTGCCATGGAAACACTACCCCATGGTTGCCATGGAAACAGAACCCCATAGTTGCCATGGCAACAATACGCCATGGTTACCATGGCAACACAACCCCATGGTTGCCATGGCAACCCAACCCCATAGTTGCCATGGCAACTAAACGCCATGGTTACCATGGCAACCCAACCCCATGGTTACCATGGACACAGAACCCCATGGTTACCATAGCAACCAAACCCCGTGGTTGCCATGGCAACCCAACCCCATGGTTACCATGGCAACACAACCCCATGGTTACCACAACAACAACACCGCATGGTTACCGCGGCAACCCAACTGCATGGTTACCACGGCATCTCAACCCCATGGTTGCCATGGCAACTAAACCCCATAGTTTCCATAGCAACCCAACCCCATAGTTACCATGGCAACACAACCCCATCGTTACCATGGCAACCCAACCCCATGGTTGCCATGGCAACCCAACCCCATGGTTACCATGGCAACAGAACCCCGTAGCTGCCATGGCAACTAAACGCCATGGTTACCATGGCAACACAACCCCATGGTTGCCATGGCAACCCAACCTCATGGTTACCATGGCAACACAACCCCATGTTTCCCATGGCAACACAACCCCGTGCTTGCCATGGCAACGCAACCCCATGGTTACCATGGCAACCAAACCCCGTGGTTGCCATGGCAACGCAACACCATGGTTACCATGGCAACACAACCCCATGGTTCCCATGGCAACACAACCCCGTGGTTGCCATGGCAACCCAACCCCATCGTTTCCATGGCAACACAACCCCATGGTTGCCATGGAAACACTACCCCATGGTTGCCATGGCAACAGAACCCCATAGTTGCCATGGCAACACAACCCCATGGTTACCATGGCAACACAACCCCATGGTTACCACAACAACAACACCGCATGGTTACCACGGCATCTCAACCCCATGGTTGCCATGGCAACTAAACCCCATAGTTTCCATAGCAACAGAACCCCATCGTTACCATGGCAACACAACCCCATGGTTGCCATGGCAACCCAACCCCATGGTTATCATGGCAACAGAACCCCGTAGCTGCCATGGCAACTAAACGCCATGGTTACCATGGCAACCCAACCCCATGGTTGGCATGGCAACCCAACCCCATGGTTACCATGGGAAACCAACCCCATAGTTGCCATGGCAACTAAACGCCATGGTTACCATGGCAACCCAACCCCATGGTTACCATGGACACAGAACCCCATGGTTACCATAGCAACCAAACCCCGTGGTTGCCATGGCAACCCAACCCCATGGTTACCATGGCAACACAACCCCATGGTTACCACAACAACAACACCGCATCGTTACCGCGGCAACCCAACTGCATGGTTACCACGGGATCTCAACCCCATGGTTGCCATGGCAACTAAACCCCATAGTTTCCATAGCAACCCAACCCCATAGTTACCATGGCAACACAACCCCATTGTTACCATGGCAACACAACCCCATGGTTGCCATGGCAACCCAACCCCATGGTTACCATGGCAACAGAACCCCGTAGCTGCCATGGCAACTAAACGCCATGGTTACCATGGCAACACAACCCCATGGTTGCCATGGCAACCCAACCTCATGGTTACCATGGCAACACAACCCCATGTTTCCCATGGCAACACAACCCCGTGCTTGCCATGGCAACGCAACCCCATGGTTACCATGGCAACCAAACCCCGTGGTTGCCATGGCAACGCAACACCATGGTTACCATGGCAACACAACCCCATGGTTCCCATGGCAACACAACCCCGTGGTTGCCATGGCAACCCAACCCCATCGTTTCCATGGCAACACAACCCCATGGTTGCCATGGAAACACTACCCCATGGTTGCCATGGCAACAGAACCCCATAGTTGCCATGGCAACAAAACGCCATGGTTACCATGGCAACACAACCCCATGGTTGCCATGGCAACCCAACCCCATCGTTACCATGGTAACACAACCCCATGGTTGCCATGGAAACACTACCCCATGGTTGCCATGGCAACAGAACCCCATAGTTGCCATGGCAACAAAACGCCATGGTTACCATGGCAACACAACCCATGGTTACCATAGCAACCCAACCCCATAGTTACCATGGCAACACAACCCCATGGTTACCATGGAAACACTACCCCATGGTTGCCATGGCAACAGAACACCATAGTTGCCATGGCAACGAAACGCCATGGTTGCCATGGCAACAGAACCCCATAATTGCCATGGCTACAAAACGCCGTGGTTGCCATGGCAACACAACCCCATGGTTGCCATGGCAACCCAACCCCATGGTTGCCAAGGCAACTAAACCCCATAGTTTCCATAGCAACCCAACCCCATAGTTACCATGGCAACACAACCCCATGGTTGCCATGGAAACACTACCCCATGGTTGCCATGGCAACAGAACCCCATAGTTGCCATGGCAACAATACGCCATGGTTACCATGGCAACACAACCCCATGGTTGCCATGGCAACCCAAACCCATAGTTGCCATGGCAACTAAACGCCATGGTTACCATGGCAACCCAACCCCCTGGTTACCATGGACACAGAACCCCACGGTTACCATAGCAACCAAACCCCGTGTTTGCCATGGCAACCCAACCCCATGGTTACCATGGCAACACAACCCCATGGTTACCACAACAACAACACCGCATGGTTACCACGGCAACCCAACTGCATGGTTACCACGGCATCTCAACCCCACGGTTGCCATGGCAACTAAACCCCATAGTTTCCATAGCAACCCAACCCCATAGTTACCATGGCAACACAACCCCATCGTTACCATGGCAACACAACCCCATGGTTGCCATGGCAACCCAACCCCATGGTTACCATGGCAACAGAACCCCGTAGCTGCCATGGCAACTAAACGCCATGGTTACCATGGCAACACAACCCCATGGTTGCCATGGCAACCCAACCTCATGGTTACCATGGCAACACAACCCCGTTTCCCATGGCAACACAACCCCGTGCTTGCCATGGCAACGCAACCCCATGGTTACAATGGCAACCAAACCCCGTGGTTGCCATGGCAACGCAACACCATGGTTACCATGGCAACACAACCCCATGGTTCTCATGGCAACACAACCCCGTGGTTGCCATGGCAACCCAACCCCATCGTTTCCATGGCAACACAACCCCATGGTTGCCATGGAAACACTACCCCATGGTTGCCATGGCAACAGAACCCCATAGTTGCCATGGCAACAAAACGCCATGGTTACCATGGCAACACAACCCCATGGTTGCCATGGCAACCCAACCCCATGGTTACCATGGCAACTAAACCCCATAGTTTCCATAGCAACCCAACCCCATGGTTACCATGGCAACACCACCCCATGGTTGCCATGGAAACACTACCCCATGGTTGCCATGGCAACAGAACCCCATAGTTGCCATGGAAACAAAACGCCATGGTTTCCATGGCAACAGAACCCCATAGTTGCCATGGCAACAAAACGCCATGGTTACCATGGCAACACAACCCCATGGTTGCCATGGAAACCCAACCCCATGGTTGCCAAGGCAACTAAACCCCATAGTTTCCATAGCAACCCAACCCCATAGTTACCATGGCAACACCACCCCATGGTTGCCATGGAAACAGTACCCCATGGTTGCCATGGCAACGGAACCCCATGGTTGCCATGGCAACAAAACGCCATGGTTACCATGGCAACACAACCCCGTGGTTGCCATGGCAACCCAATCCCATGGTTCCCATGGCAACACAACCGCATGGTTACCACAACAACACAACCGCATGGTTACCACGGCAACCCAACTGAATGGTTACCATGGCATCTCAACACCATGGTTGCCATGGTAACTAAACCCCATAGTTTCCATAGCAACCCAACCCCATAGTTACCATGGCAACAGAACCCCATCGTTACCATGGCAACACAACCCCATGGTTGCCATGTCAACCCAACCCCATGGTTGCCAAGGCAACTAAACCCCATAGTTTCCATAGCAACCCAACCCCATAGTTACCATGGCAACACAACCCCATGGTTGCCATGGAAACACTACCCCATGGTTGCCATGGCAACAGAACCCCATAGTTGCCATGGCAACAATACGCCATGGTTACCATGGCAACACAACCCCATGGTTGCCATGGCAACCCAACCCCATAGTTGCCATGGCAACTAAACGCCATGGTTACCATGGCAACCCAACCCCATGGTTACCATGGACACAGAACCCCATGGTTACCACAAAAACAACACCGCATGGTTACCACGGGAACCCAACTGCATGGTTACCATGGCAACACAACCGCATGGTTACCATCGCAACCCAACCACATAGTTACCATAGCAACCCAACCCCATAGTTACCATGGCAACACAACCCCATCGTTACCATGGCAACACAACCCCATGGTTGCCATGGCAACCCAACCCCATGGTTGCCATTGCAACACAACCCCATGGTTACCATGGCAAGCCAACCCCATAGTTGCCATGGCAACACAACCCCATGGTTACCATGGCAACACAACCCCATGGTTGCCATGGCAACCCAACCCCATGGTTGCCATGGCAACACAACCCCATGGTTACCATGGCAACACAACCCCATGGTTGCCTTGGCAACCCAACCCCATGGTTACCATGGCAACAGAACCCCATAGTTACCATGGCAGCACAACCCCATCGTTACCATGGCAACACAACCCCATGGTTCCCATGGCAAACCAACCCCATGGTTACCATGGCAACAGAACCCCATAGTTACCTTGGCAGCACAACCCCATCGTTACCATGGCAACACAACCCCATGGTTGCCATGGCAACCCAACCCCATGGTTGCCATGGCAACCCAACCCCATGGTTGCCATGGCAACCCAACCCCATAGTTACTATGGCAACACAACCCCATGGTTACCATGGCAACACAACCCCATGGTTGCCATGGCAACCCCACCGCATGGTTGCCATGGCAAGCCAACCCCATAGTTACCATGGCAGCACAACCCCATCGTTACCATGGCAACACAACCCCATGGTTGCCATGGCAACCCAACCCCATGGTTACCATGGCAACAGAACCCCATAATTGCCATGGCAACAAATCGCCATGGTTACCATGGCAACACAACCCCATAGTTGCCATGGCAACCCAACCCCATGGTTACCATGGCAACAGAACCCCATAGTTGCCATGGCAACACAACCTCATCGTTACCATGGCAACACAACGCCATGGTTGCCATGGCAACCCAACCCCATGGTTACCATGGCAACACAACCCCATGGTTCCCATGGCAACACAACCCCGTGCTTGCCATGGCAACCCAACCCCATGGTTACCATGGCAACCAAACCCCGTGGTTGCCATTGAAACGCAACACCATGGTTACCATGGCAACACAACCCCATGGTTCGCATGGAAACACAACCCCATGGTTACCATTGCAACACAACCCCATGGTTCCCATGGCAACACAACACCGTGGTTGCCATGGCAAGCCAACCCCATCGTTACCATGGCAACACAACCCCATGGTTGCCATGGAAACACTACCCCATGGTTGCCATGGCAACAGAACCCCATAGTTGCCATGGCAACAAAACGCCATTGTTACCATGGCAACACAACCCATGGTTACCATAGCAACCCAACCCCATAGTTACCATGGCAACACAACCCCATGGTTGCCATGGAAACACTACCCCATGGTTGCCATGGCTACAGAACCCCATAGTTGCCATGGCAACAAAACGCCATGGTTGCCATGGCAACAGAACCCCATAATTGCCATGGCTACAAAACGCCGTGGTTGCCATGGCAACACAACCCCATGGTTGCCATGGCAACACAACCCCATGGTTGCCAAGGCAACTAAACCCCATAGTTTCCATAGCAACCCAACTCCATAGTTACCATGGCAACACAACCCCATGGTTGCCATGGAAACACTACCCCATGGTTGCCATGGCAACAGAACCCCATAGTTGCCATGGCAACAATACGCCATGGTTACCATGGCAACACAACCCCATGGTTGCCATGGCAACCCAACCCCATAGTTGCCATGGCAACTAAACGCCATGGTTACCATGGCAACCCAACCCCATGGTTACCATGGACACAGAACGCCATGGTTACCATAGCAACCAAACCCCGTGGTTGCCATGGCAACCCAACCCCATGGTTACCATGGCAACACAACCCCATGGTTCCCATGGCAACACAACCCCGTGGTTGCCATGGCAACCCAACCCCATCGTTTCCATGGCAACACAACCCCATGGTTGCCATGGCAACACAACCCCGTGCTTGCCATGGCAACGCAACCCCATGGTTACCATGGCAACCAAACCCCGTGGTTGCCATGGCAACGCAACACCATGGTAACCATGGCAACACAACCCCATGGTTCCCATGGCAACACAACCCCGTGGTTGCCATGGCAACCCAACCCCATCGTTTCCATGGCAACACAACCCCATGGTTGCCATGGAAACACTACCCCATGGTTGCCATGGCAACAGAACCCCATAGTTGCAATGGCAACAAAACGCCATGGTTACCATGGCAACACAACCCCATGGTTGCCATGGCAACCCAACCCCATGGTTACCATGGCAACTAAACCCCATAGTTTCCATAGCAACCCAACCCCATAGTTACCATGGCAACACCACCCCATGGTTGCCATGGAAACACTACCCCATGGTTGCCATGGCAACAGAACTCCATAGTTGCCATGGCAACAAAACGCCATGGTTGCCATGGCAACAGAACCCCATAGTTGCCATGGCAACAAAACGCCATGGTTACCATGGCAACACAACCCCATGGTTGCCATGGCAACACAACCCCATGGTTGCCAAGGCAACTAAACCCCATAGTTTCCATAGCAACAGAACCCCATAGTTACCATGGCAACACCACCCCATGGTTGCCATGGAAACACTACCCCATGGTTGCCATGGCAACAGAACCCCATAGTTGCCATGGCAACAAAACGCCATGGTTACCATGGCAACACAACCCCATGGTTGCCATGGCAACCCAACCCCATGGTTACCATGGCAACACAACCCCATGGTTCCCATGGCAACACAACACCGTGGTTGCCATGGCAAGCCAACCCCATCGTTACCATGGCAACACAACCCCATGGTTGCCATGGAAACACTACCCCATGGTTGCCATGGCAACAGAACCCCATAGTTGCCATGGCAACAAAACGCCATGGTTACCATGGCAACACAACCCATGGTTACCATAGCAACCCAACCCCATAGTTACCATGGCAACACAACCCCATGGTTGCCATGGAAACACTACCCCATGGTTGCCATGGCAACAGAACCCCATTGTTGCCATGGCAACAAAACGCCATGGTTGCCATGGCAACAGAACCCCATAATTGCCATGGCTACAAAACGCCGTGGTTGCCATGGCAACACAACCCCATGGTTGCCATGACAACAGAACCCCATGGTTGCCAAGGCAACTAAACCCCATAGTTTCCATAGCAACCCAACCCCATAGTTACCATGGCAACACAACCCCATGGTTGCCATGGAAACAATACCCCATGGTTGCCATGGCAACAGAACCCCATAGTTGCCATGGCAACAATACGCCATGGTTACCATGGCAACACAACCCCATGGTTGCCATGGCAACCCAACCCCATAGTTGCCATGGCAACTAAACGCCATGGTTACCATGGCAACCCAACCCCATGGTTACCATGGACACTGAACCCCATGGTTACCATAGCAACCAAACCCCGTGGTTGCCATGGCAACCCAACCCCATGGTTACCATGGCAACACAACCCCATGGTTACCACAACAACAACACCGCATGGTTACCACGGCAACCCAACTGCATGGTTACCACGGCATCTCAACCCCACGGTTGCCATGGCAACTAAACCCCATAGTTTCCATAGCAACACAACCCCATCGTTACCATGGCAACACAACCCCATGGTTGCCATGGCAACAGAACCCCGTAGCTGCCATGGCAACTAAACGCCATGGTTACCATGGCAACACAACCCCATGGTTCCCATGGCAACCCAACCCCATGGTTACCATGGCAACACAACCCCATGTTTCCCATGGCAACACAACCCCGTGCTTGCCATGGCAACCCAACCCCATCGTTTCCATGGCAACACAACCCCATGGTTGCCATGGAAACACTACCCCATGGTTGCCATGGCAACAGAACCCCATAGTTGCCATGGTAACAAAACGCCATGGTTACCATGGCAACACAACCCCATGGTTGCCATGGCAACCCAACCCCATGGTTACCATGGCAACTAAACCCCATAGTTTCCATAGCAACCCAACCCCATAGTTACCATGGCAACACCACCCCATGGTTGCCATGGAAACACTACCCCATGGTTGCCATGGCAACAGAACACCATAGTTGCCATGGCAACAAAACGCCATGGTTACCATGGCAACACAACCCCATGGTTGCCATGGCAACCCAACCCCATGGTTACCATGGCAACACATCCGCATGGTTACCATCGCAACCCAACCCCATAGTTACCATAGCAACCCAACCCCATAGTTTCCATAGCAACCCAACCCCATAGTTACCATGGCAACACCACCCCATGGTTGCCATGGAAACACTACCCCATGGTTGCCATGGCAACAGAACCCCATGGTTGCCATGGCAACAAAACGCCATGGTTACCATGGCAACACAACCCCATGGTTGCCATGGCAACCCAATCCCATGGTTACTATGGCAACACAACCGCATGGTTACCACAACAACACAACCGCATGGTTACCACGGCAACCCAACTGAATGGTTACCATGGCATCTCAACACCATGGTTGCCATGGCAACTAAACCCCATAGTTTCCATAGCAACCCAACCCCATAGTTACCATGGCAACAGAACCCCATCGTTACCATGGCAACACAACCCCATTGGTGCCATGGCAACACAACCCCATGGTTGCCAAGGCAACTAAACCCCATAGTTTCCATAGCAACCCAACCCCATAGTTACCATGGCAACACAACCCCATGGTTGCCATGGAAACACTACCCCATGGTTGCCATGGCAACAGAACCCCATAGTTGCCATGGCAACAATACGCCATGGTTACCATGGCAACACAACCCCATGGTTACCATGGCAACACAACCCCATGGTTGCCATGGCAACCCAACCCCATGGTTACCATGGCAACAGAACCCCGTAGCTGCCATGGCAACTAAACGCCATGGTTACCATGGCAACACAACCCCATGGTTCCCATCGCAACCCAACCCCATGGTTACCATGGCAACAGAACCCCATGGTTCCCATGGCAACACAACCCCGTGGTTGCCATGGCAACCCAACCCCATGGTTACCATGGCAACCAAACCCCTTGGTTGCCATGGCAACCCAACCCCATCGTTTCCATGGCAACACAACCCCATGGTTGCCATGGAAACACTACCCCATGGTTGCCATGGCAACAGAACCCCATAGTTGCCATGGCAACAAAACGCCATGGTTACCATGGCAACACAACCCCATGCTTACCATGGACACAGAACCCCATGGTTGCCATGGCAACTAAACCCCATAGTTTCCATAGCAACCCAACCCCATAGTTACCATGGCAACACCACCCCATGGTTGCCATGGAAACACTACCCCATGGTTGCCATGGCAACAGAACCCCATAGTTGCCATGGCAACAAAACGCCATGGTTGCCATGGCAACAGAACCCCATAGTTGCCATGGCAACAAAACGCCATGGTTACCATGGCAACACAACCCCGTGGTTGCCATGGCAACCCAATCCCATGGTTACCATGGCAACACAACGGCATGGTTACCACAACAACACAACCGCATGGTTACCACGGCAACCCAACTGAATGTTTACCATGGCATCTCAACACCATGGTTACCATGGACACAGAACCCCATGGTTACCATAGCAACCAAACCCCGTGGTTTCCATGGCAACAAAACGCCATGGTTACCATGGCAACACAACCCCATGGTTACCATGGACACAGAACCCCATGGTTACCATAGCAACCAAACCCCGTGGTTTCCATGGCAACCCAACACCATGGTTACCACGGCAACCCAACTGCATGGTTACCACGGCATCTCAACCCCATGGTTCCCATGGCAACACAACCCCATGGTTGCCATGGAAACACTACCCCATTGTTACCATGGCAACAGAACCCCGTAGCTGCCATGGTAACTAAACGCCATGGTTACCATGGCAACACAACCCCATGGTTGCCATGGCAACCCAACCCCATGGTTACCATGGCAACACAACCCCATGTTTCCCATGGCAACACAACCCCGTGCTTGCCATGGCAACGCAACCCCATGGTTACCATGGCAACCAAACCCCGTGGTTGCCATGGCAACGCAACACCATGGTTACAATGGCAACACAACCCCATGATTGCCATGGAAACACTACCCCATGGTTGCCATGGAAACACTACCCCATGGTTGCCATGGCAACAGAACCCCATAGTTGCCATGGTAACAAAACGCCATGGTTACCATGGCAACACAACCCCATGGTTGCCATGGCAACCCAACGCCATGGTTACCATGGCAACTAAACCCCATAGTTTCCATAGCAACCCAACCCCATAGTTACCATGGCAACACCACCCCATGGTTGCCATGGAAACACTACCCCATGGTTGCCATGGCAACAGAACCCCATAGTTGCCATGGCAACAAAACGCCATGGTTGCCATGGCAACAGAACCCCATAGTTGCCATGGCAACAAAACGCCATGGTTACCATGGCAACACAACCCCATGGTTGCCATGGCAACCCAACCCCATGGTTGCCAAGGCAACTAAACCCCATAGTTTCCATAGCAACCCAACCCCATAGTTACCATGGCAACACCACCCCATGGTTGCCATGGAAACACTACCCCATGGTTGCCATGGAAACACTACCCCATGGTTGCCATGGCAACAGAACCCCATAGCTGCCATGGCAACAAAACGCCATGGTTACCATGGCAACACAACCCATGGTTACCATAGCAACCCAACCCCATAGTTACCATGGCAACAAAACCCCATGGTTGCCATGGAAACACTACCCCAGGGTTGCCATGGCAACAGAATCCCATAGTTGACATGGCAAAAAAACGCCATGGTTGCCATGGCAACAGAACCCCATAATTGCCATGGCTACAAAACGCCGTGGTTACCATGGCAACACAACCCCATGGTTGCCATGGCAACCCAACCCCATGGTTGCCAAGGCAACTAAACCCCATAGTTTCCATAGCAACCCAACCCCATAGTTACCATGGCAACACAACCCCATGGTTGCCATGGAAACACTACCCCATGGTTGCCATGGCAACCGAACCCCATAGTTGCCATGGCAACAATACGCCATGGTTACCATGGCAACACAACCCCATGGTTGCCATGGCAACCCAACCCCATAGTTGCCATAGCAACTAAACGCCATGGTTACCATGGCAACCCAACCCCATGGTTACCATGGACACAGAACCCCATGGTTACCATAGCAACCAAACCCCGTGGTTGCCATGGCAACCCAACCCCATGGTTACCATGGCAACACAACCCCATCGTTACCATGGCAACACAACCCCATGGTTGCCATGGCAACAGAACCCCGTAGCTGCCATGGCAACTAAACGCCATGGTTACCATGGCAACACAACCCCATGGTTCCCATGGCAACCCAACCCCATGGTTACCATGGCAACACAACCCCATGTTTCCCATGGCAACACAACCCCGTGCTTGCCATGGCAACCCAACCCCATCGTTTCCATGGCAACACAACCCCATGGTTGCCATGGAAACACTACCCCATGGTTGCCATGGCAACAGAACCCCATAGTTGCCATGGTAACAAAACGCCATGGTTACCATGGCAACACAACCCCATGGTTGCCATGGCAACCCAACCCCATGGTTACCATGGCAACTAAACCCCATAGTTTCCATAGCAACCCAACCCCATAGTTACCATGGCAACACCACCCCATGGTTGCCATGGAAACACTACCCCATGGTTGCCATGGCAACAGAACACCATAGTTGCCATGGCAACAAAACGCCATGGTTACCATGGCAACACAACCCCATGGTTGCCATGGCAACCCAACCCCATGGTTACCATGGCAACACATCCGCATGGTTACCATCGCAACCCAACCCCATAGTTACCATAGCAACCCAACCCCATAGTTTCCATAGCAACCCAACCACATAGTTACCATGGCAACACCACCCCATGGTTGCCATGGAAACACTACCCCATGGTTGCCATGGCAACAGAACCCCATGGTTGCCATGGCAACAAAACGCCATGGTTACCATGGCAACACAACCCCATGGTTGCCATGGCAACCCAATCCCATGGTTACCATGGCAACACAACCGCATGGTTACCACAACAACACAACCGCATGGTTACCACGGCAACCCAACTGAATGGTTACCATGGCATCTCAACACCATGGTTGCCATGGCAACTAAACCCCATAGTTTCCATAGCAACCCAACCCCATAGTTACCATGGCAACAGAACCCCATCGTTACCATGGCAACACAACCCCATGGTTGCCATGGCAACACAACCCCATGGTTGCCAAGGCAACTAAACCCCATAGTTTCCATAGCAACCCAACCCCATAGTTACCATGGCAACACAACCCCATGGTTGCCATGGAAACACTACCCCATGGTTGCCATGGCAACAGAACCCCATAGTTGCCATGGCAACAATACGCCATGGTTACCATGGCAACACAACCCCATGGTTACCATGGCAACACAACCCCATGGTTGCCATGGCAACCCAACCCCATGGTTACCATGGCAACAGAACCCCGTAGCTGCCATGGCAACTAAACGCCATGGTTACCATGGCAACACAACCCCATGGTTCCCATCGCAACCCAACCCCATGGTTACCATGGCAACAGAACCCCATGGTTCCCATGGCAACACAACCCCGTGGTTGCCATGGCAACCCAACCCCATGGTTACCATGGCAACCAAACCCCTTGGTTGCCATGGCAACCCAACCCCATCGTTTCCATGGCAACACAACCCCATGGTTGCCATGGAAACACTACCCCATGGTTGCCATGGCAACAGAACCCCATAGTTGCCATGGTAACAAAACGCCATGGTTACCATGGCAACACAACCCCATGGTTGCCATGGCAAGCCAACCCCATGGTTACCATGGCAACTAAACCCCATAGTTTCCATAGCAACCCAACCCCATAGTTACCATGGCAACACCACCCCATGGTTGCCATGGAAACACTACCCCATGGTTGCCATGGCAACAGAACCCCATAGTTGCCATGGCAACAAAACGCCATGGTTGCCATGGCAACAGAACCCCATAGTTGCCATGGCAACAAAACGCCATGGTTACCATGGCAACACAACCCCGTGGTTGCCATGGCAACCCAATCCCATGGTTACCATGGCAACACAACGGCATGGTTACCACAACAACACAACCGCATGGTTACCACGGCAACCCAACTGAATGTTTACCATGGCATCTCAACACCATGGTTACCATGGACACAGAACCCCATGGTTACCATAGCAACCAAACCCCGTGGTTTCCATGGCAACAAAACGCCATGGTTACCATGGCAACACAACCCCATGGTTACCATGGACACAGAACCCCATGGTTACCATAGCAACCAAACCCCGTGGTTTCCATGGCAACCCAACACCATGGTTACCACGGCAACCCAACTGCATGGTTACCACGGCATCTCAACCCCATGGTTCCCATGGCAACACAACCCCATGGTTGCCATGGAAACACTACCCCATTGTTACCATGGCAACAGAACCCCGTAGCTGCCATGGTAACTAAACGCCATGGTTACCATGGCAACACAACCCCATGGTTGCCATGGCAACCCAACCCCATGGTTACCATGGCAACACAACCCCATGTTTCCCATGGCAACACAACCCCGTGCTTGCCATGGCAACGCAACCCCATGGTTACCATGGCAACCAAACCCCGTGGTTGCCATGGCAACGCAACACCATGGTTACAATGGCAACACAACCCCATGATTGCCATGGCAACACTACCCCATGGTTGCCATGGAAACACTACCCCATGGTTGCCATGGCAACAGAACCCCATAGTTGCCATGGCAACAAAACGCCATGGTTACCATGGCAACACAACCCCATGGTTGCCATGGCAACCCAACGCCATGGTTACCATGGCAACTAAACCCCATAGTTTCCATAGCAACCCAACCCCATAGTTACCATGGCAACACCACCCCATGGTTGCCATGGAAACACTACCCCATGGTTGCCATGGCAACAGAACCCCATAGTTGCCATGGCAACAAAACGCCATGGTTGCCATGGCAACAGAACCCCATAGTTGCCATGGCAACAAAACGCCATGGTTACCATGGCAACACAACCCCATGGTTGCCATGGCAACCCAACCCCATGGTTGCCAAGGCAACTAAACCCCATAGTTTCCATAGCAACCCAACCCCATAGTTACCATGGCAACACCACCCCATGGTTGCCATGGAAACACTACCCCATGGTTGCCATGGAAACACTACCCCATGGTTGCCATGGCAACAGAACCCCATAGCTGCCATGGCAACAAAACGCCATGGTTACCATGGCAACACAACCCATGGTTACCATAGCAACCCAACCCCATAGTTACCATGGCAACAAAACCCCATGGTTGCCATGGAAACACTACCCCAGGGTTTCCATGGCAACAGAATCCCATAGTTGACATGGCAAAAAAAACGCCATGGTTGCCATGGCAACAGAACCCCATAATTGCCATGGCTACAAAACGCCGTGGTTACCATGGCAACACAACCCCATGGTTGCCATGGCAACCCAACCCCATGGTTGCCAAGGCAACTAAACCCCATAGTTTCCATAGCAACCCAACCCCATAGTTACCATGGCAACACAACCCCATGGTTGCCATGGAAACACTACCCCATGGTTGCCATGGCAACAGAACCCCATAGTTGCCATGGCAACAATACGCCATGGTTACCATGGCAACACAACCCCATGGTTGCCATGGCAACCCAACCCCATAGTTGCCATAGCAACTAAACGCCATGGTTACCATGGCAACCCAACCCCATGGTTACCATGGACACAGAACCCCATGGTTACCATAGCAACCAAACCCCGTGGTTGCCATGGCAACCCAACCCCATGGTTACCATGGCAACACAACCCCATGGTTACCACAAAAACAACACCGCATGGTTACCACGGGAACCCAACTGCATGGTTCCCATGGCAACACAACCCCGTGGTTGCCATGGCAACCCAACCCCATCGTTTCCATGGCAACACAACCCCATGGTTGCCATGGCAACCAAACTCCGTGGTTGCCATGGCAACGCAACACTACGGTTACCATGGCAACACAACCCCATGGTTCCCATGGCAACACAACCCCGTGGTTGCCATGGCAACCCAACCCCATCGTTTCCATGGCAACACAACGCCATGGTTGCCATGGAAACACTACCCCATGGTTGCCATGGCAACAGAACCCCATAGTTGCCATGGCAACAAAACGCCATGGTTACCATGGCAACACAACCCCATGGTTGCCATGGCAACTAAACCCCATGGTTATCATAGCAACCCAACCCCATGGTTACCATGACAACACAACCCCATGGTTGCCATGGAAACACTACCCCATGGTTGCCATGGCAACAGAACCCCATAGTTGCCATGGCAACAATACGCCATGGTTACCATGGCAACACAACCCCATGGTTGCCATGGCAACCCAACCCCATAGTTTCCATGGCAACTAAACGCCATGGTTACCATGGCAACCCAACCCCATGGTTACCATGGACACAGAACCCCATGGTTACCATAGCAACCAAACCCCGTGGTTGCCATGGCAACCCAACCCCACGGTTACCATGGAAACACAACCCCATGGTTACCACAACAACAACACCGCATGGTTACCACGGCAACCCAACTGCATGGTTACCACGGCATCTCAACCCCATGGTTGCCATGGCAACTAAACCCCATAGTTTCCATAGCAACACAACCCCATAGTTACCATGGCAACACAAGCCCATCGTTACCATGGCAACAAAACCCCACGGTTGCCATGGCAACCCAACCCCATGGTTACCATGGCAACAGAACCCTGTAGCTGCCATGGCAACTAAACGCCATGGTTACCATGGCAACACAACCCCATGTTTCCCATGGCAACACAACCCCGTGCTTGCCATGGCAACGCAACCCCATGGTTACCATGGCAACCAAACCCCGTGGTTGCCATGGCAACGCAACACCATGGTTACCATGGCAACACAACCCCATGGTTCCCATGGCAACACAACCCCGTGGTTGCCATGGCAACCCAACCCCATCGTTTCCATGGCAACACAACCCCATGGTTGCCATGGAAACACTACCCCATGGTTACCATGGCAACACAACCGCATGGTTACCATCGCAACCCAACCCCATAGTTACCATAGCAACCCAACCCCATAGTTACCATGGCAGCACAACCCCATCGTTACCATGGCAACACAACCCCATGTTTGCCATGGCAACCCAACCCCATGGTTACCATGGCAACAGAACCCCATAGTTGCCATGGCAACACAACGCCATGGTTACCATGGCAACACAACCCCATGGTTGCCATGGCAACCCAACCCCCTGGTTACAATGGCAACACAACCGCATGGTTACCATAGCAACCCAACCCCATCGTTACCATGGCAACACAACCCCATTGTTGCCATGGAAACACTACCCCATGGTTGCCATGGCAACAGAACAACATAGTTGCCATGGCAACAAAACGCCATGGTTACCATGGCAACACAACCCCATGGTTGCCATGGCAACACAACCCCATGGTTGCCAAGGCAACTAAACCCCATAGTTTCCATAGCAACCCAACCCCATAGTTACCATGGCAACACAACCCCATGGTTGCCATGGAAACACTACCCCATGGTTGCCATGGCAACCCAACCCCATAGTTGCCACGGCAACTAAACGCCATGGTTACCATGGCAACCCAACCCCTTGTTTACCATGGACACAGAACCCCATGGTTACCATGGCAACACAACCCCATGGTTGCCATGGCAACCCAACCCCATGGTTACCATGGCAACACAACCCCATGGCTCCCATGGCAACACAACCCCGTGGTTGCCATGGCAACCCAACCCCATCGTTTCCATGGCAACACAACCCCATGGTTGCCATGGAAACACTACCCCATGGTTTCCATGGCAACAGAACCCGATAGTTGCCATGGCAACAAAACGCCATGGTTACCATGGCAACACAACCCAATGGTTGCCATGGCAACCCAACCCCATGGTTACAATGGCAACACAACCGCATAGTTACCATCGCAACCCAACCCCATAGTTACCATAGCAACCCAACCCCATAGTTACCATGGCAGCACAACCCCATCGTTACCATGGCAACACAACCCCATGGTTGCCATGGCAACCCAACCCCATGGTTACCATGGCAACAGAACCCCATAGTTGCCATGGCAACAAAACGCCATGGTTACCATGGCAACACAACCCCATGGTTGCCATGGCAACCCAACCCATGGTTACCATGGCAACACAACCCCATGGTTCCCATGGCAACACAACACCGTGGCTGCCATGGCAAGCCAACCCCATCGTTACCATGGCAACAGAACCCCATAGTTGCCATGGCAACAAAACGCCATAGTTACCATGGCAACACAATCCATGGTTACCATAGCAACCCAACCCCATAGTTACCATGGCAACACAACCCCATGGTTGCCATGGAAACACTACCCCATGGTTGCCAAGGCAACAGAACCCCATAGTTGCCATGCCAACAAAACGCCATGGTTGCCATGGCAACAGAACCCCATAATTGCCATGGCTACAAAACGCCGTGGTTGCCATGGAAACACTACCCCATGGTTGCCAAGGCAACAGAACCCCATAGTTGCCATGCCAACAAAACGCCATGGTTGCCATGGCAACAGAACCCCATAATTGCCATGGCTACAAAACGCCATGGTTGCCATGGAAACACAACCCCATGGTTGCCAAGGCAACTAAACCCCATAGTTTCCATAGCAACCCAACCCCATAGTTACCATGGCAACACAACCCCATGGTTGCCATGGAAACACTACCCCATGGTTGCCATGGCAACAGAACCCCATAGTTGCCATGGCAACAATACGCCATGGTTACCATGGCAACACAACACCATGGTTGCCATGGCAACCCAACCCCATAGTTTCCATGGCAACTAAACGCCATGGTTACCATGGCAACCCAACCCCATGGTTACCATGGACACAGAACCCCACAGTTACCATAGCAACCAAACCCCGTGGTTGCCATGGCAACACAACCCCATGGTTACCATGGCAACACAACCCCATGGTTACCACAACAACAACACCGCATGGTTACCACGGCAACCCAACTGCATGGTTACCACGGCATCTCAACCCCATGGTTGCCATGGCAACTAAACCCCATAGTTTCCATAGCAACACAACCCCATCGTTACCATGGCAACACAACCCCATGGTTGCCATGGCAACCCAACCCCATGGTTACCATGGCAACAGAACCCCGTAGCTGCCATGGCAACTAAACGCCATGGTTACCATGGCAACACAACCCCATGGTTGCCATGGCAACCCAACCCCATGGTTACCATGGCAACACAACCCCATGTTTCCCATGGCAACACAACCCCGTGCTTGCCATGGCAACGCAACCCCATGGTTACCATGGCAACACAACCCCATGGTTCCCATGGCAAAACAACCCCGTGGTTGCCATGGCAACCCAACCCCATCGTTTCCATGGCAACACAACCCCATGGTTGCCATGGAAACACTACTCCATGGTTGCCATGGCAACAGAACCCCATAGTTGCCATGGCAACAAAACGCCATGGTTACCATGGCAACACAACCCCATGGTTGCCATGGCAACCCAACCCCATGGTTACCATGGCAACACAACCCCGTGCTTGCCATGGCAACGCAACCCCATGGTTACCATGGCAACACAACCCCATGGTTCCCATGGCAAAACAACCCCGTGGTTGCCATGGCAACCCAACCCCATCGTTTCCATGGCAACACAACCCCATGGTTGCCATGGAAACACTACCCCATGGTTGCCATGGCAACAGAACCCCATAGTTGCCATGGCAACAAAACGCCATGGTTACCATGGCAACACAACCCCATGGTTGCCATGGCAACCCAACCCCATGGTTACAATGGCAGCACAACCCCATGGTTACCATGGCAACACAACCCCATGGCTGCCATGGCAACCCAACCCCATGGTTACCATGGCAACACAACCCCATGGTTGCCATGGCAACACAACCCCATGGTTGCCATGGCAACGCAACCCCATGGTTGCCATGGCAAGCCAACCCCATAGTTGCCATGGCAACACAACCCCATGGTTACCATGGCAACACAACCCCATGGTTGCCATGGCAAGCCAACCCCATAGTTGCCATGGCAACACAACCCCATGGTTGCCATGGCAACCCAACCCCATGGTTACCATGGCAACAGAACCCCATAGTTACCATGGCAGCACAACCCCATCGTTACCATGGCAACACAACCCCATGGTTGCCATGGCAACCCAACCCCATGGTTACCATGGCAACAGAACCCCATAGTTGCCATGGCAACAAAACGCCATGGTTGCCATGGCAACAGACCAACATAGTTGCAATGGCAACAAAACGCCATGGTTACCATGGCAACACAACCCCATGGTTGCCATGGCAACCCAACCCCATGGTTGCCAAGGCAACTAAACCCCATCGTTTCCATAGCAACCCAACCCAATAGTTACCATGGCAACACAACCCCATGGTTGCCATGGAAACACTACCCCATGGTTGCCATGGCAACAGAACCCCATAGTTGCCATGGCAACAAAACGCCATGGTTACCATGGCAACACAACCCCATGGTTGCCATGGAAACCCAACCCCATAGTTGCCATGGCAACAAAACGCCATGGTTACCATGGCAACCAAACCCCGTGGTTACCATGGACACAGAACCCCATGGTTATCATAGCAACCAATCCCCGTGGTTGCCATGCTAACCCAACCCCATGGTTACCATGGCAACACAACCCCATGGTTCCCATGGCAACACAACACCGTGGTTGCCATGGCAAGCCAACCCCATCGTTACCATGGCAACACAACCCATGGTTACCATAGCAACCCAACCCCATAGTTACCATGGCAACACAACCCCATGGTTGCCATGGAAACACTACCCCATGGTTGCCATGGCTACAGAACCCCATAGTTGCCATGGAAACACTACCCCATGGTTGCCATGGCAACAGAACCCCATAGTTGCAATGGCAACAATACGCCATGGTTACCATGGCAACACAACCCCATGGTTGCCATGGCAACCCAACCCCATAGTTGCCATGGCAACTAAACGCCATGGTTACCATGGCAACACAACCCCATGGTTACCATGGACACAGAACCCCATGGTTACCATATCAACCAAACCCCGTGGTTGCCATGGCAACCCAACCCCATGGTTACCATGGCAACACAATGCCATGGTTACCACAACAACAACACCGCATGGTTACCACGGCAACCCAACTGCATGGTTACCACGGCATCTCAACCCCACGGTTGCCATGGCAACTAAACCCCATAGTTTCCATAGCAACACAACCCCATAGTTACCATGGCAACACAACCCCATCGTTACCATGGCAACACAACCCCATGGTTGCCATGGCAACCCAACCCCATGGTTACCATGGCAACAGAACCCCGTAGCTGCCATGGCAACTAAACGCCACGGTTACCATGGCAACACAACCCCATGTTTCCCATGGCAACACAACCCCATGGTTGCCATGGCAACCCAACCCCATGGTTACCATGGCAACAGAACCCCATAGTTGCCATGGCAACAAAACGCCATGGTTACCATG
This sequence comes from Netta rufina, assembly GCF_964035555.1. Lineage (NCBI taxonomy): Eukaryota > Metazoa > Chordata > Aves > Anseriformes > Anatidae > Netta > Netta rufina. Next base: position 160,045 of record NW_028168851.1, on the reverse strand, counting down.
GCAACACAACCCCATGGTTCCCATGGCATCCAAACCCCATGGTTACCATGGCAACACAACCCCATGGTTCCCATGGCAACACAACACAGTGGTTGCCATGGCAAGCCAACCCCATCGTTACCATGGCAACACAACCCCATGGTTGCCATGGAAACACTACCCCATGGTTGCCATGGCAACCCAACACCATAGTTTCCATGGCAACTAAACGCCATGGTTACCATGGCAACCCAACCCCATGGTTACAATGGACACAGAACCCCATGGTTACCGTAGCAATCAAACCCCGTGGTTGCCATGGCAACCCAACCCCATGGTTACCATGGCAACACAACCCCATGGTTACCACAACAACAACACCGCATGGTTACCACGGCAACCCAATTGCATGGTTACCACGGCATCTCAACCCCATGGTTGCCATGGCAACTAAACCCCATAGTTTCCATAGCAACACAACCCCATAGTTACCATGGCAACACAACCCCATCGTTACCATGGCAACACAACCCCATGGTTGCCATGGCAACCCAACCCCATGGTTACCATGGCAACAGAACGCCGTAGCTGCCATGGCAACTAAACGCCATGGTTACCATGGCAACACAACCCCATGGTTGCCATGGCAACCCAACCCCAGGGTTACCATGGCAACACAACCCCATGTTTCCCATGGCAACACAACCCCGTGCTTGCCATGGCAACGCAACACCATGGTTACCATGGCAACACAACCCCATGGTTCCCATGGCAACACAACCCCGTGGTTGCCATGGCAACCCAACCCCATCGTTTCCATGGCAACACAACCCCATGGTTGCCATGGAAACACTACCCCATGGTTGCCATGGCAACAGAACCCCATAGTTGCCATGGCAACAAAACGCCATGGTTACCATGGCAACACAACCCCATGGTTGCCATGGCAACCCAACCCCATGGTTACCATGGCAACACATCCGCATGGTTACCATCGCAACCCAACCCCATAGTTACCATAGCAACCCAACCCCATAGTTACCATGGCAGCACAACCCCATCGTTACCATGGCAACACAACCCCATGGTTGCCATGGCAACCCAACCCCATGGTTACCATGGCAACAGAATCCCATAGTACCCATGGCAACAAAACGCCATGGTTACCATGGCAACACAACCCCATGGTTGCCATGGCAACCCAACCCCATGGTTACAATGGCAACACAACTGCATGGTTACCATAGCAACCCAACCCCATGGTTACCATGGCAACACAACCCCATGGTTGCCATGGAAACACTACCCCATGGTTGCCATGGCAACAGAACCCCATATTTTCAATGGCAACAATACGCCATGGTTACCATGGCAACACAACCCCATGGTTGCCATGGCAACCCAACCCCATAGTTGCCATGGCAACTAAACGCCATGGTTACCATGGCAACCCAACCCCATGGTTACCATGGACACAGAACCTCATGGTTACCATAGCAACCTATCCCTGTGGTTGCCATGCTAACCCAACCCCATGGTTACCACGGCAACCCAACTGCATGGTTACCACGGCATCTCAACACCATGGTTGCCATGGCAACAGAACCCCATAGTTGCCATGGCAACAAAACGCCATGGTTGCCATGGCAACAGAACCCCATAATTGCCATGGCTACAAAACGCCGTGGTTGCCATGGCAACACAACCCCATGGTTGCCAAGGCAACTAAACCCCATAGTTTCCATAGCAACCCAACCCCGTAGTTACCATGGCAACACAACCCCATGGTTGCCATGGAAACACTACCCCATGGTTGCCATGGCAACAGAACCCCATAGTTGCCATGGCAACAATACGCCATGGTTACCATGGCAACACAACACCATGGTTGCCATGGCAACCCAATCCCATAGTTTCCATGGCAACTAAACGCCATGGTTACCATGGCAACCCAACCCCATGGTTACCATGGACACAGAACCCCATGGTTACCATAGCAACCAAACCCCGTGGTTGCCATGCTAACCCAACCCCATGGTTACCATGGCAACACAACCCCATGGTTACCACAACAACAACACCGCATGGTTACCACGGCAACCCAACTGCATGGTTACCACGGCATCTCAACCCCATGGTTGCCATGGCAACTAAACCCCATAGTTTCCATAGCAACACAACCCCATCGTTACCATGGCAACACAACCCCATGGTTGCCATGGCAACCCAACCCCATGGTTACCATGGCAACAGAACCCCGTAGCTGCCATGGCAACTAAACGCCATGGTTACCATGGCAACACAACCCCATGGTTGCCATGGCAACCCAACCCCAGGGTTACCATGGCAACACAACCCCATGGTTCCCATGGCAACACAACATCGTGGTTGCCATGGCAACGCAACCCCATGGTTACCATGGCAACACAACCCCATGGTTCCCATGGCAAAACAACCCCGTGGTTGCCATGGCAACCCAACCCCATCGTTTCCATGGCAACACAACCCCATGGTTGCCATGGAAACACTACCCCATGGTTGCCATGGCAAAAGAACCCCATAGTTGCCATGGCAACAAAACGCCATGGTTACCATGGCAACACAACCCCATGGTTGCCATGGCAACCCAACCCCATGGTTACCATGGCAACAGAACCCCATAGTTACCATGGCAGCACAACCCCATGGTTACCATGGCAACACAACCCCATGGCTGCCATGGAAACCCAACCCCATGGTTACCATGGCAACACAACACCATGGTTGCCATGGCAACACAACCCCATGGTTGCCATGGCAACCCAACCCCATGGTTGCCATGGCAAGCCAACCCCATAGTTGCCATGGCAACACAACCCCATGGTTACCATGGCAACACAACCCCATGGTTGCCATGACAAGCCAACCCCATAGTTGCCATGGCAACACAACCCCATGGTTACCATGGCAACACAACCCCATGGTTGCCATGGCAACCCAACCCCATGGTTACCATGGCAACAGAACCCCATAGTTACCATGGCAGCACAACCCCATCGTTACCATGGCAACACAACCCCATGGTTGCCATGGCAACCCAACCCCATGGTTACCATGGCAACAGAACCCCATAGTTGCCATGGCAACAAAACGCCATGGTTACCATGGCAACACAACCCCATGGTTGCCATGGCAACCCAACCCCATGGTTACCATGGCAACAGAACCCCATAGTTACCATGGCAGCACAACCCCATCGTTACCATGGCAACACAACCCCATGGTTGCCATGGAAACACTACCCAATGGTTGCCATGGCAACAGAACCCCATAGTTGCCATGGCAACAAAACGCCATGGTTGCCAAGGCAACAGAACCCCATAGTTGCCATGGCAACAATACGCCATGGTTACCATGGCAACACAACCCCATGGTTGCCATGGCAACCCAACCCCATGGTTACCATGGCAACACAACCCCGTGCTTTCCATGGCAACGCAACCCCATGGTTACCATGGCAACACAACCCCATGGTTGCCATGGCAACCCAACCCCATGGTTACCATGGCAACACAACCCCGTGCTTTCCATGGCAACGCAACCCCATGGTTACCATGGCAACACAACCCCATGGTTCCCATGGCAACACAACCCATGTTTACCATAGCAACCCAACCCCATAGTTACCATGGCAACACAACCCCATGGTTACCATGGCAACACAACACCATGGTTGCCATGGCAACCCAACCCCATAGTTTCCATGGCAACTAAACGCCATGGTTACCATGGCAACCCAACCCCATGGTTACCATGGACACAGAACCCCATGGTTACCATAGCAACCAAACCCCGTGGTTGCCATGGCAACAGAACCCCATGGTTACCATGGCAACACAACCCCATGGTTACCACAACAACAACACCGCATGGTTACCACGGCAACCCAACTGCATGGTTACCACGGCATCTCAACCCCATGGTTGCCATGGCAACTAAACCCCATAGTTTCCATTGCAACACAACCCCATCGTTACCATGGCAACACAACCCCATGGTTGCCATGGCAACCCAACCCCATGGTTACCATGGCAACAGAACCCCGTAGCTGCCATGGCAACTAAACGCCATGGTTACCATGGCAACACAACCCCATGGTTGCCATGGCAACCCAACCCCAGGGTTACCATGGCAACACAACCCCATGTTTCCCATGGCAACACAACCCCGTGCTTGCCATGGCAACGCAACCCCATGGTTACCATGGCAACACAACCCCATGGTTCCCATGGCAAAACAACCCCGTGGTTGCCATGGCAACCCAACCCCATCGTTTCCATGGCAACACAACCCCATGGTTGCCATGGAAACACTACCCCATGGTTGCCATGGCAACAGAACCCCATAGTTGCCATGGCAACAAAACGCCATGGTTACCATGGCAACACAACCCCATGGTTGCCATGGCAACCCAACCCCAGGGTTACCATGGCAACACAACCCCATGTTTCCCATGGCAACACAACCCCGTGCTTGCCATGGCAACGCAACCCCATGGTTACCATGGCAACACAACCCCATGGTTCCCATGGCAAAACAACCCCGTGGTTGCCATGGCAACCCAACCCCATCGTTTCCATGGCAACACAACCCCATGGTTGCCATGGAAACACTACCCCATGGTTGCCATGGCAACAGAACCCCATAGTTGCCATGGCAACAAAACGCCATGGTTACCATGGCAACACAACCCCATGGTTGCCATGGCAACCCAACCCCATGGTTACCATGGCAACACAACCCCGTGCTTTCCATGGCAACGCAACCCCATGGTTACCATGGCAACACAACCCCATGGTTCCCATGGCAAAACAACCCCGTGGTTGCCATGGCAACCCAACCCCATCGTTTCCATGGCAACACAACCCCATGGTTGCCATGGAAACACTACGCCATGGTTGCCATGGCAACAGAACCCCATAGTTGCCATGGCAACAAAACGCCATGGTTACCATGGCAACACAACCCCATGGTTGCCATGGCAACCCAACCCCATGGTTACAATGGCAGCACAACCCCATGGTTACCATGGCAACACAACCCCATGGCTGCCATGGCAACCCAACCCCATGTTTACCATGGCAACACAACCCCATGGTTGCCATGGCAACACAACCCCATGGTTGCCATGGCAACGCAACCCCATGGTTGCCATGGCAAGCCAACCCCATAGTTGCCATGGCAACACAACCCCATGGTTACCATGGCAACACAACCCCATGGTTGCCATGGCAAGCCAACCCCATAGTTGCCATGGCAACACAACCCCATGGTTGCCATGGCAACCCAACCCCATGGTTACCATGGCAACAGAACACCATAGTTACCATGGCAGCACAACCCCATCGTTACCATGGCAACACAACCCCATGGTTGCCATGGCAACCCAACCCCATGGTTACCATGGCAACAGAACCCCATAGTTGCCATGGCAACAAAACGCCATGGTTGCCATGGCAACAGACCAACATAGTTGCAATGGCAACAAAACGCCATGGTTACCATGGCAACACAACCCCATGGTTGCCATGGCAACCCAACCCCATGGTTGCCAAGGCAACTAAACCCCATAGTTTCCATAGCAACCCAACCCAATAGTTACCATGGCAACACAACACCATGGTTGCCATGGAAACACTACCCCATGGTTGCCATGGCAACAGAACCCCATAGTTGCCATGGCAACAAAACGCCATGGTTACCATGGCAACACAACCCCATGGTTGCCATGGAAACCCAACCCCATAGTTGCCATGGCAACACAACCCCATGGTTGCCATGGCAACCCAACCCCATGGTTACCATGGCAACACAACCCCATGTTTCCCATGGCAACCAAACCCCGTGGTTGCCATGGCAACGCAACCCCATGGTTACCATGGCAACACAACCCCATGGTTCCCATGGCAACACAACCCCGTGGTTGCCATGGCAACCCAACCCCATCGTTTCTATGGGAACACAACCCCATGGTTGCCATGGAAACACTACCCCGTGGTTGCCATGGCAACAGAACCCCATAGTTGCCATGGCAGCAAAACGCCATGGTTACCATGGCAACACAACCCCATGGTTACCATCGCAACCCAACCCCATAGTTACCATAGCAACCCAACCCCATAGTTACCATGGCAGCACAACCCCATCGTTACCATGGCAACACAACCCCATGGTTGCCATGGCAACACAACCCCATGGTTACCATGGCAACAGAACCCCATAGTTGCCATGGCAACAGAACCCCATAGTTGCCATGGCAACAAAACGCCATGGTTACCATGGCAACAGAACCCCATAGTTGCCATGGCAACCCAACCCCATGGTTACCATGGCAACACAACCCCATGGTTCCCATGGCAACACAACACCGTGGTTGCCATGGCAAGCCAACCCCATGGTTACCATGGCAACACAACCCCATGGTTGCCATGGAAACACTACCCAATGGTTGCCATGGCAACAGAACCCCATAGCTGCCATGGCAACAAAACGCCATGGTTACCATGGCAACACAACCCATGGTTACCATAGCAACCCAAACCCATAGTTACCATGGCAACACAACCCCATGGTTGCCATGGAAACACTACCCCATGGTTGCCATGGCTACAGAACCCCATAGTTGCCATGGCAACAAAACGCCATGGTTTCCATGGCAACAGAACCCCATAGTTGCCATGGCAACAAAACGCCATGGTTGCCATGGCAACAGAACCCCATAATTGCCATGGCTACAAAACGCCGTGGTTGCCATGGCAACACAACCCCATGGTTGCCATGGCAACCCAACCCCATGGTTGCCAAGGCAACTAAACCCCATAGTTTCTATAGCAACCCAACCCCATAGACACCATGGCAACACAACCCCATGGTTGCCATGGAAACACTACCCCATGGTTGCCATGGCAACCCAACCGCATAGTTGCCATGGCAACTAAACGCCATGGTTACCATGGCAACCCAACCCCTTGGTTACCATGGACACAGAACCCCGTGGTTACCATAGCAACCAAACCCCGTGGTTACCATGGCAACACAACCCAATCGTTACCATGGCAACACAACCCCATGGTTGCCATGGCAACCCAACCCCATGGTTACCATGGTAACAGAACCCCGTAGCTGCCATGGCAACTAAACGCCATGGTTACCATGACAACAGAACCCCATGGTTGCCATGGCAACCCAACCCCATGGTTACCATGGCAACACAACCCCATGTTTCCCATGGCAACCAAACCCCGTGGTTGCCATGGCAACGCAACCCCATGGTTACCATGGCAACACAACCCCATGTTTCCCATGGCAACACAACCCCGTGGTTGACATGGCAACCCAACCCCATCGTTTCTATGGGAACACAACCCCATGGTTGCCATGGAAACACTACCCCGTGGTTGCCATGGCAACAGAACCCCATGGTTGCCATGGCAACAAAACGCCATGGTTACCATGGCAACACAACCCCATGGTTACCATCGCAACCCAACCCCATAGTTACCATAGCAACCCAACCCCATAGTTACCATGGCAGCACAACCCCATCGTTACCATGGCAACACAACCCCATGGTTGCCATGGCAACACAACCCCATGGTTACCATGGCAACAGAACCCCATAGTTGCCATGGCAACAGAACCCCATAGTTGCCATGGCAACAAAACGCCATGGTTACCATGGCAACAGAACCCCATAGTTGCCATGGCAACCCAACCCCATGGTTACCATGGCAACACAACCCCATGGTTCCCATGGCAACACAACACCGTGGTTGCCATGGCAAGCCAACCCCATCGTTACCATGGCAACACAACCCCATGGTTGCCATGGAAACACTACCCAATGGTTGCCATGGCAACAGAACCCCATAGCTGCCATGGCAACAAAACGCCATGGTTACCATGGCAACACAACCCATGGTTACCATAGCAACCCAAACCCATAGTTACCATGGCAACACAACCCCATGTTTGCCATGGAAACACTACCCCATGGTTGCCATGGCAACAGAACCCCATAGTTGCCATGGCAACAAAACGCCATGGTTGCCATGGCAACAGAACCCCATAATTGCCATGGCTACAAAACGCCGTGGTTACCATGGCAACACAACCCGATGGTTGCCATGGCAACCCAACCCCATGGTTGCCAAGGCAACTAAACCCCATAGTTTCCATAGCAACACAACCCCATAGTTACCATGGCAACACAACCCCATGGTTTCCATGGCAACCCAACCCCATAGTTGCCATGGCAACTAAACGCCATTGTTACCATGGCAACCCAACCCCATGGTTACCATGGCAACACAACCCCATGGTTACCACAACAACAACACCGCATGGTTACCGCGGCAACCCAACTGCATGGTTACCACGGCATCTCAACCCCATGGTTGCCATGGCCACTAAACCCCATAGTTTCCACAGCAACCCAACCCCGTAGTTACCATGGCAACACAACCCCATCGTTACCATGGCAACACAACCCCATGGTTGCCATGGCAACCCAACCCCATGGTTACCATGGCAACAGAACCCCGTAGCTGCCATGGCAACTAAACGCCATGGTTACCATGGCAACACAACCCCATGGTTGCCATGGCAACCCAACCCCAGGGTTACCATGGCAACACAACCCCATGTTTCCCAATGCAACACAACCCCGTGCTTGCCATGGCAACGCAACCCCATGGTTACCATGGCAACACAACCCCATGGTTCCCATGGCAAAACAACCCCGTGGTTGCCATGGCAACCCAACCCCATCGTTTCCATGGCAACACAACCCCATGGTTGCCATGGAAACACTACCCCATGGTTGCCATGGCAAAAGAACCCCATAGTTGCCATGGCAACAAAACGCCATGGTTACCATGGCAACACAACCCCATGGTTGCCATGGCAACCCAACCCCATGGTTACCATGGCAACAGAACCCCATAGTTACCATGGCAGGACAACCCCATGGTTACCATGGCAACACAACCCCATGGCTGCCATGGAAACCCAACCCCATGGTTACCATGGCAACACAACCCCATGGTTGCCATGGCAACACAACCCCATGGTTGCCATGGCAACCCAACCCCATGGTTGCCATGGCAAGCCAACCCCATAGTTGCCATGGCAACACAACCCCATGGTTACCATGGCAACACAACCCCACGGTTGCCATGGCAAGCCAACCCCATAGTTGCCATGGCAACACAACCCCATGGTTACCATGGCAACACAACCCCATGGTTGCCATGGCAACCCAACCCCATGGTTACCATGGCAACAGAACCCCATAGTTACCATGGCAGCACAACCCCATCGTTACCATGGCAACACAACCCCATGGTTGCCATGGCAACCCAACCCCATGGTTACCATGGCAACAGAACCCCATAGTTGCCATGGCAACAAAACGCCATGGTTACCATGACAACACAACCCCATGGTTGCCATGGCAACCCAACCCCATGGTTACCATGGCAACAGAACCCCATAGTTACCATGGCAGCACAACCCCATCGTTACCATGGCAACACAACCCCATGGTTGCCATGGAAACACTACCCAATGGTTGCCATGGCAACAGAACCCCATAGTTGCCATGGCAACAAAACGCCATGGTTGCCAAGGCAACAGAACCCCATAGTTGCCATGGCAACAATACGCCATGGTTACCATGGCAACACAACACCATGGTTGCCATGGCAACCCAACCCCATAGTTTCCATGGCAACTAAACGCCATGGTTACCATGGCAACCCAACCCCATGGTTACCATGGACACAGAACCCCATGGTTACCATAGCAACCAAACCCCGTGGTTGCCATGGCAACAGAACCCCATGGTTACCATGGCAACACAACCCCATGGTTACCACAACAACAACACCGCATGGTTACCACGGCAACCCAACTGCATGGTTACCACGGCATCTCAACCCCATGGTTGCCATGGCAACTAAACCCCATAGTTTCCATTGCAACACAACCCCATCGTTACCATGGCAACACAACCCCATGGTTGCCATGGCAACAGAACCCCATAGTTGCCATGGCAACAAAACGCCATGGTTACCATGGCAACACAACCCCATGGTTGCCATGGCAACCCAACCCCATGGTTACCATGGCAACACAACCCCGTGCTTTCCATGGCAACGCAACCCCATGGTTACCATGGCAACACAACCCCATGGTTCCCATGGCAAAACAACCCCGTGGTTGCCATGGCAACCCAACCCCATCGTTTCCATGGCAACACAACCCCATGGTTGCCATGGAAACACTACCCCATGGTTGCCATGGCAACAGAACCCCATAGTTGCCATGGCAACAAAACGCCATGGTTACCATGGCAACACAACCCCATGGTTGCCATGGCAACCCAACCCCATGGTTACAATGGCAGCACAACCCCATGGTTACCATGGCAACACAACCCCATGGCTGCCATGGCAACCCAACCCCATGGTTACCATGGCAACACAACCCCATGGTTGCCATGGCAACGCAACCCCATGGTTGCCATGGCAAGCCAACCCCATAGTTGCCATGGCAACACAACCCCATGGTTACCATGGCAACACAACCCCATGGTTGCCATGGCAAGCCAACCCCATAGTTGCCATGGCAACACAACCCCATGGTTGCCATGGCAACCCAACCCCATGGTTACCATGGCAACAGAACCCCATAGTTACCATGGCAGCACAACCCCATCGTTACCATGGCAACACATCCCCATGGTTGCCATGGCAACCCAACCCCATGGTTACCATGGCAACAGAACCCCATAGTTGCCATGGCAACAAAACGCCATGGTTGCCATGGCAACAGACCAACATAGTTGCAATGGCAACAAAACGCCATGGTTACCATGGCAACACAACCCCATGGTTGCCATGGCAACCCAACCCCATGGTTGCCAAGGCAACTAAACCCCATAGTTTCCATAGCAACCCAACCCAATAGTTACCATGGCAACACAACACCATGGTTGCCATGGAAACACTACCCCATGGTTGCCATGGCAACAGAACCCCATAGTTGCCATGGCAACAAAACGCCATGGTTACCATGGCAACACAACCCCATGGTTGCCATGGAAACCCAACCCCATAGTTGCCATGGCAACAAAACGCCATGGTTACCATGGCAACCCAACCCCGTGGTTACCATGGACACAGAACCCCATGGTTATCATAGCAACCAATCCCCGTGGTTGCCATGCTAACCCAACCCCATGGTTACCATGGCAACACAACCCCATGGTTCCCATGGCAACACAACACCGTGGTTGCCATGGCAAGCCAACCCCATCGTTACCATGGCCACACAACCCATGGTTACCATAGCAACCCAACCTCATAGTTACCATGGCAACACAACCCCATGGTTGCCATGGAAACACTACCCCATGGTTGCCATGGCTACAGAACCCCATAGTTGCCATGGCAACAAAACGCCATGGTTTCCATGGCAACAGAACCCCATAGTTGCCATGGCAACAAAACGCCATGGTTGCCATGGCAACAGAACCCCATAATTGCCATGGCTACAAAACGCCGTGGTTGCCATGGCAACACAACCCCATGGTTGCCATGGAAACACTACCCCATGGTTGCCATGGCAACCCAACCCCATAGTTGCCATGGCAACTAAACGCCATGGTTACCATGGCAACCCAACCCCTTGGTTACCATGGACACAGAACCCCATGGTTACCATAGCAACCAAACCCCGTGGTTACCATGGCAACACAACCCCATCGTTACCATGGCAACACAACCCCATGGTTGCCATGGGAACCCAACCCCATGGTTACCATGGCAACAGAACCCCGTAGCTGCCATGGCAACTAAACGCCATGGTTACCATGACAACACAACCCCATGGTTGCCATGGCAACCCAACCCCATGGTTACCATGGCAACACAACCCCATGTTTCCCATGGCAACCAAACCCCGTGGTTGCCATGGCAACGCAACCCCATGGTTACCATGGCAACACAACCCCATGGTTCCCATGGCAACACAACCCCGTGGTTGCCATGGCAACCCAACCCCATCGTTTCTATGGGAACACAACCCCATGGTTGCCATGGAAACACTACCCCGTGGTTGCCATGGCAACAGAACCCCATAGTTGCCATGGCAACAAAACGCCATGGTTACCATGGCAACACAACCCCATGGTTACCATCGCAACCCAACCCCATAGTTACCATAGCAACCCAACCCCATAGTTACCATAGCAGCACAACCCCATCGTTACCATGGCAACACAACCCCATGGTTGCCATGGCAACACAACCCCATGGTTACCATGGCAACAGAACCCCATAGTTGCCATGGCAACAGAACCCCATAATTGCCATGGCAACCCAACCCCATGGTTACCATGGCAACACAACCCCATGGTTCCCATGGCAACACAACACCGTGGTTGCCATGGCAAGCCAACCCCATCGTTACCATGGCAACACAACCCCATGGTTGCCATGGAAACACTACCCAATGGTTGCCATGGCAACAGAACCCCATAGCTGCCATGGCAACAAAACGCCATGGTTACCATGGCAACACAACCCATGGTTACCATAGCAACCCAAACCCATAGTTACCATGGCAACACAACCCCATGGTTGCCATGGAAACACTACCCCATGGTTGCCATGGCTACAGAACCCCATAGTTGCCATGGCAACCAAACGCCATGGTTTCCATGGCAACAGAACCCCATAGTTGCCATGGCAACAAAACGCCATGGTTGCCATGGCAACAGAACCCCATAATTGCCATGGCTACAAAACGCCGTGGTTGCCATGGCAACACAACCCCATGGTTGCCATGGCAACACAACCCCATGGTTGCCAAGGCAACTAAACCCCATAGTTTCCATAGCAACAGAACCCCATAGACACCATGGCAACACAACCCCATGGTTGCCATGGAAACACTACCCCATGGTTGCCATGGCAACCCAACCCCATAGTTGCCATGGCAACTAAACGCCATGGTTACCATGGCAACCCAACCCCTTGGTTACCATGGACACAGAACCCCATGGTTACCATAGCAACCAAACCCCGTGGTTACCATGGCAACACAACCCCATCGTTACCATGGCAACACAACCCCATGGTTGCCATGGCAACCCAACCCCATGGTTACCATGGCAACAGAACCCCGTAGCTGCCATGGCAACTAAACGCCATGGTTACCATGACAACACAACCCCATGGTTGCCATGGCAACCCAACCCCATGGTTACCATGGCAACACAACCCCATGTTTCCCATGGCAACCAAACCCCGTGGTTACCATGGCAACACAACCCGATGGTTGCCATGGCAACCCAACCCCATGGTTGCCAAGGCAACTAAACCCCATAGTTTCCATAGCAACACAACCCCATAGTTACCATGGCAACACAACCCCATGGTTTCCATGGCAACCCAACCCCATAGTTGCCATGGCAACTAAACGCCATTGTTACCATGGCAACCCAACCCCATGGTTACCATGGCAACACAACCCCATGGTTACCACAACAACAACACCGCATGGTTACCGCGGCAACCCAACTGCATGGTTACCACGGCATCTCAACCCCATGGTTGCCATGGCCACTAAACCCCATAGTTTCCACAGCAACCCAACCCCGTAGTTACCATGGCAACACAACCCCATCGTTACCATGGCAACACAACCCCATGGTTACCATGGCAACACAACCCCATGTTTCCCATGGCAACACAACCCCGTGCTTGCCATGGCAACGCAACCCCATGGTTACCATGGCAACCAAATCCCGTGGTTGCCATGGCAACGCAACACCATGGTTGCCATGGCAACACAACCCCATGGTTCCCATGGCAACACAACCCCGTGGTTGCCATGGCAACCCAACCCCATCGTTTCCATGGCAACACAACCCCATGGTTGCCATGGACACACTACCCCATGGTTACAATGGCAACAGAACCCCATAGTTGCCATGGCAACAAAACGCCATGGTTACCATGGCAACACAACCCCATGGTTGCCATGGCAACCCAACCCCAGGGTTACCATGGCAACACAACCCCATGTTTCCCATGGCAACACAACCCCGTGCTTGCCATGGCAACGCAACCCCATGGTTACCATGGCAACACAACCCCATGGTTCCCATGGCAAAACAACCCCGTGGTTGCCAAGGCAACTAAACCCCATAGTTTCCATAGCAACACAACCCCATAGTTACCATGGCAACACAACCCCATGGTTTCCATGGCAACCCAACCCCATAGTTGCCATGGCAACTAAACGCCATGGTTACCATGGCAACCCAACCCCATGGTTACCATGGCAACACAACCCCATGGTTACCACAACAACAACACCGCATGGTTACCGCGGCAACCCAACTGCATGGTTACCACGGCATCTCAACCCCATGGTTGCCATGGCCACTAAACCCCATAGTTTCCACAGCAACACAACCCCGTAGTTACCATGGCAACACAACCCCATCGTTACCATGGCAACACAACCCCATGGTTGCCATGGCAACCCAACCCCATGGTTACCATGGCAACAGAACCCCGTAGCTGCCATGGCAACTAAACGCCATGGTTACCATGGCAACACAACCCCATGGTTGCCATGGCAACCCAACCCCAGGGTTACCATGGCAACACAACCCCATGTTTCCCATGGCAACACAACCCCGTGCTTGCCATGGCAACGCAACCCCATGGTTACCATGGCAACACAACCCCATGGTTCCCATGGCAAAACAACCCCGTGGTTGCCAAGGCAACTAAACCCCATAGTTTCCATAGCAACACAACCCCATAGTTACCATGGCAACACAACCCCATGGTTTCCATGGCAACCCAACCCCATAGTTGCCATGGCAACTAAACGCCATGGTTACCATGGCAACCCAACCCCATGGTTACCATGGCAACACAACCCCATGGTTACCACAACAACAACACCGCATGGTTACCGCGGCAACCCAACTGCATGGTTACCACGGCATCTCAACCCCATGGTTGCCATGGCCACTAAACCCCATAGTTTCCACAGCAACACAACCCCGTAGTTACCATGGCAACACAACCCCATCGTTACCATGGCAACACAACCCCATGGTTGCCATGGCAACCCAACCCCATGGTTACCATGGCAACAGAACCCCGTAGCTCCCATGGCAACTAAACGCCATGGTTACCATGGCAACACAACCCCATGGTTGCCATGGCAACCCAACCCCATGGTTACCATGGCAACACAACCCCATGTTTCCCAATGCAACACAACCCCGTGCTTGCCATGGCAACGCAACCCCATGGTTACCATGGCAACCAAACCCCGTGGTTGCCATGGCAACGCAACACCATGGTTGCCATGGCAACACAACCCCATGGTTCCCATGGCAACACAACCCCGTGGTTGCCATGGCAACCCAACCCCATCGTTTCCATGGCAACACAACCCCATGGTTGCCATGGACACACTACCCCATGGTTACAATGGCAACAGAACCCCATAGTTGCCATGGCAACAAAACGCCATGGTTACCATGGCAACACAACCCCATGGTTGCCATGGCAACCCAACCCCATGGTTACCATGGCAACACAACCGCATGGTTACCATCGCAAACCAACCCCATAGTTACCATAGCAACCCAACCCCATAGTTACCATGGCAGCACAACCCCATCGTTACCATGGCAACACAACCCCATGGTTGCCATGGCAACCCAACCCCATGGTTACCATGGCAACAGAACCCCATAGTTGCCATGGCAACAAAACGCCATGGTTACCGTGGCAACACAACTCCATGGTTGCCATGGCAAACCAACCCCAGGGTTACCATGGCAACACAACCCCATGGTTCCCATGGCAACACAACACCGTGGCTGCCATGGCAAGCCAACCCCATTGGTACCATGGCAACACAACCCCATGGTTGCCATGGAAACACTACCCCATGGTTGCCATGGCAACAGAACCCCATAGTTGCCATGGCAACAAAACGCCATGGTTACCATGGCAACACAACCCATGGTTACCATAGCAACCCAACCCCATAGTTACCATGGCAACACAACCCCATGGTTGCCATGGAAACACTACCCCATGGTTGCCATGGCAACAGAACCCCATAGTTGCCATGGCAACAAAACGCCATGGTTGCCATGGCAACAGAACCCCATAATTGCCATGGCTACAAAACGCCGTGGTTACCATGGCAACACAACCCCATGGTTGCCATGGCAACCCAACCCCGTGGTTGCCAAGGCAACTAAACCCCATAGTTTCCAGAGCAACCCAACCCCATAGTTACCATGGCAACACAACCCCATGGTTGCCATGGAAACACTACCCCATGGTTGCCATGGCAACAGAACCCCATAGTTGCCATGGCAACAATACGCCATGGTTACCATGGCAACACAACACCATGGTTGCCATGGCAACCCAACCCCATAGTTTCCATGGCAACTAAACGCCATGGTTACCATGGCAACCCAACCCCATGGTTACCATGGACACAGAACCCCATGGTTACCATAGCAACCAAACCCCGTGGTTGCCATGGCAACAGAACCCCATGGTTACCATGGCAACACAACCCCATGGTTACCACAACATCAACACCGCATGGTTACCACGGCAACCCAACTGCATGGTTACCACGGCATCTCAACCCCATGGTTGCCATGGCAACTAAACCCCATAGTTTCCATAGCAACACAACCCCATCGTTACCATGGCAACACAACCCCATGGTTGCCATGGCAACCCAACCCCATGGTTACCATGGCAACAGAACCCCGTAGCTGCCATGGCAACTAAACGCCATGGTTACCATGGCAACACAACCCCATGGTTGCCATGGCAACCCAACCCCAGGGTTACCATGGCAACACAACCCCATGTTTCCCATGGCAACACAACCCCGTGCTTGCCATGGCAACGCAACCCCATGGTTACCATGGCAACACAACCCCATGGTTCCCATGGTAAAACAACCCCGTGGTTGCCATGGCAACCCAACCCCATCGTTTCCATGGCAACACAACCCCATGGTTGCCATGGAAACACTACCCCATGGTTGCCATGGCAACAGAACCCCATGGTTGCCATGGCAACACAACCCCATGGTTGCCATGGCAACCCAACCCCATGGTTACCATGGCAACACAACCGCATGGTTACCATCGCAACCCAACCCCATAGTTACCATAGCAACCCAACCCCATAGTTACCATGGCAGCACAACCCCATCGTTACCATGGCAACACAACCCCATGGTTGCCATGGCAACCCAACCCCATGGTTACCATGGCAACAGAACCCCATAGTTGCCATGGCAACAAAACGCCATGGTTACCATGGCAACACAACCCCATGGTTGCCATGGCAACCCAACCCCATGGTTACAATGGCAACACAACCGCATGGTTACCATAGCAACACAACCCCATGGTTGCCATGGCAACCCAACCCCATGGTTACCATGGCAACAGAACCCCATAGTTACCATGGCAGCACAACCCCATGGTTACCATGGCAACACAACCCCATGGCTGCCATGGCAACCCAACCCCATGGTTACCATGGCAACACAACCCCATGGTTGCCATGGCAACACAACCCCATGGTTGCCATGGCAACCCAACCCCATGGTTGCCATGGCAAGCCAACCCCATAGTTGCCATGGCAACACAACCCCATGGTTACCATGGCAACTCAACCCCATGGTTGCCATGGCAAGACAACCCCATAGTTGCCATGGCAACACAACCCCATGGTTACCATGGCAACACAAACCCATGGTTGCCATGGCAACCCAACCCCATGGTTACCATGGCAACAGAACCCCATAGTTACCATGGCAGCACAACCCCATCGTTACCATGGCAACACAACCCCATGGTTGCCATGGCAACCCAACCCCATGGTTACCATGGCAACAGAACCCCATAGTTGCCATGGCAACAAAACGCCATGGTTGCCATGGCAACAGACCAACATAGTTTTAATGGCAACAAAACGCCATGGTTACCATGGCAACACAACCCCATGGTTGCCATGGCAACTAAACCCCATAGTTTCCATAGCAACACAACCCCATAGTTACCA
Organism: Netta rufina; assembly: GCF_964035555.1. Lineage (NCBI taxonomy): Eukaryota > Metazoa > Chordata > Aves > Anseriformes > Anatidae > Netta > Netta rufina. Next base: position 141,878 of record NW_028168851.1, on the reverse strand, counting down.
TGGCAACACAACCCCATCGTTACCATGGCAACACAACCCCATGGTTGCCATGGCAACCCAACCCCATGGTTGCCATGGCAACAGAACCCCATAGTTGCCATGGCAACTAAACGCCATGGTTACCATGGCAACACAACCCCATGGTTTCCATGGAAACCCAACCCCATAGTTGCCATGGCAACAAAACGCCATGGTTACCATGGAAACCAAACCCCATGGTTACCATGGACACAGAAACCCATGGTTATCATAGCAACCAATCCCCGTGGTTGCCATGCTAACCCAACCCCATGGTTACCATGGCAACACAACCCCATGGTTCCCATGGCAACACAACCCCGTGGTTGCCATGGCAAGCCAACCCCATCGTTACCATGGCAACACAACCCATGGTTACCATAGCAACCCAACCCCATAGTTACCATGGCAACACAACCCCATGGTTGCCATGGAAACACTACCCCTTGGTTGCCATGGCTACAGAACACCATAGTTGCCATGGCAACAAAACGCCATGGTTTCCATGGCAACAGAACCCCATAGTAGCCATGGCAACAAAACGCCATGGTTTCCATGGCAACAGAACCCCATAATTACCATGGCTACAAAACGCCGTGGTTGCCATGGCAACACAACCCCATGGTTGCCATGGCAACCCAACCCCATGGTTGCCAAGGCAAATAAACCCCATAGTTTCCATAGCAACCCAACCCCATAGACACCATGGCAACACAACCCCATGGTTGCCATGGAAACACTACCCCATGGTTGCCATGGCAACCCAACCCCATAGTTGCCATGGCAACTAAACGCCATGGTTACCATGACAACCCAACCCCTTGGTTACCATGGACACAGAACCCCATGGTTACCATAGCAACCAAACCCCGTGGTTACCATGGCAACACAACCCCATCGTTACCATGGCAACACAACCCCATGGTTGCCATGGCAACCCAACCCCATGGTTACCATGGCAACAGAACCCCGTAGTTGCCATGGCAACTAAACGCCATGGTTACCATGACAACACAACCCCATGGTTGCCATGGCAACCCAACCCCATGGTTACCATGGCAACACAACCCCATGTTTCCCATGGCAACCAAACCCCGTGGTTGCCATGGCAACGCAACCCCATGGTTACCATGGCAACACAACCCCATGGTTCCCATGGCAACACAACCCCGTGGTTGCCATGGCAACCCAACCCCATCGTTTCCATGGGAACACAACCCCATGGTTGCAATGGAAACACTACCCCATGGTTGCCTTGGCAACAGAACCCCATAGTTGCCATGTCAACAAAACGCCATGGTTACCATGGCAACACAACCCCATGGTTACCATCGCAACCCAACCCCATAGTTACCATAGCAACCCAACCCCATAGTTACCATGGCAGCACAACCCCATCGTTACCATGGCAACACAACCCCATGGTTGCCATGGCAACACAACCCCATGGTTACCATGGCAACAGAACCCCATAGTTGCCATGGCAACAGAACCCCATAGTTGCCATGGTAACAAAACGCCATGGTTACCATGGCAACAGAACCCCATAGTTGCCATGGCAACCCAACCCCATGGTTACCATGGCAACACAACCCCATGGTTCCCATGGCAACACAACACCGTGGTTGCCATGGCAAGCCAACCCCATCGTTACCATGGCCACACAACCCATGGTTACCATAGCAACACAACCCCATAGTTACCATGGCAACACAACCCCATGGTTGCCATGGAAACACTACCCCATGGTTGCCATGGCTACAGAACCCCATAGTTGCCATGGCAACAAAACGCCATGGTTGCCATGGCAACAGAACCCCATAATTGCCATGGCTACAAAACGCCGTGGTTGCCATGGCAACACAACCCCATGGTTGCCATGGAAACACTACCCCATGGTTGCCATGGCAACCCAACCCCATAGTTGCCATGGCAACTAAACGCCATGGTTACCATGGCAACCCAACCCCTTGGTTACCATGGACACAGAACCCCATGGTTACCATAGCAACCAAACCCCGTGGTTACCATGGCAACACAACCCCATCGTTACCATGGCAACACAACCCCATGGTTGCCATGGCAACCCAACCCCATGGTTACCATGGCAACAGAACCCCGTAGCTGCCATGGCAACTAAACGCCATGGTTACCATGACAACACAACCCCATGGTTGCCATGGCAACCCAACCCCATGGTTACCATGGCAACACAACCCCATGTTTCCCATGGCAACCAAACCCCGTGGTTGCCATGGCAACGCAACCCCATGGTTACCATGGCAACACAACCCCATGGTTCCCATGGCAACACAACCCCGTGGTTGCCATGGCAACCCAACCCCATCGTTTCTATGGGAACACAACCCCATGGTTGCCATGGAAACACTACCCCGTGGTTGCCATGGCAACAGAACCCCATAGTTGCCATGGCAGCAAAACGCCATGGTTACCATGGCAACACAACCCCATGGTTACCATCGCAACCCAACCCCATAGTTACCATAGCAACCCAACCCCATAGTTACCATGGCAGCACAACCCCATGGTTACCATGGCAACACAACCCCATGGTTGCCATGGCAACACAACCCCATGGTTACCATGGCAACAGAACCCCATAGTTGCCATGGCAACAGAACCCCATAGTTGCCATGGCAACAAAACGCCATGGTTACCATGGCAACAGAACCCCATAGTTGCCATGGCAACCCAACCCCATGGTTACCATGGCAACACAACCCCATGGTTCCCATGGCAACACAACACCGTGGTTGCCATGGCAAGCCAACCCCATCGTTACCATGGCAACACAACCCCATGGTTGCCATGGAAACACTACCCAATGGTTGCCATGGCAACAGAACCCCATAGCTGCCATGGCAACAAAACGCCATGGTTACCATGGCAACACAACCCATGGTTACCATAGCAACCCAAACCCATAGTTACCATGGCAACACAACCCCATGGTTGCCATGGAAACACTACCCCATGGTTGCCATGGCTACAGAACCCCATAGTTGCCATGGCAACAAAACGCCATGGTTTCCATGGCAACAGAACCCCATAGTTGCCATGGCAACAAAACGCCATGGTTGCCATGGCAACAGAACCCCATAATTGCCATGGCTACAAAACGCCGTGGTTGCCATGGCAACACAACCCCATGGTTGCCATGGCAACACAACCCCATGGTTGCCAAGGCAACTAAACCCCATAGTTTCCATAGCAACCCAACCCCATAGACACCATGGCAACACAACCCCAGGGTTGCCATGGAAACACTACCCCATGGTTGCCATGGCAACCCAACCGCATAGTTGCCATGGCAACTAAACGCCATGGTTACCATGGCAACCCAACCCCTTGGTTACCATGGACACAGAACCCCGTGGTTACCATAGCAACCAAACCCCGTGGTTACCATGGCAACACAACCCCATCGTTACCATGGCAACACAACCCCATGGTTGCCATGGCAACCCAACCCCATGGTTACCATGGTAACAGAACCCCGTAGCTGCCATGGCAACTAAACGCCATGGTTACCATGACAACAGAACCCCATGGTTGCCATGGCAACCCAACCCCATGGTTACCATGGCAACACAACCCCATGTTTCCCATGGCAACCAAACCCCGTGGTTGCCATGGCAACGCAACCCCATGGTTACCATGGCAACACAACCCCATGTTTCCCATGGCAACACAACCCCGTGGTTGACATGGCAACCCAACCCCATCGTTTCTATGGGAACACAACCCCATGGTTGCCATGGAAACACTACCCCGTGGTTGCCATGGCAACAGAACCCCATAGTTGCCATGGCAACAAAACGCCATGGTTACCATGGCAACACAACCCCATGGTTACCATCGCAACCCAACCCCATAGTTACCATAGCAACCCAACCCCATAGTTACCATGGCAGCACAACCCCATCGTTACCATGGCAACACAACCCCATGGTTGCCATGGCAACACAACCCCATGGTTACCATGGCAACAGAACCCCATAGTTGCCATGGCAACAGAACCCCATAGTTGCCATGGCAACAAAACGCCATGGTTACCATGGCAACAGAACCCCATAGTTGCCATGGCAACCCAACCCCATGGTTACCATGGCAACACAACCCCATGGTTCCCATGGCAACACAACACCGTGGTTGCCATGGCAAGCCAACCCCATCGTTACCATGGCAACACAACCCCATGGTTGCCATGGAAACACTACCCAATGGTTGCCATGGCAACAGAACCCCATAGCTGCCATGGCAACAAAACGCCATGGTTACCATGGCAACACAACCCATGGTTACCATAGCAACCCAAACCCATAGTTACCATGGCAACACAACCCCATGTTTGCCATGGAAACACTACCCCATGGTTGCCATGGCAACAGAACCCCATAGTTGCCATGGCAACAAAACGCCATGGTTGCCATGGCAACAGAACCCCATAATTGCCATGGCTACAAAACGCCGTGGTTACCATGGCAACACAACCCGATGGTTGCCATGGCAACCCAACCCCATGGTTGCCAAGGCAACTAAACCCCATAGTTTCCATAGCAACACAACCCCATAGTTACCATGGCAACACAACCCCATGGTTTCCATGGCAACCCAACCCCATAGTTGCCATGGCAACTAAACGCCATTGTTACCATGGCAACCCAACCCCATGGTTACCATGGCAACACAACCCCATGGTTACCACAACAACAACACCGCATGGTTACCGCGGCAACCCAACTGCATGGTTACCACGGCATCTCAACCCCATGGTTGCCATGGCCACTAAACCCCAAAGTTTCCACAGCAACCCAACCCCGTAGTTACCATGGCAACACAACCCCATCGTTACCATGGCAACACAACCCCATGGTTGCCATGGCAACCCAACCCCATGGTTACCATGGCAACAGAACCCCGTAGCTGCCATGGCAACTAAACGCCATGGTTACCATGGCAACACAACCCCATGGTTGCCATGGCAACCCAACCCCAGGGTTACCATGGCAACACAACCCCATGTTTCCCAATGCAACACAACCCCGTGGTTGCCATGGCAACGCAACCCCATGGTTACAATGGCAACACAACCCCATGGTTCCCATGGCAAAACAACCCCGTGGTTGCCATGGCAACCCAACCCCATCGTTTCCATGGCAACACAACCCCATGGTTGCCATGGAAACACTACCCCATGGTTGCCATGGCAACAGAACCCCATAGTTGCCATGGCAACAAAACGCCATGGTTACCATGGCAACACAACCCCATGGTTGCCATGGCAACCCAACCCCATGGTTACCATGGCAACAGAACCCCATAGTTACCATGGCAGGACAACCCCATGGTTACCATGGCAACACAACCCCATGGCTGCCATGGAAACCCAACCCCATGGTTACCATGGCAACACAACCCCATGGTTGCCATGGCAACACAACCCCATGGTTGCCATGGCAACCCAACCCCATGGTTGCCATGGCAAGCCAACCCCATAGTTGCCATGGCAACACAACCCCATGGTTACCATGGCAACACAACCCCATGGTTGCCATGGCAAGCCAACCCCATAGTTGCCATGGCAACACAACCCCATGGTTACCATGGCAACACAACCCCATGGTTGCCATGGCAACCCAACCCCATGGTTACCATGGCAACAGAACCCCATAGTTACCATGGCAGCACAACCCCATCGTTACCATGGCAACACAACCCCATGGTTGCCATGGCAACCCAACCCCATGGTTACCATGGCAACAGAACCCCATAGTTGCCATGGCAACAAAACGCCATGGTTACCATGGCAACACAACCCCATGGTTGCCATGGCAACCCAACCCCATGGTTACCATGGCAACAGAACCCCATAGTTACCATGGCAGCACAACCCCATCGTTACCATGGCAACACAACCCCATGGTTGCCATGGAAACACTACCCAATGGTTGCCATGGCAACAGAACCCCATAGTTGCCATGGCAACAAAACGCCATGGTTGCCAAGGCAACAGAACCCCATAGTTGCCATGGCAACAATACGCCATGGTTACCATGGCAACACAACACCATGGTTGCCATGGCAACCCAACCCCATAGTTTCCATGGCAACTAAACGCCATGGTTACCATGGCAACCCAACCCCATGGTTACCATGGACACAGAACCCCATGGTTACCATAGCAACCAAACCCCGTGGTTGCCATGGCAACAGAACCCCATGGTTACCATGGCAACACAACCCCATGGTTACCACAACAACAACACCGCATGGTTACCACGGCAACCCAACTGCATGGTTACCACGGCATCTCAACCCCATGGTTGCCATGGCAACTAAACCCCATAGTTTCCATAGCAACACAACCCCATCGTTACCATGGCAACACAACCCCATGGTTGCCATGGCAACCCAACCCCATGGTTACCATGGCAACAGAACCCCGTAGCTGCCATGGCAACTAAACGCCATGGTTACCATGGCAACACAACCCCATGGTTGCCATGGCAACCCAACCCCAGGGTTACCATGGCAACACAACCCCATGTTTCCCATGGCAACACAACCCCGTGCTTGCCATGGCAACGCAACCCCATGGTTACCATGGCAACACAACCCCATGGTTCCCATGGTAAAACAACCCCGTGGTTGCCATGGCAACCGAACCCCATCGTTTCCATGGCAACACAACCCCATGGTTGCCATGGAAACACTACCCCATGGTTGCCATGGCAACAGAACCCCATAGTTGCCATGGCAACAAAACGCCATGGTTACCATGGCAACACAACCCCATGGTTGCCATGGCAACCCAACCCCATGGTTACCATGGCAACACAACCGCATGGTTACCATCGCAACCCAACCCCATAGTTACCATAGCAACCCAACCCCATAGTTACCATGGCAGCACAACCCCATCGTTACCATGGCAACACAACCCCATGGTTGCCATGGCAACCCAACCCCATGGTTACCATGGCAACAGAACCCCATAGTTGCCATGGCAACAAAACGCCATGGTTACCATGGCAACACAACCCCATGGTTGCCATGGAAACCCAACCCCATGGTTACAATGGCAACACAACCGCATGGTTACCATAGCAACACAACCCCATGGTTGCCATGGCAACCCAACCCCATGGTTACCATGGCAACACAACCCCATAGTTACCATGGCAGCACAACCCCATGGTTACCATGGCAACACAACCCCATGGCTGCCATGGCAACCCAACCCCATGGTTACCATGGCAACACAACCCCATGGTTGCCATGGCAACACAACCCCATGGTTGCCATGGCAACCCAACCCCATGGTTGCCATGGCAAGCCAACCCCATAGTTGCCATGGCAACACAACCCCATGGTTACCATGGCAACTCAACCCCATGGTTGCCATGGCAAGACAACCCCATAGTTGCCATGGCAACACAACCCCATGGTTACCATGGCAACACAAACCCATGGTTGCCATGGCAACCCAACCCCATGGTTACCATGGCAACAGAACCCCATAGTTACCATGGCAGCACAACCCCATCGTTACCATGGCAACACAACCCCATGGTTGCCATGGCAACCCAACCCCATGGTTACCATGGCAACAGAACCCCATAGTTGCCATGGCAACAAAACGCCATGGTTGCCATGGCAACAGACCAACATAGTTTTAATGGCAACAAAACGCCATGGTTACCATGGCAACACAACCCCATGGTTGCCATGGCAACTAAACCCCATAGTTTCCATAGCAACACAACCCCATAGTTACCATGGCAACACAACCCCATCGTTACCATGGCAACACAACCCCATGGTTGCCATGGCAACCCAACCCCATGGTTGCCATGGCAACAGAACCCCATAGTTGCCATGGCAACTAAACGCCATGGTTACCATGGCAACACAACCCCATGGTTTCCATGGAAACCCAACCCCATAGTTGCCATGGCAACAAAACGCCATGGTTACCATGGCAACCAAACCCCATGGTTACCATGGACACAGAAACCCATGGTTATCATAGCAACCAATCCCCGTGGTTGCCATGCTAACCCAACCCCATGGTTACCATGGCAACACAACCCCATGGTTCCCATGGCAACACAACCCCGTGGTTGCCATGGCAAGCCAACCCCATCGTTACCATGGCAACACAACCCATGGTTACCATAGCAACCCAACCCCATAGTTACCATGGCAACACAACCCCATGGTTGCCATGGAAACACTACCCCATGGTTGCCATGGCTACAGAACCCCATAGTTGCCATGGCAACAAAACGCCATGGTTTCCATGGCAACAGAACCCCATAGTTGCCATGGCAACAAAACGCCATGGTTTCCATGGCAACAGAACCCCATAATTACCATGGCTACAAAACGCCGTGGTTGCCATGGCAACACAACCCCATGGTTGCCATGGCAACCCAACCCCATGGTTGCCAAGGCAAATAAACCCCATAGTTTCCATAGCAACCCAACCCCATAGACACCATGGCAACACAACCCCATGGTTGCCATGGAAACACTACCCCATGGTTGCCATGGCAACCCAACCCCATAGTTGCCATGGCAACTAAACGCCATGGTTACCATGACAACCCAACCCCTTGGTTACCATGGACACAGAACCCCATGGTTACCATAGCAACCAAACCCCGTGGTTACCATGGCAACACAACCCCATCGTTACCATGGCAACACAACCCCATGGTTGCCATGGCAACCCAACCCCATGGTTACCATGGCAACAGAACCCCGTAGCTGCCATGGCAACTAAACGCCATGGTTACCATGACAACACAACCCCATGGTTGCCATGGCAACCCAAACCCATGGTTACCATGGCAACACAACCCCATGTTTCCCATGGCAACCAAACCCCGTGGTTGCCATGGCAACGCAACCCCATGGTTACCATGGCAACACAACCCCATGGTTCCCATGGCAACACAACCCCGTGGTTGCCATGGCAACCCAACCCCATCGTTTCCATGGGAACACAACCCCATGGTTGCAATGGAAACACTACCCCATGGTTGCCTTGGCAACAGAACCCCATAGTTGCCATGTCAACAAAACGCCATGGTTACCATGGCAACACAACCCCATGGTTACCATCGCAACCCAACCCCATAGTTACCATAGCAACCCAACCCCATAGTTACCATGGCAGCACAACCCCATCGTTACCATGGCAACACAACCCCATGGTTGCCATGGCAACACAACCCCATGGTTACCATGGCAACAGAACCCTATAGTTGCCATGGCAACAGAACCCCATAGTTGCCATGGTAACAAAACGCCATGGTTACCATGGCAACAGAACCCCATAGTTGCCATGGCAACCCAACCCCATGGTTACCATGGCAACACAACCCCATGGTTCCCATGGCAACACAACACCGTGGTTCCCATGGCAAGCCAACCCCATCGTTACCATGGCAACACAACCCATGGTTACAATAGCAACCCAACCCCATAGTTACCATGGCAACACAACCCCATGGTTGCCATGGCAACAGAACCCCATAGTTGCCATGGCAACACAACCCCATGGTTGCCATGGCAACAGAACCCCATAATTGCCATGGCTACAAAACGCCGTGGTTGCCATGGCAACACAACACCATGGTTGCCATGGCAACCCAACCCCATTGTTGCCAAGGCAACTAAACCCCATAGTTTCCATTGCAACCCAACCCCATAGTTACCATGGCAACACAACCCCATGGTTGCCATGGACACACTACCCCATGGTTACAATGGCAACAGAACCCCATAGTTGCCATGGCAACAAAACGCCATGGTTACCATGGCAACACAACCCCATGGTTGCCATGGAAACACTACCCCATGGTTGCCAAGGCAACTAAACCCCATAGTTTCCATAGCAACACAACCCCATAGTTACCATGGCAACACAACCCCATGGTTTCCATGGCAACCCAACCCCATAGTTGCCATGGCAACTAAACGCCATGGTTACCATGGCAACCCAACCCCATGGTTACCATGGCAACACAACCCCATGGTTACCACAACAACAACACCGCATGGTTACCGCAGCAACCCAACTGCATGGTTACCACGGCATCTCAACCCCATGGTTGCCATGGCCACTAAACCCCATAGTTTCCACAGCAACACAACCCCGTAGTTACCATGGCAACACAACCCCATCGTTACCATGGCAACACAACCCCATGGTTGCCATGGCAACCCAACCCCATGGTTGCCATGGCAACAGAACCCCATAGCTGCCATGGCAACAAAACGCCATGGTTACCATGGCAACACAACCCATGGTTACCATAGCAACCCAAACCCATAGTTACCATGGCAACACAACCCCATGTTTGCCATGGAAACACTACCCCATGGTTGCCATGGCAACAGAACCCCATAGTTGCCATGGCAACAAAACGCCATGGTTGCCATGGCAACAGAACCCCATAATTGCCATGGCTACACAACGCCGTGGTTACCATGGCAACACAACCCGATGGTTGCCATGGCAACCCAACCCCATGGTTGCCAAGGCAACTAAACCCCATAGTTTCCATAGCAACACAACCCCATAGTTACCATGGCAACACAACCCCATGGTTTCCATGGCAACCCAACCCCATAGTTGCCATGGCAACTAAACGCCATGGTTACCATGGCAACCCAACCCCATGGTTACCATGGCAACACAACCCCATGGTTACCACAACAACAACACCGCATGGTTACCGCGGCAACCCAACTGCATGGTTACCACGGCATCTCAACCCCATGGTTGCCATGGCCACTAAACCCCATAGTTTCCACAGCAACACAACCCCGTAGTTACCATGGCAACACAACCCCATCGTTACCATGGCAACACAACCCCATGGTTGCCATGGCAACCCAACCCCATGGTTACCATGGCAACAGAACCCCGTAGCTGCCATGGCAACTAAACGCCATGGTTACCATGGCAACACAACCCCATGGTTGCCATGGCAACCCAACCCCATGGTTACCATGGCAACACAACCCCATGTTTCCCAATGCAACACAACCCCGTGCTTGCCATGGCAACGCAACCCCATGGTTACCATGGCAACCAAACCCCGTGGTTGCCATGGCAACGCAACACCATGGTTGCCATGGCAACACAACCCCATGGTTCCCATGCCAACACAACCCCGTGGTTGCCATGGCAACCCAACCCCATCGTTTCCATGGCAACACAACCCCATGGTTGCCATGGACACACTACCCCATGGTTACAATGGCAACAGAACCCCATAGTTGCCATGGCAACAAAACGCCATGGTTACCATGGCAACACAACCCCATGGTTGCCATGGCAACCCAACCCCATGGTTACCATGGCAACACAACCGCATGGTTACCATCGCAAACCAACCCCATAGTTACCATAGCAACCCAACCCCATAGTTACCATGGCAGCACAACCCCATCGTTACCATGGCAACACAACCCCATGGTTGCCATGGCAACCCAACCCCATGGTTACCATGGCAACAGAACCCCATAGTTGCCATGGCAACAAAACGCCATGGTTACCATGGCAACACAACTCCATGGTTGCCATGGCAACCCAACCCCAGGGTTACCATGGCAACACAACCCCATGGTTCCCATGGAAACACTACCCCATGGTTGCCATGGCAACAGAACCCCATAGTTGCCATGGCAACAAAACGCCATGGTTACCATGGCAACACAACCCATGGTTACCATAGCAACCCAACCCCATAGTTACCATGGCAACACAACCCCATGGTTGCCATGGAAACACTACCCCATGGTTGCCATGGCAACAGAAACCCATAGTTGCCATGGCAACAAAACGCCATGGTTGCCATGGCAACAGAACCCCATGGTTGCCATGGCAACAGAAACCCATAGTTGCCATGGCAACAAAACGCCATGGTTACCATGGCAACACAACCCCATGGTTGCCATGGCAACCCAACCCCATTGTTACCATGGCAACACAACCCCATGTTTCCCATGGCAACAAAACCCCGTGCTTGCCATGGCAACACAACCACATGGTTACCATGGCAACAGAACCCCATAGTTGCCATGGCAACAAAACGCCATGGTTACCATGGCAACACAACTCCATGGTTGCCATGGAAACCCAACCGCAGGGTTACCATGGCAACACAACCCCATGGTTCCCATGGAAACACTACCCCATGGTTGCCATGGCAACAGAACCCCATAGTTGCCATGGCAACAAAACGCCATGGTTACCATGGCAACACAACCCATGGTTACCATAGCAACCCAACCCCATAGTTACCATGGCAACACAACCCCATGGTTGCCATGGAAACACTACCCCATGGTTGCCATGGCAACAGAACCCCATAGTTGCCATGGCAACAAAACGCCATGGTTGCCATGGCAACAGAACCCCATAATTGCCATGGCAAAAAAAACGCCGTGGTTACCATGGTAACACAACCCCATGGTTGCCATGGCAACCCAACCCCATGGTTGCCAAGGCAACTAAACCCCATAGTTTCCAGAGCAACCCAACCCCATAGTTACCATGGCAACACAACCCCATGGTTGCCATGGAAACACTACCCCATGGTTGCCATGGCAACAGAACCCCATAGTTGCAATGGCAACAATACGCCATGGTTACCATGGCAACACAACCCCATGATTTCCATGGCAACCCAACCCCATAGTTGCCATGGCAACTAAACGCCATGGTTACCATGGCAACCCAACCCCATGGTTACCATGGACACAGAACCCCATGGTTACCATAGCAACTAAACCCCGTGGTTGCCATGGCAACCCAACCCCATGGTTACCATGGGAACACAACCCCATGGTTACCACAACAACAACACCGCATGGTTACCACGGCAACCCAATTGCATGGTTACCACGGCATCTCAACCCCACGGTTGCCATGGCAACTAAACCCCATAGTTTCCATAGCAACACAACCCCATAGTTACCATGGCAACACAACCCCATCGTTACCATGGCAACACAAACCCATGGTTGCCATGGCAACCCAACCCCATGGTTACCATGGCAACAGAACCCCGTAGCTGCCATGGCAACTAAACGCCACGGTTACCATGGCAACACAACCCCATGGTTGCCATGGCAACCCAACCCCATTGTTACCATGGCAACACAACCCCATGGTTACCATGGCAACAAAACCCCGTGCTTGCCATGGCAACACAACCACATGGTTACCATGGCAACAGAACCCCATAGTTGCCATGGCAACAAAACGCCATGGTTACCATGGCAACACAACCCCATGGTTCCCATGGCATCCAAACCCCATGGTTACCATGGCAACACAACCCCATGGTTCCCATGGCAACACAACACCGTGGTTGCCATGGCAAGCCAACCCCATCGTTACCATGGCAACACAACCCCATGGTTGCCATGGAAACACTACCCCATGGTTGCCATGGCAACAGAAACCCATAGTTGCCATGGCAACAAAACGCCATGGTTACCATGGCAACACAACCCATGGTTGCCATAGCAACCCAACCCCATAGTTACCATGGCAACACAACCCCATGGTTGCCATGGAAACACTACCCCATGGTTGCCATGGCAACAGAACCCCATAGTTGCCATGGCAACAAAACGCCATGGTTGCCATGGCAACAGAACCCCATAATTGCCATGGCTACAAAACGCCGTGGTTGCCATGGCAACACAACCCCATGGTTGCCATGGCAACCCAACCCCATGGTTGCCAAGGCAACTAAACCCCATAGCTTCCATAGCAACCCAACCCCATAGTTACCATGGCAACACAACCCCATGGTTGCCATGGAAACACTACCCCATGGTTGCCATGGCAACAGAACCCCATAGTTGCCATGGCAACAATACGCCATGGTTACCATGGCAACACAACCCTATGGTTGCCATGGCAACCCAACCCCATAGTTTCCGTGGCAACTAAACGCCATGGTTACCATGGCAACCCAACCCCATGGTTACCATGGACACAGAACCCCATGGTTACCGGAGCAATCAAACCCCGTGGTTGCCATGGCAACCCAATCCCATGGTTACCATGGCAACACAACCCCATGGTTACCACAACAACAACACCGCATGGTTACCACGGCAACCCAACTGCATGGTTACCACGGCATCTCAACCCCATGGTTGCCATGGCAACTAAAACCCATAGTTTCCATAGCAACACAACCCCATAGTTACCATGGCAACACAACCCCATCGTTACCATGGCAACACAACCCCATGGTTGCCATGGCAACCCAACCCCATGGTTACCATGGCAACAGAACGCCGTAGCTGCCATGGCAACTAAACGCCATGGTTACCATGGCAACACAACCCCATGGTTGCCATGGCAACCCAACCCCAGGGTTACCATGGCAACACAACCCCATGTTTCCCATGGCAACACAACCCCGTGCTTGCCATGACAACGCAACCCCATGGTTACCATGGCAACCAAACCCCGTGGTTGCCATGGCAACGCAACACCATGGTTACCATGGCAACACAACCCCATGGTTCCCATGCCAACACAACCCCGTGGTTGCCATGGCAACCCAACCCCATCGTTTCCATGGCAACACAACCCCATGGTTGCCATGGAAACACTACCCCATGGTTGCCATGGCAACAGAACCCCATAGTTGCCATGGCAACAAAACGCCATGGTTACCATGGCAACACAACCCCATGGTTGCCATGGCAACCCAACCCCGTGGTTACCATGGCAACACAACCGCATGGTTACCATCGCAACCCAACCCCATAGTTACCATAGCAACCCAACCCCATAGTTACCATGGCAGCACAACCCCATCGTTACCATGGCAACACAACCCCATGATTGCCATGGCAACCCAACCCCATGGTTACCATGGCAACAGAATCCCATAGTTGCCATGGCAACAAAACGCCATGGTTACCATGGCAACACAACCCCATGGTTGCCATGGCAACCCAACCCCATGGTTACAATGGCAACACAACCGCATGGTTACCATAGCAACCCAACCCCATCGTTACCATGGCAACACAACCCCATGGTTGCCATGGAAACACTACCCCATGGTTGCCATGGCAACCCAACCCCATAGTTGCCATGGCAACAAAACGCCATGGTTGCCATGGCAACAGAACCCCATGGTTGCCATGGCAACAGAAACCCATAGTTGCCATGGCAACAAAACGCCATGGTTACCATGGCAACACAACCCCATGGTTGCCATGGCAACCCAACCCCATGGTTGCCAAGGCAACTAAACCCCATAGTTTCCATAGCAACCCAACCCCATAGTTACCATGGCAACACAACCCCATGGTTGCCATGGAAACACTACCCCATGGTTGCCATGGCAACAGAACCCCATAGTTGCAATGGCAACAATACGCCATGATTACCATGGCAACACAACCCCATGGTTGCCATGGCAACCCAACCCCATAGTTGCCATGGCAACTAAACGCCATGGTTACCATGGCAACCCAACCCCATGGTTACCATGGACACAAAACCCCATGGTTACCATAGCAACCAATCCCCGTGGTTGCCATGCTAACCCAACCCCATGGTTACCACGGCAACCCAACTGCATGGTTACCACGGCATCTCAACACCATGGTTGCCATGGCAACTAAACCCCATAGTTTCCATAGCAACCCAACCCCATAGTTACCATGGCAGCACAACCCCATCGTTACCATGGCAACACAACCCCATGGTTGCCATGGCAACCCAACCCCATGGTTACCATGGCAACAGAACCCCATAGTTGCCATGGCAACAAAACGCCATGGTTACCATCGCAACACAACCCCATGGTTGCCATGGCAACCCAACCCCATGGTTACCATGGCAACACAACCCCATGGTTCCCATGGCAACACAACACCGTGGTTCCCATGGCAAGCCAACCCCATCGTTACCATGGCAACACAACCCATGGTTACAATAGCAACCCAACCCCATAGTTACCATGGCAACACAACCCCATGGTTGCCATGGCAACAGAACCCCATAGTTGCCATGGCAACACAACCCCATGGTTGCCATGGCAACAGAACACCATAATTGCCATGGCTACAAAACGCCGTGGTTGCCATGGCAACACAACACCATGGTTGCCATGGCAACCCAACCCCATTGTTGCCAAGGCAACTAAACACCATAGTTTCCATTGCAACCCAACCCCATAGTTACCATGGCAACACAACCCCATGGTTGCCATGGAAACACTACCCCATGGTTGCCATGGCAACTAAACGCCATGGTTGCCATGGCAACCCAACCCCATGGTTACCATGGAAACAGAACCCCATGGTTACCATAGCAACCAAACCCCGTGGTCACCATGGCAACACAACCCCATCGTTACCATGGCAACACAACCCCATGGTTGCCATGGCAACCCAACCCCATGGTTACCATGGCAACAGAACCCCGTAGCTGCCATGGCAACTAAACGCCATGGTTACCATGGCAACACAACACCATGGCTGCCATGGCAACCCAACCCTATGGTTACCATGGCAACACAACCCCATGTTTCCCATGGTAACAAAACCCCGTGCTTGCCATGGCAACGCAACACCATGGTTACCATGGCAAACAAACCCCGTGGTTGCCATGGCAACGCAACTCCATTGTTACCATGGCAACACAACCCCATGGTTCCCATGGCAACACTACCCCATGGTTGCCATGGCAACAGAACCCCATAGTTGCCATGGCAACAAAACGCCATGGTTACCATGGCAACACAACCCCATGGTTGCCATGGCAACCCAACCCCATGGTTACCATGGCAACACAACCGCATGGTTACCATCGCAACCCAACCCCATAGTTACCATAGCAACCCAACCCCATAGTTACCATGGCAGCACAACCCCATCGTTACCATGGCAACACAACCCCATGGTTTCCATGGCAACCCAACCCCATGGTTACCATGGCAACACAACCCCATGGTTACCATGGCAACACAACCGCATGGTTACCATCGCAACCCAACCCCATAGTTACCATGGAAACACAACCCCATAGTTACCATGGTAGCACAACCCCATCGTTACCATGGCAACACAACCCCATGGTTGCCATGGCAAGCCAACCCCATGGTTACCATGGCAGCACAACCCCATGGTTGCCATGGCAACACAACCCCATGGTTGCCATGGCAACCCAACCCCATAGTTACCATGGCAACACAACCCCATCGTTACCATGGCAGCACAACCCCATAGTTACCATAGCAACCCAACCCCATGGTTACCATGGCAACCCAACCCCATGGTTACCATGGCAACACAACCGCATGGTTACCATCGCAACCCAAACCCATAGTTACCATGGCAACACAACCCCATAGTTACCATGGCAGAACAACCCCATCGTTACCATGGCAACACAACCCCATGGTTGCCATGGCAACCCAACCCCATGGTTACCATGGCAACAGAACCCCATAGTTGCCATGGCAACAAAACGCCATGGTTACCATCGCAACACAACCCCATGGTTGCCATGGCAACCCAACCCCATGGTTACCATGGCAACACAACCCCATGGTTCCCATGGCAACACAACACCGTGGTTCCCATGGCAAGCCAACCCCATCGTTACCATGGCAACACAACCCATGGTTACAATAGCAACCCAACCCCATAGTTACCATGGCAACACAACCCCATGGTTGCCATGGCAACAGAACCCCATAGTTGCCATGGCAACACAACCCCATGGTTGCCATGGCAACAGAACACCATAATTGCCATGGCTACAAAACGCCGTGGTTGCCATGGCAACACAACACCATGGTTGCCATGGCAACCCAACCCCATTGTTGCCAAGGCAACTAAACACCATAGTTTCCATTGCAACCCAACCCCATAGTTACCATGGCAACACAACCCCATGGTTGCCATGGAAACACTACCCCATGGTTGCCATGGCAACTAAACGCCATGGTTGCCATGGCAACCCAACCCCATGGTTACCATGGAAACAGAACCCCATGGTTACCATAGCAACCAAACCCCGTGGTCACCATGGCAACACAACCCCATCGTTACCATGGCAACACAACCCCATGGTTGCCATGGCAACCCAACCCCATGGTTACCATGGCAACAGAACCCCGTAGCTGCCATGGCAACTAAACGCCATGGTTACCATGGCAACACAACACCATGGCTGCCATGGCAACCCAACCCTATGGTTACCATGGCAACACAACCCCATGTTTCCCATGGTAACAAAACCCCGTGCTTGCCATGGCAACGCAACACCATGGTTACCATGGCAAACAAACCCCGTGGTTGCCATGGCAACGCAACTCCATTGTTACCATGGCAACACAACCCCATGGTTCCCATGGCAACACTACCCCATGGTTGCCATGGCAACAGAACCCCATAGTTGCCATGGCAACAAAACGCCATGGTTACCATGGCAACACAACCCCATGGTTGCCATGGCAACCCAACCCCATGGTTACCATGGCAACACAACCGCATGGTTACCATCGCAACCCAACCCCATAGTTACCATAGCAACCCAACCCCATAGTTACCATGGCAGCACAACCCCATCGTTACCATGGCAACACAACCCCATGGTTTCCATGGCAACCCAACCCCATGGTTACCATGGCAACACAACCCCATGGTTACCATGGCAACACAACCGCATGGTTACCATCGCAACCCAACCCCATAGTTACCATGGAAACACAACCCCATAGTTACCATGGTAGCACAACCCCATCGTTACCATGGCAACACAACCCCATGGTTGCCATGGCAAGCCAACCCCATGGTTACCATGGCAGCACAACCCCATGGTTGCCATGGCAACACAACCCCATGGTTGCCATGGCAACCCAACCCCATAGTTACCATGGCAACACAACCCCATCGTTACCATGGCAGCACAACCCCATAGTTACCATAGCAACCCAACCCCATGGTTACCATGGCAACCCAACCCCATGGTTACCATGGCAACACAACCGCATGGTTACCATCGCAACCCAAACCCATAGTTACCATGGCAACACAACCCCATAGTTACCATGGCAGCACAACCCCATCGTTACCATGGCAACACAACCCCATGGTTGCCATGGCAACACAACCCCATGGTTGCCATGGCAACCCAACCCCATGGTTACCATAGCAACCCAAACCCATGGTTACCATGGCAACACAACCGCATGGTTACCATCGCAACCCAACCCCATAGTAACCATAGCAACCCAACCCCATAGTTACCATGGCAGCACAACCCCATCGTTACCATGGCAACACAACCCCATGGTTGCCATGGCAAGCCAACCCCATGGTTACCATGGCAACACAACCGCATGGTTACCATCGCAACCCAACCCCATAGTTACCATAGCAACCCAACCCCATAGTTACCATGGCAACCCAACCCCATGTTTACCATGGCAACACAACCCCATGGTTGCCATGGCAACCCAATCCCATGGTTGCCATGGCAACACAACCCCATGGTTACCATGGCAACACAACACCATGGTTGCCATGGCAACCCAACCCCATGGTTACCATGGCAACAGAACCCCATAGTTACCATGGCAGCACAACCCCATCGTTACCATGGCAACACAACCCCATGGTTGCCATGGCAACCCAACCCCATGGTTACCATGGCAACACAACCCCATGGTTGCCATGGCAACACAACCCCATGGTTGCCATGGCAACCCAACCCCATGGTTGCCATGGCAAGCCAACCCCATAGTTGCCATGGCAACACAACCACATGGTTACCATGGCAACACAACCCCATGGTTGCCATGGCAAGCCAACCCCATAGTTGCCATGGCAACACAACCCCATGGTTACCATGGCAACACAACCCCATGTTTGTCATGGCAACACAACCCCATGGTTACCATGGCAACAGAACCCCATAGTTACCATGGCAGCACAACCCCATCGTTACCATGGCAACACAACCCCATGGTTGCCATGGCAACCCAACCCCATGGTTAGCATGGCAACAGAACCCCCTAGTTGCCATGGGAACAAAACGCCATGGTTACCATGGCAACACAACCCCATGGTTGCCATGGCAACCCAACCCCATGGTTACCATGGCAACAGAACCCCATGGTTACCATGGCAACACAACCGCATGGTTACCATCGCAAACCAACCCCATAGTTACCATGGCAACACAACCCCATAGTTACCATGGCAGCACAACCCCATCGTTACCATGGCAACACAACCCCATGGTTGCCATTGGAACCCAACCCCATGGTTACCATGGCAACAGAACCCCATGGTTACCATGGCAACACAACCCCATGGTTACCATGGCAACACAACCCCATGGTTGCCATGGCAACACAACCCCATGGTTGCCAAGGCAACTAAACCCCATAGTTTCCATAGCAACCCAACCCCATAGTTACCATGGCAACACAACCCCATGGTTGCCATGGAAACACTACCCCATAGTTACCATGGCAACACAACCCCATGGTTGCCATGGAAACACTACCCCATGGTTGCCATGGCAACAGAACCCCATAGTTGCAATGGCAACAATACGCCATGATTACCATGGCAACACAACCCCATGGTTGCCATGGCAACCCAACCCCATGGTTGCCATGGCAACTAAACGCCATGGTTACCATGGCAACCCAACCCCATGGTTACCATGGACACAAAACCCCATGGTTACCATAGCAACCAATCCCCGTGGTTGCCATGCTAACCCAACCCCATGGTTACCACGGCAACCCAACTGCATGGTTACCACGGCATCTCAACACCATGGTTGCCATGGCAACTAAACCCCATAGTTTCCAGAGCAACCCAACCCCATAGTTACCATGGCAGCACAACCCCATCGTTACCATGGCAACACAACCCCATGGTTGCCATGGCAACCCAACCCCATGGTTACCATGGCAACAGAACCCCATAGTTGCCATGGCAACAAAACGCCATGGTTACCATCGCAACACAACCCCATGGTTGCCATGGCAACCCAACCCCATGGTTACCATGGCAACACAACCCCATGGTTACCATGGCAACACAACCCCATGGTTCCCATGGCAACACAACACCGTGGTTCCCATGGCAAGCCAACCCCATCGTTACCATGGCAACACAACCCATGGTTACAATAGCAACCCAACCCCATAGTTACCATGGCAACACAACCCCATGGTTGCCATGGCAACAGAACCCCATAATTGCCATGGCTACAAAACGCCGTGGTTGCCATGGCAACACAACCCCATGGTTGATATGGCAACCCAACCCCATTGTTGCCAAGGCAACTAAACCCCATAGTTTCCATTGCAACCCAACCCCATAGTTACCATGGCAACACAACCCCATGGTTGCCATGGAAACACTACCCCATGGTTGCCATGGCAACTAAACGCCATGGTTACCATGGCAACCCAACCGCATGGTTACCATGGAAACAGAACCCCATGGTTACCATAGCAACCAAACCCCGTGGTTACCATGGCAACACAACCCCATCGTTACCATGGCAACACAACCCCATGGTTGCCATGGCAACCCAACCCCATGGTTACCATGGCAACAGAACCCCGTAGCTGCCATGGCAACTAAACGCCATGGTTACCATGGCAACACAACACCATGGCTGCCATGGCAACCCAACCCTATGGTTACCATGGCAACACAACCCCATGTTTCCCATGGCAACAAAACCCCGTGCTTGCCATGGCAACACAACACCATGGTTACCATGGCAAACAAACCCCGTGGTTGCCATGGCAACGCAACTCCATGGTTCCCATGGCAACACAACCCCATGGTTCCCATGGCAACACAACCCCGTGGTTGCAATGGCAACCCAACCCCATCGTTTGCATGGCAACACAACCCCATGGTTTCCATGGAAACACTACCCCATGGTTGCCATGGCAACAGAACCCCATAGTTGCCATGGCAACAAAACGCCATGGTTACCATGGCAACACAACCCCATGGTTGCCATGGCAACCCAACCACATGGTTACCATGGCAACACAACCGCATGGTTACCATCGCAACCCAACCCCATAGTTACCATAGCAACCCAACCCCATAGTTACCATGGCAGCACAACCCAATCGTTACCATGGCAACACAACCCCATGGTTTCCATGGCAACCCAACCCCATGGTTACCATGGCAACACAACCCCATGGTTACCATGGCAACACAACCGCATGGTTACCATCGCAACCCAACCCCATAGTTACCATGGAAACACAACCCCATAGTTACCATGGCAGCACAACCACATCGTTACCATGGCAACACAACCCCATGGTTGCCATGGCAAGCCAACCCCATGGTTACCATGGCAGCACAACCCCATGGTTGCCATGGCAACACAACCCCATGGTTGCCATGGCAACCCAACCCCATAGTTACCATGGCAACACAACCCCATCGTTACCATGGCAGCACAACCCCATAGTTACCATAGCAACCCAACCCCATCGTTACCATGGCAACACAACCCCATGGTTGCCATGGCAAGCCAACCCCATGGTTACCATAGCAGCACAACCCCATGGTTGCCATGGCAACACAACCCCATGGTTGCCATGGCAACCCAACCCCATAGTTACCATGGCAACACAACCCCATCGTTACCATGGCAGCACAACCCCATAGTTACCATAGCAACCCAACCCCATGGTTACCATGGCAACCCAACCCCATGGTTACCATGGCAACACAACCGCATGGTTACCATCGCAACCCAAACCCATAGTTACCATGGCAACACAACCCCATAGTTACCATGGCAGCACAACCCCATCGTTACCATGGCAACACAACCCCATGGTTGCCATGGCAACACAACCCCATGGTTGCCATGGCAACCCAACCCCATGGTTATCATGGCAACCCAACCCCATGGTTACCATGGCAACACAACCGCATGGTTACCATCGCAACCCAACCCCATAGTAACCATAGCAACCCAACCCCATAGTTACCATGGCAGCAAAACCCCATCGTTACCATGGCAACACAACCCCATGGTTGCCATGGCAACCCAACCCCATGGTTACCATGGCAACACAACCGCACGGTTACCATCGCAACCCAACCCCATAGTTACCATAGCAACCCAACCCCATAGTTACCATGGCAACCCAACCCCATGTTTACCATGGCAACACAACCCCATGGTTGCCATGGCAACCCAACCCCATGGTTGCCATGGCAACACAACCCCATGGTTACCATGGCAACACAACACCATGGTTGCCATGGCAACCCAACCCCATGGTTACCATGGCAACAGAACCCCATAGTTACCATGGCAGCACAACCCCATCGTTACCATGGCAACACAACCCCATGGTTGCCATGGCAACCCAACCCCATGGTTCCCATGGCAACACAACCCCGTGGTTGCAATGGCAACCCAACCCCATCGTTTGCATGGCAACACAACCCCATGGTTTCCATGGAAACACTACCCCATGGTTGCCATGGCAACAGAACCCCATAGTTGCCATGGCAACAAAACGCCATGGTTACCATGGCAACACAACCCCATGGTTGCCATGGCAACCCAACCACATGGTTACCATGGCAACACAACCGCATGGTTACCATCGCAACCCAACCCCATAGTTACCATAGCAACCCAACCCCATAGTTACCATGGCAGCACAACCCAATCGTTACCATGGCAACACAACCCCATGGTTTCCATGGCAACCCAACCCCATGGTTACCATGGCAACACAACCCCATGGTTACCATGGCAACACAACCGCATGGTTACCATCGCAACCCAACCCCATAGTTACCATGGAAACACAACCCCATAGTTACCATGGCAGCACAACCACATCGTTACCATGGCAACACAACCCCATGGTTGCCATGGCAAGCCAACCCCATGGTTACCATGGCAGCACAACCCCATGGTTGCCATGGCAACACAACCCCATGGTTGCCATGGCAACCCAACCCCATAGTTACCATGGCAACACAACCCCATCGTTACCATGGCAGCACAACCCCATAGTTACCATAGCAACCCAACCCCATCGTTACCATGGCAACACAACCCCATGGTTGCCATGGCAAGCCAACCCCATGGTTACCATAGCAGCACAACCCCATGGTTGCCATGGCAACACAACCCCATGGTTGCCATGGCAACCCAACCCCATAGTTACCATGGCAACACAACCCCATCGTTACCATGGCAGCACAACCCCATAGTTACCATAGCAACCCAACCCCATGGTTACCATGGCAACCCAACCCCATGGTTACCATGGCAACACAACCGCATGGTTACCATCGCAACCCAAACCCATAGTTACCATGGCAACACAACCCCATAGTTACCATGGCAGCACAACCCCATCGTTACCATGGCAACACAACCCCATGGTTGCCATGGCAACACAACCCCATGGTTGCCATGGCAACCCAACCCCATGGTTATCATGGCAACCCAACCCCATGGTTACCATGGCAACACAACCGCATGGTTACCATCGCAACCCAACCCCATAGTAACCATAGCAACCCAACCCCATAGTTACCATGGCAGCAAAACCCCATCGTTACCATGGCAACACAACCCCATGGTTGCCATGGCAACCCAACCCCATGGTTACCATGGCAACACAACCGCACGGTTACCATCGCAACCCAACCCCATAGTTACCATAGCAACCCAACCCCATAGTTACCATGGCAACCCAACCCCATGTTTACCATGGCAACACAACCCCATGGTTGCCATGGCAACCCAACCCCATGGTTGCCATGGCAACACAACCCCATGGTTACCATGGCAACACAACACCATGGTTGCCATGGCAACCCAACCCCATGGTTACCATGGCAACAGAACCCCATAGTTACCATGGCAGCACAACCCCATCGTTACCATGGCAACACAACCCCATGGTTGCCATGGCAACCCAACCCCATGGTTACCATGGCAACACAACCCCATGGTTGCCATGGCAACACAACCCCATGGTTGCCATGGCAACCCAACCCCATGGTTGCCATGGCAAGCCAACCCCATAGTTGCCATGGCAACACAACCCCATGGTTACCATGGCAACACAACCCCATGGTTGCCATGGCAAGCCAACACCATAGTTGCCATGGCAACACAACCCCATGGTTACCATGGCAACACAACCCCATGTTTGTCATGGCAACACAACCCCATGGTTACCATGGCAACAGAACCCCATAGTTACCATGGCAGCACAACCCCATCGTTACCATGGCAACACAACCCCATGGTTGCCATGGCAACCCAACCCCATGGTTACCATGGCAACAGAACCCCCTAGTTGCCATGGGAACAAAACGCCATGGTTACCATGGCAACACAACCCCATGGTTGCCATGGCAACCCAACCCCATGGTTACCATGGCAACAGAACCCCATGGTTACCATGGCAACACAACCGCATGGTTACCATCGCAACCCAACCCCATAGTTACCATGGCAACACAACCCCATAGTTACCATGGCAGCACAACCCCATCGTTACCATGGCAACACAACCCCATGGTTGCCATGGCAACCCAACCCCATGGTTACCATGGCAACAGAACCCCATGGTTACCATGGCAACACAACCCCATGGTTACCATGGCAACACAACCCCATGGTTGCCATGGCAAGCCAACCCCATAGTTGCCATGGCAACACAACCCCATGGTTACCATGGCAACACAACCCCATGGTTGTCATGGCAACCCAACCCCATGGTTACCATGGCAACAGAACCCCATAGTTACCATGGCAGCACAACCCCATCGTTACCATGGCAACACAACCCCATGGTTGCCATGGCAAGCCAACCCCATGGTTACCATGGCAGCACAACCCCATGGTTGCCATGGCAACACAACCCCATCGTTACCATGGCAGCACAACCCCATAGTTACCATAGCAACCCAACCCCATGGTTACCATGGCAACCCAACCCCATGGTTACCATGGCAACACAACCGCATGGTTACCATCGCAACCCAAACCCATAGTTACCATGGCAACACAACCCCATAGTTACCATGGCAGCACAACCCCATCGTTACCATGGCAACACAACCCCGTGGTTGCCATGGCAACCCAACCCCATGGTTGCCATGGCAACCCAACCCCATGGTTACCATGGCAACCCAACCCCATGGTTACCATGGCAACACAACCGCATGGTTACCATCGCAACCCAACCCCATAGTAACCATAGCAACCCAACCCCATAGTTACCATGGCAGCACAAACCCATCGTTACCATGGCAACACAACCCCATGGTTGCCATGGCAACCCAACCCCATGGTTACCATGGCAACACAACCGCATGGTTACCATCGCAACCCAACCCCATAGTTACCATAGCAACCCAACCCCATAGTTACCATGGCAACCCAACCCCATGGTTACCATGGCAACACAACCCCATGGTTGCCATGGCAACCCAACCCCATGGTTGCCATGGCAACACAACCCCATGGTTACCATGGCAACACAACCCCATGGTTGCCATGGCAACCCAACCCCATGGTTACCATTGCAACAGAACCCCATAGTTACCATGGCAGCACAACCCCATCGTTACCATGGCAACACAACCCCATGGTTGCCATGGCAACCCAACCCCATGGTTACCATGGCAACACAACCCCATGGTTTCCATGGAAACACAACCCCATGGTTGCCATGGCAACCCAACCCCATGGTTACCATGGCAACAGAACCCCATGGTTACCATGGCAACACAACCCCATGGTTACCATGGCAACACAACCCCATGGTTGCCATGGCAAGCCAACCCCATAGTTGCCATGGCAACACAACCCCATGGTTACCATGGCAACACAACCCCATAGTTGCCATGGCAACCCAACCCCATGGTTACCATGGCAACAGAACCCCATAGTTACCATGGCAGCACAACCCCATCGTTACCATGGCAACACAACCCCACGGTTGCCATGGCAACCCAACCCCATGGTTACCATGGCAACAGAACCCCCTAGTTGCCATGGCAACAAAACACCATGGTTACCATGGCAACACAACCCCATGGTTGCCATGGCAACCCAACCCCATGGTTGCCATGGCAAGCCAACCCCATAGTTGCCATGGCAACCCAACCCCATGGTTACCATGGCAACACAACCCCATGGTTGCCATGGCAACCCAACCCCATGGTTGCCATGGCAAGCCAACCCCATAGTTACCATGGCAGCACAACCCCATCGTTACCATGGCAACACAAACCCATGGTTGCCATGGCAATCTAACCCCATGGTTACCATGGCAACAGAACCCCATAGTTGCCATGGCAACAAAACGCCATGGTTACCATGGCAACACAACCCCATAGTTGCCATGGCAACCCAACCCCATGGTTACCATGGCAACAGAACCCCATAGTTGCCATGGCAACACAACCCCATGGTTACCATGGCAACACAACCCCATGGTTGCCATGGCAACCCAACCCCATGGTTACCATGGCAACAGAACCCCATAGTTGCCATGGCAACACAACCCCATGGTTACCATGGCAATACAACCCCATGGTTCCCATGGCAACACAACACCGTGGTTGCCATGGCAAGCCAACCCCATCGTTACCATGGCAACACAACCCCATGGTTGCCATGGAAACACTACCCCATGGTTGCCATGGCAACAGAACCCCGTAGCTGCCATGGCAACTAAACGCCATGGTTACCATGGCAACACAACCCCATGGTTGCCATGGCAACCCAACCTCATGGTTACCATGGCAACACAACCCCATGTTTCCCATGGAAACACAACCCCGTGCTTGCCATGGCAACCCAACCCCATGGTTACCATGGCAACCAAACCCCGTGGTTGCCATGGCAACGCAACACCATGGTTCCCATGGCAACACAACCCCGTGGTTGCCATGGCAACCCAACCCCATCGTTTCCATGGCAACACAACCCCATGGTTGCCATGGAAACACTACCCCATGGTTGCCATGGCAACAGAACCCCATAGTTGCCATGGCAACAAAACGCCATGGTTACCATGGCAACACAACCCCATGGTTGCCATGGCAAGCCAACCCCATCGATACCATGGCAACACAACCCCATGGTTGCCATGGAAACACTACCTAATGGTTGCCACGGCAACAGAACCCCATAGTTGCCATGGCAACAAAACGCCATGGTTACCATGGCAACACAACCCATGGTTACCATAGCAACCCAACCCCATAGTTACCATGGCAACACAACCCCATGGTTGCCATGGAAACACTACCCCATGGTTGCCATGGCAACAGAACCCCATAGTTGCCATGGCAACAAAACGCCATGGTTGCCATGGCAACAGAACCCCATAATTGCCATGGCTACAAAACGCCGTGGTTGCCATGGCAACACAACCCCATGGTTGCCATGGCAACCCAACCCCATGGTTGCCAAGGCAACTAAACCCCATAGTTTCCATAGCAACCCAACCCCATAGTTACCATGGCAACACAACCCCATGGTTGCCATGGAAACACTACCCCATGGCTGCCATGGCAACAGAACCCCATAGTTGCCAAGGCAACAATACGCCATGGTTACCATGGCAACACAACCCCATGGTTGCCATGGCAACCCAACCCCATAGTTGCCATGGCAACTAAACGCCATGGTTACCATGGCAACCCAACCCCATGGTTACCATGGACACAGAACCCCACGGTTACCATAGCAACCAAACCCCGTGGTTGCCATGCAACCCAACCCCATGGTTACCATGGCAACACAACCCCATGGTTACCACAACAACAACACCGCATGGTTACCACAGCAACACAACTGCATGGTTACCACGGCATCTCAACCCCACGGTTGCCATGGCAACTAAACCCCATAGTTTCCATTGCAACACAACCCCATAGTTACCATGGCAACACAACCCCATCGTTACCATGGCAACACAACCCCATGGTTGCCATGGCAACCCAACCCCATGGTTACCATGGCAACAGAACCCCGTAGCTGCCATGGCAACTAAACGCCATGGTTACCATGGCAACACAACCCCATGGTTGCCATGGCAACCCAACCTCATGGTTACCATGGCAACCAAACCCCGTGGTTGCCATGGCAACGCAACACCATGGTTACCATGGCAACACAACCCCATGGTTCCCATGGCAACACAACCCCGTGGTTGCCATGGCAACCCAACCCCATCGTTTCCATGGCAACACAACCCCATGGTTGCCATGGAAACACTACCCCATGGTTGCCATGGCAACAGAACCCCATAGTTGCCATGGCAACAAAACGCCATGTTTACCATGGCAACACAACCCCATGGTTGCCATGGCAACCCAACCCCATGGTTACCATGGCAACTAAACCCCATAGTTTCCATAGCAACCCAACCCCATAGTTACCATGGCAACACCACCCCATGGTTGCCATGGAAACACTACCCCATGGTTGCCATGGCAACAGAACCCCATAGTTGCCATGGCAACAAAACGCCATGGTTGCCATGGCAACAGAACCCCATAGTTGCCATGGCAACAAAACGCCATGGTTACCATGGCAACACAACCCCATGGTTGCCATGGCAACCCAACCCCATGGCTGCCAAGGCAACTAAACCCCATAGTTTCCATAGCAACCCAACCCCATAGTTACCATGGCAACACCACCCCATGGTTGCCATGGAAACACTACCCCATGGTTGCCATGGCAACGGAACCCCATGGTTGCCATGGCAACAAAACGCCGTGGTTACCATGGCAACACAACCCCGTGGTTGCCATGGCAACCCAATCCCATGGTTACCATGGCAACACAGCCGCATGGTTACCACAACAACACAACCGCATGGTTACCACGGCAACCCAACTGAATGGTTACCATGGCATCTCAACACCATGGTTGCCATGGCAACTAAACCCCATAGTTTCCATAGCAACCCAACCCCATAGTTACCATGGCAACAGAACCCCATCGTTACCATGGCAACACAACCCCATGGTTGCCATGTCAACCCAACCCCATGGTTGCCAAGGCAACTAAACCCCATAGTTTCCATAGCAACCCAACCCCATAGTTACCATGGCAACACAACCCCATGGTTGCCATGGAAACACTACCCCATGGTTGCCATGGCAACAGAACCCCATAGTTGTCATGGCAACAATACGCCATGGTTACCATGGCAACACAACCCCATGGTTGCCATGGCAACCCAACCCCATAGTTGCCATGGCAACTAAACGCCATGGTTACCATGGCAACCCAACCCCATGGTTACCATGGACACAGAACCCCATGGTTACCATAGCAACCAAACCCCGTGGTTGCCATGGCAACCCAACCCCATGGTTACCATGGCAACACAACCCCATGGTTACCACAAAAACAACACCGCATGGTTACCACGGGAACCCAACTGCATGGTTACCATGGCAACACAACCGCATGGTTACCATTGCAACCCAACCCCATAGTTACCATAGCAACCCAACCCCATAGTTACCATGGCAACACAACCCCATCGTTACCATGGCAACACAACCCCATGGTTGCCATGGCAACCCAACCCCATGGTTGCCATGGCAACACAACCCCATGGTTACCATGGCAAGCCAACCCCATAGTTGCCATGGCAACACAACCCCATTATTACCATGGCAACACAACCCCATGGTTGCCATGGCAACCCAACCCCATGGTTGCCATGGCAACACAACCCCATGGTTACCATGGCAACACAACCCCATGGTTGCCATGGCAACCCAACCCCATGGTTACCATGGCAACACAACCCCATAGTTACCATGGCAGCACAACCCCATCGTTACCATGGCAACACAACCCCATGGCTGCCATGGCAAACCAACCCCATGGTTACCATGGCAACACAACCCCATGGTTTCCATGGCAACACAACCCCATGGTTGCCATGGCAACCCAACCCCATAGTTGCCATGGCAACACAACCCCATGGTTACCATGGCAACACAACCCCATGGTTGCCATGGCAAGCCAACCCCATAGTTGGCATGGCAACACAGCCCCATTGTTACCATGGCAACACAACCCCATGGTTGCCATGGCAACCCCACCCCATGGTTGCCATGGCAAGCCAACCCCATAGTTACCATGGCAGCACAACCCCATCGTTACCATGGCAACACAAACCCATGGTTGCCATGGCAACCCAACCCCATGGTTACCATGGCAACAGAACCCCATAATTGCCATGGCAACAAAACGCCATGGTTACCATGGCAACACAACCCCATAGTTGCCATGGCAACCCAACCCCATGGTTACCATGGCAACAGAACCCCATAGTTGCCATGGCAACACAACCCCATCGTTACCATGGCAACACAACGCCATGGTTGCCATGGCAACCCAACCCCATAGTTACCATGGCAACACAACCCCATGGTTCCCATGGCAACACAACACCGTGGTTGCCATGGCAAGCCAACCCCATCGTTACCATGGCAACACAACCCCATGGTTGCCATGGAAACACTACCCCATTGTTGCCATGGCAACAGAACCCCATAGTTGCCATGGCAACAAAACGCCATGGTTACCATGGCAACACAACCCATGGTTACCATAGCAACCCAACCCCATAGTTATCATGGCAGCACAACCCCATGGTTGCCATGGAAACACTACCCCATGGTTGCCATGGCAACAGAACCCCATAGTTGCCATGGCAACAAAACGCCATGGTTGCCATGGCAACAGAACCCCATAATTGCCATGGCTACAAAACGCCGTGGTTAGCATGGCAACACAACCCCATGGTTGCCATGGCAACCCAACCCCATGGTTGCCAAGGCAACTAAACCCCATAGTTTCCATAGCAACCCAACCCCATAGTTACCATGGCAACACAACCGCATGGTTGCCATGGCAACCCAACCCCATGGTTGCCAAGGCAACTAAACCCCATAGTTTCCATAGCAACCCAACCCCATAGTTACCATGGCAACACAACCCCATGGTTGCCATGGAAACACTACCCCATGGCTGCCATGGCAACAGAACCCCATAGTTGCCAAGGCAACAATACGCCATGGTTACCATGGCAACACAACCCCATGGTTGCCATGGCAACCCAACCCCATAGTTGCCATGGCAACTAAACGCCATGGTTACCATGGCAACCCAACCCCATGGTTACCATGGACACAGAACCCCACGGTTACCATAGCAACCAAACCCCGTGGTTGCCATGCAACCCAACCCCATGGTTACCATGGCAACACAACCCCATGGTTACCACAACAACAACACCGCATGGTTACCACAGCAACCCAACTGCATGGTTACCACGGCATCTCAACCCCACGGTTGCCATGGCAACTAAACCCCATAGTTTCCATTGCAACACAACCCCATAGTTACCATGGCAACACAACCCCATCGTTACCATGGCAACACAACCCCATGGTTGGCATGGCAACCCAACCCCATGGTTACCATGGCAACAGAACCCCGTAGCTGCCATGGCAACTAAACGCCATGGTTACCATGGCAACACAACCCCATGGTTGCCATGGCAACCCAACCTCATGGTTACCATGGCAACACAACCCCATGTTTCCCATGGCAACACAACCCCGTGCTTGCCATGGCAACGCAACCCCATGGTTACAATGGCAACCAAACCCCGTGGTTGCCATGGCAACGCAACACCATGGTTACCATGGCAACACAACCCCATGGTTCCCATGGCAACACAACCCCGTGGTTGCCATGGCAACCCAACCCCATCGTTTCCATGGCAACACAACCCCATGGTTTCCATGGAAACACTACCCCATGGTTGCCATGGCAACAGAACCCCATAGTTGCCATGGCAACAAAACGCCATGGTTACCATGGCAACACAACCCCATGGTTGCCATGGCAACCCAACCCCATGGTTACCCTGGCAACTAAACCCCATAGTTTCCATAGCAACCCAACCCCATAGTTACCATGGCAACACCACCCCATGGTTGCCATGGAAACACTACCCCATGGTTGCCATGGCAACAGAACCCCATAGTTGCCATGGCAACAAAACGCCATGGTTGCCATGGCAACAGAACCCCATAGTTGCCATGGCAACAAAACGCCATGGTTACCATGGCAACACAACCCCATGGTTGCCATGGCAACCCAACCCCATGGCTGCCAAGGCAACTAAACCCCATAGTTTCCATAGCAACCCAACCCCATAGTTACCATGGCAACACCACCCCATGGTTGCCATGGAAACACTACCCCATGGTTGCCATGGCAACGGAACCCCATGGTTGCCATGGCAACAAAACGCCATGGTTACCATGGCAACACAACCCCGTGGTTGCCATGGCAACCCAATCCCATGGTTACCATGGCAACACAACCGCATGGTTACCACAACAACACAACCGCATGGTTACCACGGCAACCCAACTGAATGGTTACCATGGCATCTCAACACCATGGTTGCCATGGCAACTAAACCCCATAGTTTCCATAGCAACCCAACCCCATAGTTACCATGGCAACAGAACCCCATCGTTACCATGGCAACACAACCCCATGGTTGCCATGTCAACCCAACCCCATGGTTGCCAAGGCAACTAAACCCAATAGTTTCCATAGCAACCCAACCCCATAGTTACCATGGCAACACAACCCCATGGTTGCCATGGAAACACTACCCCATGGTTGCCATGGCAACAGAACCCCATAGTTGCCATGGCAACAATACGCCATGGTTACCATGGCAACACAACCCCATGGTTGCCATGGCAACCCAACCCCATAGTTGCCATGGCAACTAAACGCCATGGTTACCATGGCAACCCAACCCCATGGTTACCATGGACCCAGAACCCCATGGTTACCATAGCAACCAAACCCCGTGGTTGCCATGGCAACCCAACCCCATGGTTACCATGGCAACACAACCCCATGGTTACCACAAAAACAACACCGCATGGTTACCACAGGAACCCAACTGCATGGTTACCATGGCAACACAACCGCATGGTTACCATTGCAACCCAACCCCATAGTTACCATAGCAACCCAACCCCATAGTTACCATGGCAACACAACCCCATCGTTACCATGGCAACACAACCCCATGGTTGCCATGGCAACCCAACCCCATGGTTGCCATGGCAACACAACCCCATGGTTACCATGGTAAGCCAACCCCATAGTTACCATGGCAACACAACCCCATTATTACCATGGCAACACAACCCCATGGTTGCCATGGCAACCCAACCCCATGGTTGCCATGGTAACACAACCCCATGGTTACCATGGCAACACAACCCCATGGTTGCCATGGCAACCCAACCCCATGGTTACCATGGCAACACAACCCCATAGTTACCATGGCAGCACAACCCCATCGTTACCATGGCAACACAACCCCATGGCTGCCATGGCAAACCAACCCCATGGTTACCATGGCAACACAACCCCATGGTTGCCATGGCAACACAACCCCATGGTTGCCATGGCAACCCAACCCCATAGTTGCCATGGCAACACAACCCCATGGTTACCATGGCAACACAACCCCATGGTTGCCATGGCAAGCCAACCCCATAGTTGGCATGGCAACACAGCCCCATGGTTACCATGGCAACACAACCCCATGGTTGCCATGGCAACCCCACCCCATGGTTGCCATGGCAAGCCAACCCCATAGTTACCATGGCAGCACAACCCCATCGTTACCATGGCAACACAACCCCATGGTTGCCATGGCAACCCAACCCCATGGTTACCATGGCAACAGAACCCCATAATTGCCATGGCAACAAAACGCCATGGTTACCATGGCAACACAACCCCATAGTTGCCATGGCAACCCAACCCCATGGTTACCATGGCAACAGAACCCCATAGTTGCCATGGCAACACAACCCCATCGTTACCATGGCAACACAACGCCATGGTTGCCATGGCAACCCAACCCCATAGTTACCATGGCAACACAACCCCATGGTTCCCATGGCAACACAACACCGTGGTTGCCATGGCAAGCCAACCCCATCGTTACCATGGCAACACAACCCCATGGTTGCCATGGAAACACTACCCCATTGTTGCCATGGCAACAGAACCCCATAGTTGCCATGGCAACAAAACGCCATGGTTACCATGGCAACACAACCCATGGTTACCATAGCAACCCAACCCCATAGTTATCATGGCAACACAACCCCATGGTTGCCATGGAAACACTACCCCATGGTTGCCATGGCAACAGAACCCCATAGTTGCCATGGCAACAAAACGCCATGGTTGCCATCGCAACAGAACCCCATAATTGCCATGGCTACAAAACGCCGTGGTTACCATGGCAACACAACCCCATGGTTGCCATGGCAACCCAACCCCATGGTTGCCAAGGCAACTAAACCCCATAGTTTCCTTAGCAACCCAACCCCATAGTTACCATGGCAACACAACCCCATGTTTGCCATGGAAACACTACCCCATGGTTGCCATGGCAACAGAACCCCATAGTTGCCATGGCAACAATACGCCATGGTTACCATGGCAACACAACCCCATGGTTGCCATGGCAACACAACCCCATAGTTGCCATGGCAACACAACCCCATGGTTGCCATGGCAACCCAACCCCATGGTTACCATGGCAACAGAACCCCGTAGCTGCCATGGCAACTAAACGACATGGTTACCATGGCAACACAACCCCATGGTTGCCATGGCAACCCAACCCCATGGTTACCATGGCAACACAACCCCATGTTTCCCATGGCAACACAACCCCGTGCTTGCCATGGCAACGCAACCCCATGGTTACCATGGCAACCAAACCCCGTGGTTGCCATTGAAACGCAACACCATGGTTACCATGGCAACACAACCCCATGGTTCCCATGGAAACACAACTCCATGGTTACCATGGCAACACAACCCCATGGTTCCCATGGCAACACAACACCGTGGTTGCCATGGCAAGCCAACCCCATCGTTACCATGGCAACACAACCCCATGGTTGCCATGGAAACACTACCCCATGGTTGCCATGGCAACAGAACCCCATAGTTGCCATGGCAACAAAACGCCATGGTTACCATGGCAACACAACCCATGGTTACCATAGCAACCCAACCCCATAGTTACCATGGCAACACAACCCCATGGTTGCCATGGAAACACTACCCCATGGTTGCCATGGCAACAGAACCCCATAGTTGCCATGGCAACAAAACGCCATCGTTGCCATGTCAACAGAACCCCATAATTGCCATGGCTACAAAACGCCGTGGTTGCCATGGCAACACAACCCCATGGTTGCCATGGAAACACAACCCCATGGTTGCCAAGGCAACTAAACCCCATAGTTTCCATAGCAACCCAACCCCATAGTTACCATGGCAACACAACCCCATGGTTGCCATGGAAACACTACCCCATGGTTGCCATGGCAACAGAACCCCATAGTTGCCATGGCAACAGTACGCCATGGTTACCATGGCAACACAACCCCATAGTTACCATGGACGCAGAACGCCATGGTTACCATAGCAACCAAACCCCGTGGTTGCCATGGCGACCCAACCCCATGGTTACCATGGCAACACAACCCCATGGTTCCCATGGCAACACAACCCCGTGGTTGCCATGGCAACCCAACCCCATCGTTTCCATGGCAACACAACCCCATGGTGGCCATGGCAACACAACCCCGTGCTTGCCATGGCAACGCAACCCCATGGTTACCATGGCAACCAAACCCCGTGGTTGCCATGGCAACGCAACACCATGGTTACCATGGCAACACAACCCCATGGTTCCCATGGCAACACAACCCCGTGGTTGCCATGGCAACCCAACCCCATCGTTTCCATGGCAACACAACCCCATGGTTGCCATGGAAACACTACCCCATGGTTGCCATGGCAACAGAACCCCATAGTTGCAATGGCAAAAAAACGCCATGGTTACCATGGCAACACAACCCCATGGTTGCCATGGCAACCCAACCCCATGGTTACCATGGCAACTAAACCCCATAGTTTCCATAGCAACCCAACCCCATAGTTACCATGGCAACACCACCCCATGGTTGCCATGGAAACACTACCCCATGGTTGCCATGGCAACAGAACTCCATAGTTGCCATGGCAACAAAACGCCATGGTTGCCATGGCAACAGAACCCCATAGTTGCCATGGCAACAAAACGCCATGGTTACCATGGCAACACAACCCCATGGTTGCCATGGCAACCCAACCCCATGGTTGCCAAGGCAACTAAACCCCATAGTTTCCATAGCAACCCTACCCCATAGTTACCATGGCAACACCACCCCATGGTTGCCATGGAAACACTACCCCATGGTTGCCATGGCAACAGAACCCCATAGTTGCCATGGCAACTAAACGCCATGGTTACCATGGCAACACAACCCCATGGTTGCCATGGCAACCCAACCCCATGGTTACCATGGCAACACAACCCCATGGTTCCCATGGCAACACAACACCGTGGTTGCCATGGCAAGCCAACCCCATCGTTACCATGGCAACACAACCCCATGGTTGCCATGGAAACACTACCCCATGGTTGCCATGGCAACAGAACCCCATAGTTGCCATGGCAACAAAACGCCATGGTTACCATGGCAACACAACCCATGGTTACCATAGCAACCCAACCCCATAGTTACCATGGCAACACAACCCCATGGTTGCCATGGAAACACTACCCCATGGTTGCCATGGCAACAGAACCCCATTGTTGCCATGGCAACAAAACGCCATGGTTGCCATGGCAACAGAACCCCATAATTGCCATGGCTACAAAACGCCGTGGTTGCCATGGCAACACAACCCCATGGTTGCCATGGCAACACAACCCCATGGTTGCCAAGGCAACTAAACCCCATAGTTTCCATAGCAACCCAACCCCATAGTTACCATGGCAACACAACCCCATGGTTGCCATGGAAACACTACCCCATGGTTGCCATGGCAACAGAACCCCATAGTTGCCATGGCAACAATACGCCATGGTTACCATGGCAACACAACCCCATGGTTGACATGGCAACCCAACCCCATAGTTGCCATGGCAACTAAACGCCATGGTTACCATGGCAACCCAACCCCATGGTTACCATGGACACAGAACCCCATGGTTACCATAGCAACCAAACCGCGTGGTTGCCATGGCAACCCAACCCCATGGTTACCATGGCAACACAACCCCATGGTTACCACAACAACAACACCGCATGGTTACCACGGCAACCCAACTGCATGGTTACCACGGCATCTCAACCCCACGGTTGCCATGGCAACTAAACCCCATAGTTTCCATAGCAACACAACCCCATAGTTACCATGGCAACACAACCCCATCGTTACCATGGCAACACAACCCCATGGTTGCCATGGCAACAGAACCCCGTAGCTGCCATGGCAACTAAACGCCATGGTTACCATGGCAACACAACCCCATGGTTCCCATGGCAACCCAACCCCATGGTTACCATGGCAACACAACCCCATAGTTCCCATGGCAACACAACCCCGTGCTTGCCATGGCAACCCAACCCCATCGTTTCCATGGCAACACAACCCCATGGTTGCCATGGAAACACTACCCCATGGTTGCCATGGCAACAGAACCCCATAGTTGCCATGGTAACAAAACGCCATGGTTACCATGGCAACACAACCCCATGGTTGCCATGGCAACCCAACCCCATGGTTACCATGGCAACTAAACCCCATAGTTTCCATAGCAACCCAACCCCATAGTTACCATGGCAACACCACCCCATGGTTGCCATGGAAACACTACCCCATGGTTGCCATGGTAACAGAACCCCATAGTTGCCATGGCAACAAAACGCCATGGTTACCATGGCAACACAACCCCATGGTTGCCATGGCAACCCAACCCCATGGTTACCATGGCAACACATCCGCATGGTTACCATCGCAACCCAACCCCATAGTTACCATAGCAACCCAACCCCATAGTTACCATGGCAACACCACCCCATGGTTGCCATGGAAACACTACCCCATGGTTGCCATGGCAACAGAACCCCATGGTTGCCATGGCAACAAAACGCCATGGTTACCATGGCAACACAACCCCGTGGTTGCCATGGCAACCCAATCCCATGGTTACCATGGCAACACAACCGCATGGTTACCACAACAACACAACCGCATGGTTACCACGGCAACCCAACTGAATGGTTACCATGGCATCTCAACACCATGGTTGCCATGGCAACTAAACCCCATAGTTTCCATAGCAACCCAACCCCATAGTTACCATGGCAACAGAACCCCATCGTTACCATGGCAACACAACCCCATGGTTGCCATGGCAACACAACCCCATGGTTGCCAAGGCAACTAAACCCCATAGTTTCCATAGCAACCCAACCCCTTAGTTACCATGGCAACACAACCCCATGGTTGCCATGGAAACACTACCCCATGGTTGCCATGGCAACAGAACCCCATAGTTGCCATGGCAACAATACGCCATGGTTACCATGGCAACACAACCCCATGGTTACCATGGCAACACAACCCCATGGTTGCCATGGAAACCCAACACCATGGTTACCATGGCAACAGAACCCCGTAGCTGCCATGGCAACTAAACGCCATGGTTACCATGGCAACACAACCCCATGGTTCCCATGGCAACCCAACCCCATGGTTACCATGGCAACACAACCCCATGGTTCCCATGGCAACACAACCCCGTGGTTGCCATGGCAACCCAACCCCATGGTTACCATGGCAACCAAACCCCGTGGTTGCCATGGCAACCCAACCCCATCGTTACCATGGCAACACAACCCCATGGCTGCCATGGCAAACCAACCCCATGGTTACCATGGCAACACAACCCCATGGTTGCCATGGCAACACAACCCCATGGTTGCCATGGCAACCCAACCCCATGGTTGCCATGGCAACACAACCCCATGGTTACCATGGCAACACAACCCCATGGTTGCCATGGCAAGCCAACCCCATAGTTGGCATGGCAACACAGCCCCATGGTTACCATGGCAACACAACCCCATGGTTGCCATGGCAACCCAACCCCATGGTTACCATGGCAACAGAACCCCATAGTTACCTTGGCAGCACAAACGCATCGTTACCATGGCAACACAACCCCATGGTTGCCATGGCAACGCAACCCCATGGTTACCATGGCAACAGAACCCCATAGTTGCCATGGCAACAAAACGCCATGGTTACCATGGCAACACAACCCCATGGTTGCCATGGCAACCCAACCCCATGGTTGCCATGGCAAGCCAACCCCATAGTTGCCATGGCAACACAACCCCATGGTTACCATGGTAACAGAACCCCATAGTTGCCATGGCAACACAACCCCATCGTTACCATGGCAACACAACCCCATGGTTGCCATGGCAACCCAAACCCATAGTTACCATGGCAACACAACCCCATGGTTCCCATGGCAACACAACACCGTGGTTGCCATGGCAAGCCAACCCCATCGTTACCATGGCAACACAACCCCAAGGTTGCCATGGAAACACTACCCCATGGTTGCCATGGCAACAGAACCCCATAGTTGCCATGGCAACAAAACGCCATGGTTACCATGGCAACACAACCCATGGTTACCATAGCAACCCAACCCCATAGTTATCATGGCAACACAATCCCATGGTTGCCATGGAAACACTACCCCATGGTTGCCATGGCAACAGAACCCCATAGTTGCCATGGCAACAAAACGCCATGGTTGCCATGGCAACAGAACCCCATAATTGCCATGGCTACAAAACGCCGTGGTTACCATGGCAACACAACCCCATGGTTGCCATGGCAACCCAACTCCATGGTTGCCAAGGCAACTAAACCCCATAGTTTCCATAGCAACCCAACCCCATAGTTACCATGGCAACACAACCCCATGGTTGCCATGGAAACACTACCCCATGGTTGCCATGGCAACAGAACCCCATAGTTGCCATGGCAACAATACGCCATGGTTACCATGGCAACACAACCCCATGGTTGCCATGGCAACCCAACCCCATAGTTGCCATGGCAACTAAACGCCATGGTTACCATGGCAACCCAACCCCATGGTTACCATGGCAACCCAACCCCATAGTTACCATGGCAACACAACCCCATCGTTACCATGGCAACACAACCCCATGGTTGCCATGGCAACCCAACCCCATGGTTACCATGGCAACAGAACCCCGTAGCTGCCATGGCAACTAAACGACATGGTTACCATGGCAACACAACCCCATGGTTGCCATGGCAACCCAACCCCATGGTTACCATGGCAACACAACCCCATGTTTCCCATGGCAACACAACCCCGTGCTTGCCATGGCAACGCAACCCCATGGTTACCATGGCAACCAAACCCCGTTGTTGCCATTGAAACGCAACACCATGGTTACCATGGCAACACAACCCCATGGTTCCCATGGAAACACAACCCCATGGTTACCATTGCAACACAACCCCATGGTTCCCATGGCAACACAACACCGTGGTTGACATGGCAAGCCAACCCCATCGTTACCATGGCAACACAACCCCATGGTTGCCATGGAAACACTACCCCATGGTTGCCATGGCAACAGAACCCCATAGTTGCCATGGCAACAAAACGCCATGGTTACCATGGCAACACAACCCATGGTTACCATAGCAACCCAACCCCATAGTTACCATGGCAACACAACCCCATGGTTGCCATGGAAACACTACCCCATGGTTGCCATGGCAACAGAACCCCATAGTTGCCATGGCAACAAAACGCCATGGTTGCCATGGCAACAGAACCCCATAATTGCCATGGCAACCCAACCCCATAGTTGCCATGGCAACTAAACGCCATGGTTACCATGGCAACACAACCCCATGGTTGCCATGGAAACACTACCCCATGGTTGCCATGGCAACAGAACCCCATAGTTGCCATGGCAACAATACGCCATGGTTACCATGGCAACACAACCCCATGGTTGCCATGGCAACCCAACCCCATAGTTGCCATGGCAACTAAACGCCATGGTTACCATGGCAACCCAACCCCATGGTTACCATGGACACAGAACGCCATGGTTACCATAGCAACCAAACCCCGTGGTTGCCATGGCAACCCAACCCCATGGTTACCATGGCAACACAACCCCATGGTTCCCATGGCAACACAACCCCGTGGTTGCCATGGCAACCCAACCCCATCGTTTCCATGGCAACACAACCCCATGGTTGCCATGGCAACACAACCCCGTGCTTGCCATGGCAACACAACCCCATGGTTCCTATGGCAACACAACCCCGTGGTTGCCATGGCAACCCAACCCGATCGTTTCCATGGCAACACAACCCCATGGTTGCCATGGAAACACTACCCCATGGTTGCCATGGCAACAGAACCCCATAGTTGCAATGGCAACAAAACGCCATGGTTACCATGGCAACACAACCCCATGGTTCCAATGGCAACACAACCCCATGGTTACCATGGCAACTAAACCCCATAGTTTCCATAGCAACCCAACCCCATAGTTACCATGGCAACACCACCCCATGGTTGCCATGGAAACACTACCCCATGGTTGCCATGGCAACAGAACTCCATAGTTGCCATGTCAGCAAAACGCCATGGTTGCCATGGCAACAGAACCCCATAGTTGCCATGGCAACAAAACGCCATGGTTACCATGGCAACACAACCCCATGGTTGCCATGGCAACCCAACCCCATGGTTGCCAAGGCAACTAAACCCCATAGTTTCCATAGCAACCCAACCCCATAGTTACCATGGCAACACCACCCCATGGTTGCCATGGAAACACTACCCCATGGTTGCCATGGCAACAGAACCCCATAGTTGCCATGGCAACTAAACGCCATGGTTACCATGGCAACACAACCCCATGGTTGCCATGGCAACCCAACCCCATGGTTACCATGGCAACACAACCCCATGGTTCCCATGGCAACACAACACCGTGGTTGCCATGGCAAGCCAACCCCATCGTTACCATGGCAACACAACCCCATGGTTGCCATGGAAACACTACCCCATGGTTGCCATGGCAACAGAACCCCATAGTTGCCATGGCAACAAAACGCCATGGTTACCATGGCAACACAACCCATGGTTACCATAGCAACCCAACCCCATAGTTACCATGGCAACACAACCCCATGGTTGCCATGGAAACACTACCCCATGGTTGCCATGGCAACAGAACCCCATTGTTGCCATGGCAACAAAACGCCATGGTTGCCATGGCAACAGAACCCCATAATTGCCATGGCTACAAAACGCCGTGGTTGCCATGGCAACACAACCCCATGGTTGCCATGGCAACACAACCCCATGGTTGCCAAGGCAACTAAACCCCATAGTTTCCATAGCAACCCAACCCCATAGTTACCATGGCAACACAACCCCATGGTTGCCATGGAAACACTACCCCATGGTTGCCATGGCAACAGAACCCCATAGTTGC
Source organism: Netta rufina (assembly GCF_964035555.1). Taxonomy (NCBI): domain Eukaryota; kingdom Metazoa; phylum Chordata; class Aves; order Anseriformes; family Anatidae; genus Netta; species Netta rufina. The sequence goes on along the minus strand of NW_028168851.1, from coordinate 98,177 downwards.
CATGGCAACAATACGCCATGGTTACCATGGCAACACAACCCCATGGTTGCCATGGCAACTAAACGCCATGGTTACCATGGCAACCCAACCCCATGGTTACCATGGACACAGAACCCCATGGTTACCATAGCAACCAAACCCCGTGGTTGCCATGGCAACCCAACCCCATGGTTACCATGGCAACACAACCCCATGGTTACCACAACAACAACACCGCATGGTTACCACGGCAACCCAACTGCATGGTTACCACGGCATCTCAACCCCACGGTTGCCATGGCAACTAAACCCCGTAGTTTCCATAGCAACACAACCCCATAGTTACCATGGCAACACAACCCCATCGTTACCATGGCAACACAACCCCATGGTTGCCATGGCAACAGAACCCCGTAGCTGCCATGGCAACTAAACGCCATGGTTACCATGGCAACACAACCCCATGGTTCCCATGGCAACCCAACCCCATGGTTACCATGGCAATACAACCCCATGTTTCCCATGGCAACACAAACCCGTGCTTGCCATGGCAACCCAACCCCATCGTTTCCATGGCAACACAACCCCATGGTTGCCATGGAAACACTACCCCATGGTTGCCATGGCAACAGAACCCCATAGTTGCCATGGCAACAATACGCCATGGTTACCATGGCAACACAACCCAATGGTTACCATGGCAACACAACCCCACGGTTGCCATGGAAACCCAACCCCTTGGTTACCATGGCAACAGAACCCCGTAGCTGCCATGGCAACTAAACGCCATGGTTACCATGGCAACACAACCCCATGGTTCCCATGGCAACCCAACCCCATGGTTACCATGGAAACACAACCCCATGGTTCCCATGGCAACACAACCCCGTGGTTGCCATGGCAACCCAACCCCATGGTTACCATGGCAACCAAACCCCGTGGTTGCCATGGCAACCCAACCCCATCGTTTCCATGGCAACACAACCCCATGGTTGCCATGGAAACACTACCCCATGGGTGCCATGGGAACAGAACCCCATAGTTGCCATGGCAACAAAACGCCATGGTTACCATGGCAACACAACCCCATGGTTGCCATGGCAACCCAACCCCATGGTTACCATGGCAACTAAACCCCATAGTTTCCATAGCAACCCAACCCCATAGTTACCATGGCAACACCACCCCATGGTTGCCATGGAAACACTACCCCATGGTTGCCATGGCAACAGAACCCCATAGTTGCCATGGCAACAAAACGCCATGGTTGCCATGGCAACAGAACCCCATAGTTGCCATGGCAACAAAACGCCATGGTTACCACGGCAACACAACCCCGTGGTTGCCATGGCAACCCAATCCCATGGTTACCATGGCAACACAACCGCATGGTTACCACAACAACAGAACCGCATGGTTACCACGGCAACCCAACTGAATGTTTACCATGGCATCTCAACACCATGGTTGCCATGGCAACTAAACCCCATAGTTTCCATAGCAACCCAACCCCATAGTTACCATGGCAACACAACCCCATCGTTACCATGGCAACACAACCCCATGGTTGCCATGGCAACACAACCCCATAGTTGCCATGGCAACTAAACGCCATGGTTACCATGGCAACACAACCCCATGGTTGCCATGGCAACACAACCCCACGGTTACCATAGCAACCAAACCCCGTGGTTGCCATGGCAACACAACCCCATGGTTAACATGGCAACACAACCCCATGGTTCCCATGGCAACACAATCCCGTGGTTGTCATGGCAACCCAACCCCATCGTTACTATGACAACACAACCCCATGGTTGCCATGGAAAAACTACCCCGTGATTGCCATGGCAACACAACCCCATCGTTACCATGGCAACACAACCCCATAATTGCCATTCCAAGAGAACTGCCTGGTTACCATTGCAACCCAACCCCATCGTTACCATGGCAACCCAACCCCATGGTTGCCTTGGAAACACTACCCCAAGGTTGCCATGGCAACAGAACCCCATAGTTGCCATGGCAACAAAACGCCATGGTTACCATGGCAACACAACCCCATGGTTGCCATGGCAACCCAACCCCATGGTTACCATGGCAACACAACCGCATGGTTACCATAGCAACCCAACCCCATAGTTACCATGGCAACACAAACCCATGGTTGTCATGGAAACACTACCCCATGGTTGCTATGGCAACAGAACACCATAGTTGCCATGGCAACAAAACGCCATGGTTACCATGGCAACAGAACCCCATAGTTGCCATGGCAACAAAACGCCATGGTTACCATGGCAACACAACCCCATGGTTGCCAAGGCAACTAAACCCCATAGTTTCTATAGCAACCCAACCCCATGGTTACCATGGCAACACAACCCCATGGTTGCCATGGAAACACTACTTCATGGTTGCCATGGCAACAGAACCCCATAGTTGCCATGGCAACAAAACGCCATTGTTACCATGGCAACACAACCCCATGGTTACCATGGACACAGAACCCCATGGTTACCATAGCAACCAAACCCCGTGGTTTCCATGGCAACCCAACACCATGGTTACCACGGCAACCCAACTGCATGGTTACCACGGCATCTCAACCCCATGGTTCCCATGGCAAAACAACCCCATGGTTGCCATGGAAACACTACCCCATGGTTACCATGGCAACAGAACCCCGTAGCTGCCATGGTAACTAAACGCCATGGTTACCATGGCAACACAACCCCATGGTTGCCATGGCAACCCAACCCCATGGTTACCATGGCAACACAACCCCATGTTTCCCATGGCAACACAACCCCGTGCTTGCCATGGCAACGCAACCCCATGGTTACCATGGCAACCAAACCCCGTGGTTGCCATGGCAACGCAACACCATGGTTACCATGGCAACACAACCCCATGGTTCCCATGGCAACACAACCCCGTGGTTGCCATGGCAACCCAACCCCATCGTTTCCATGGCAACACAACCCCAATGTTCCCATGGAAACACTACCCCATGGTTGCCATGGCAACAGAACCCCATAGTTGCAATGGCAACAAAACGCCATGGTTACCATGGCAACACAACCCCATGGTTGCCATGGCAACCCAACCCCATGGTTACCATGGCAACCAAACCCCATAGTTTCCATAGCAACCCAACCCCATAGTTACCATGGCAACACCACCACATGGTTGCCATGGAAACACTACCCCATGGTTGCCATGGCAACAGAACCCCATAGTTGCCATGGCAACAAAACGCCATGGTTGCCATGGCAACAGAATCCCATAGTTGCCATGGCAACAAAACGCCATGGTTACCATGGCAACACAACCCCATGGTTGCCATGGCAACCCAACCCCATGGTTGCCAAGGCAACTAAACCCCATAGTTTCCATAGCAACCCAAACCCATAGTTACCATGGCAACACCACCCCATGGTTTCCATGGAAACACTACCCCATGGTTGCCATGGAAACACTACCCCATGGTTGCCATGGCAACAGAACCCCATAGCTGCCATGGCAACAAAACGCCATGGTTACCATGGCAACACAACCCATGGTTACCATAGCAACCCAACCCCATAGTTACCATGGCAACAAAACCCCATGGTTGCCATGGAAACACTACCCCATGGTTGCCATGGCAACAGAACCCCATAGTTGACATGGCAAAAAAACGCCATGGTTGCCATTGCAACAGAACCCCATAATTGCCATGGCTACAAAACGCCGTGGTTACCATGGCAACACAACCCCATGGTTGCCATGGCAACCCAACCCCATGGTTGCCAAGGCAACTAAACCCCATAGTTTCCATAGCAACCCAACCCCATAGTTACCATGGCAACACAACCCCATGGTTGCCATGGAAACACTACCCCATGGTTGCCATGGCAACAGAACCCCATAGTTGCCATGGCAACAATACGCCATGGTTACCATGGCAACACAACCCCATGGTTGCCATGGCAACCCAACCCCATAGTTGCCATGGCAACTAAACGCCATGGTTACCATGGCAACCCAAACCCATGGTTACCATGGCAACCCAAACCCATGGTTACCATGGACACAGAACCCCATGGTTACCATAGCAACCAAACCCCGTGGTTGCCATGGCAACCCAACCCCATGGTTACCATGGCAACACAACCCCATGGTTACCACAAAAACAACACCGCATGGTTACCACGGGAACCCAACTGCATGGTTCCCATGGCAACACAACCCCGTGGTTGCCATGGCAACCCAACCCCATCGTTTCCATGGCAACACAACCCCATGGTTGCCATGGCAACCAAACCCCGTGGTTGCCATGGCAACGCAACACCACGGTTACCATGGCAACACAACCCCATGGTTCCCATGGCAACACAACCCCGTGGTTGCCATGGCAACCCAACCCCATCGTTTCCATGGCAACACAACCCCATGGTTGCCATGGAAACACTACCCCATGGTTGCCATGGCAACAGAACCCCATAGTTGCCATGGCAACAAAACGCCATGGTTACCATGGCAACACAACCCCATGGTTGCCATGGCAACCCAACCCCATGGTTACCATGGCAGCACAACCGCATGGTTACCACAGCAACCCAACCCCATAGTTACCATGGCAACACAACCCCATGGTTGCCATGGAAACACTACCCCATGGTTCCCATGGCAACAGAACACCATAGTTGCCATGGCAACAAAACGCCATGGTTACCATGGCAACAGAACCACATAGTTGCCATGGCAACAAAACGCCATGGTTACCATGGCAACACAACCCCATGGTTGCCATGGAAACACTACCCCATGGTTGCCATGGAAACACTACCCCATGGTTGCCATGGCAACAGAACCCCATAGCTGCCATGGCAACAAAACGCCATGGTTACCATGGCAACACAACCCATGGTTACCATAGCAACCCAACCCCATAGTTACCATGGCAACACAACACCATGGTTGCCATGGAAACACTACCCCATGGTTGCCATGGCAAAAGAAACCCATAGTTGACATGGCAAAAAGACGCCATGGTTGCCATGGCAACAGAACCCCATAATTGCCATGGCTACAAAACGCCGTGGTTACCATGGCAACACAACCCCATGGTTGCCATGTCAACCCAACCCCATGGTTGCCAAGGCAACTAAACCCCATAGTTTCCAGAGCAACCCAACCCCATAGTTACCATGGCAACACAACCCCATGGTTGCCATGGAAACACTACCCCATGGTTGCCATGGCAACAGAACCCCATAGTTGCCATGGCAACAATACGCCATGGTTACCATGGCAACACAACCCCATGGTTGCCATGGCAACCCAACCCGATAGTTGCCATGGCAACTAAACGCCATGGTTACCATGGCAACCCAACCCCATGGTTACCATGGACACAGAACCCCATGGTTACCATAGCAACCAAACCCCGTGGTTGCCATGGCAACCCAACCCCATGGTTACCATGGCAACACAACCCCATGGTTACCACAAAAACAACACCGCATGGTTACCACGGGAACCCAACTGCATGGTTACCATGGCAACACAACCGCATGGTTACCATCGCAACCCAACCCCATAGTTACCATGGCAACACAACCCCATCGTTACCATGGCAACACAACCCCATGGTTGCCATGGCAACCCAACCCCATGGTTGCCATGGCAACACAACCCCATGGTTACCATGGCAAGCCAACCCCATAGTTGCCATGGCAACACAACCCCATGGTTACCATGGCAACACAACCCCATGGTTGCCATGGCAACCCAACCCCATGGTTGCCATGGCAACACAACCCCATGGTTACCATGGCAACACAACCCCATGGTTGCCATGGCAACACAACCCCATGGTTAACATGGCAACAGACCCCATAGTTACCATGGCAGCACAACCCCATCGTTACCATGGCAACACAACCCCATGGCTGCCATGGCAAACCAACCCCATGGTTACCATGGCAACAAAACCCCATGGTTGCCATGGCTACACAACCCCATGGTTGCCATGGCAACCCAACCCCATAGTTGCCATGGCAACACAACCCCATGGTTACCATGGCAACACAACCCCATGGTTGCCATGGCAACCCAGCCCCATAGTTGCCATGGCAACACAGCCCCATGGTTACCATGGCAACACAACCCCATGGTTGCCATGGCAACTCAACCCCATGGTTACCATGGCAACAGAACCCCATAGTTGCCATGGCAACAAAACGCCATGGTTACCATGGCAACACAACCCCATGGTTGCCATGGCAACCCAACCCCATGGTTGCCATGGCAAGCCAACCCCATAGTTGCCATGGCAAAACAACCCTATGGTTACCATGGCAACACAACCCCATGGTTGCCATGGCAACCCCACCCCATGGTTGCCATGGCAAGCCAACCCCATAGTTACCATGGCAGCACAAACCCATCGTTACCATGGCAACACAACCCCATGGTTGCCATGGCAACCCAACCCCATGGTTACCATGGCAACAGAACCCCATAATTGCCATGGCAAAAAAACGCCATGGTTACCATGGCAACACAACCCCATAGTTGCCATGGCAACCCAACCCCATGGTTACCATGGCAACAGAACCCCATAGTTGCCATGGCAACACAACCCCATCGTTACCATGGCAACACAACGCCATGGTTGCCATGGCAACCCAACCCCATAGTTACCATGGCAACACAACCCCATGGTTCCCATGGCAACACAACACCGTGGTTGCCATGGCAAGCCAACCCCATCGTTACCATGGCAACACAACCCCACGGTTGCCATGGAAACACTACCCCATGGTTGCCATGGCAACAGAACCCCATAGTTGCCATGGCAACAAAACGCCATGGTTACCATGGCAACACAACCCATGGTTACCATAGCAACCCAACCCCATAGTTATCATGGCAACACAACCCCATGGTTGCCATGGAAACACTACCCCATGGTTGCCATGGCAACAGAACCCCATAGTTGCCATGGCAACAAAACCCCATGGTTGCCATGGCAACAGAACCCCATAATTGCCATGGCTACAAAACGCCGTGGTTACCATGGCAACACAACCCCATGGTTGCCATGGCAACCCAACCCCATGGTTGCCAAGGCAACTAAACCCCATAGTTTCCATAGCAACCCAACCCCATAGTTACCATGGCAACACAACCCCATGGTTGCCATGGAAACACTACCCCATGGTTGCCATGGCAACAGAACCCCATAGTTGCCATGGCAACAATACGCCATGGTTACCATGGCAACACAACCCCATGGTTGCCATGGCAACCCAACCCCATAGTTGCCATGGCAACTAAACGCCATGGTTACCATGGCAACTCAACCCCATGGTTACCATGGACACAGAACCCCATGGTTACCATAGCAACCAAACCCCGTGGTTGCCATGGCAACCCAACCCCGTGGTTACCATGGCAACACAACCCCATGGTTACCACAACAACAACACCGCATGGTTACCGCGGCAACCCAACTGCATGGTTACCACGGCATCTCAACCCCATGGTTGCCATGGCAACTAAACCCCATAGTTTCCATAGCAACACAACCCCATAGTTACCATGGCAACCCAACCCCATCGTTTCCATGGCAACACAACCCCATGGTTGCCATGGAAACACTACCCCATGGTTGCCATGGCAACAGAACCCCATAGTTGCCATGGCAACAAAACGCCATGGTTGCCATGGCAACAGAATCCCATAGTTGCCATGGCAACAAAACGCCATGGTTACCATGGCAACACAACCCCATGGTTGCCATGGCAACCCAACCCCATGGTTGCCAGGGCAACTAAACCCCATAGTTTCCATAGCAACCCAAACCCATAGTTACCATGGCAACACCACCCCATGGTTTCCATGGAAACACTACCCCATGGTTGCCATGGAAACACTACCCCATGGTTGCCATGGCAACAGAACCCCATAGCTGCCATGGCAACAAAACGCCATGGTTACCATGGCAACACAACCCATGGTTACCATAGCAACCCAACCCCATAGTTACCATGGCAACAAAACCCCATGGTTGCCATGGAAACACTACCCCATGGTTGCCATGGCAACAGAACCCCATAGTTGACATGGCAAAAAAACGCCATGGTTGCCATTGCAACAGAACCCCATAATTGCCATGGCTACAAAACGCCGTGGTTACCATGGCAACACAACCCCATGGTTGCCATGGCAACCCAACCCCATGGTTGCCAAGGCAACTAAACCCCATAGTTTCCATAGCAACCCAACCCCATAGTTACCATGGCAACACAACCCCATGGTTGCCATGGAAACACTACCCCATGGTTGCCATGGCAACAGAACCCCATAGTTGCCATGGCAACAATACGCCATGGTTACCATGGCAACACAACCCCATGGTTGCCATGGCAACCCAACCCCATAGTTGCCATGGCAACTAAACGCCATGGTTACCATGGCAACCCAAACCCATGGTTACCATGGCAACCCAAACCCATGGTTACCATGGACACAGAACCCCATGGTTACCATAGCAACCAAACCCCGTGGTTGCCATGGCAACCCAACCCCATGGTTACCATGGCAACACAACCCCATGGTTACCACAAAAACAACACCGCATGGTTACCACGGGAACCCAACTGCATGGTTCCCATGGCAACACAACCCCGTGGTTGCCATGGCAACCCAACCCCATCGTTTCCATGGCAACACAACCCCATGGTTGCCATGGCAACCAAACCCCGTGGTTGCCATGGCAACGCAACACCACGGTTACCATGGCAACACAACCCCATGGTTCCCATGGCAACACAACCCCGTGGTTGCCATGGCAACCCAACCCCATCGTTTCCATGGCAACACAACCCCATGGTTGCCATGGAAACACTACCCCATGGTTGCCATGGCAACAGAACCCCATAGTTGCCATGGCAACAAAACGCCATGGTTACCATGGCAACACAACCCCATGGTTGCCATGGCAACCCAACCCCATGGTTACCATGGCAGCACAACCGCATGGTTACCACAGCAACCCAACCCCATAGTTACCATGGCAACACAACCCCATGGTTGCCATGGAAACACTACCCCATGGTTCCCATGGCAACAGAACACCATAGTTGCCATGGCAACAAAACGCCATGGTTACCATGGCAACAGAACCACATAGTTGCCATGGCAACAAAACGCCATGGTTACCATGGCAACACAACCCCATGGTTGCCATGGAAACACTACCCCATGGTTGCCATGGAAACACTACCCCATGGTTGCCATGGCAACAGAACCCCATAGCTGCCATGGCAACAAAACGCCATGGTTACCATGGCAACACAACCCATGGTTACCATAGCAACCCAACCCCATAGTTACCATGGCAACACAACACCATGGTTGCCATGGAAACACTACCCCATGGTTGCCATGGCAAAAGAAACCCATAGTTGACATGGCAAAAAGACGCCATGGTTGCCATGGCAACAGAACCCCATAATTGCCATGGCTACAAAACGCCGTGGTTACCATGGCAACACAACCCCATGGTTGCCATGTCAACCCAACCCCATGGTTGCCAAGGCAACTAAACCCCATAGTTTCCAGAGCAACCCAACCCCATAGTTACCATGGCAACACAACCCCATGGTTGCCATGGAAACACTACCCCATGGTTGCCATGGCAACAGAACCCCATAGTTGCCATGGCAACAATACGCCATGGTTACCATGGCAACACAACCCCATGGTTGCCATGGCAACCCAACCCGATAGTTGCCATGGCAACTAAACGCCATGGTTACCATGGCAACCCAACCCCATGGTTACCATGGACACAGAACCCCATGGTTACCATAGCAACCAAACCCCGTGGTTGCCATGGCAACCCAACCCCATGGTTACCATGGCAACACAACCCCATGGTTACCACAAAAACAACACCGCATGGTTACCACGGGAACCCAACTGCATGGTTACCATGGCAACACAACCGCATGGTTACCATCGCAACCCAACCCCATAGTTACCATGGCAACACAACCCCATCGTTACCATGGCAACACAACCCCATGGTTGCCATGGCAACCCAACCCCATGGTTGCCATGGCAACACAACCCCATGGTTACCATGGCAAGCCAACCCCATAGTTGCCATGGCAACACAACCCCATGGTTACCATGGCAACACAACCCCATGGTTGCCATGGCAACCCAACCCCATGGTTGCCATGGCAACACAACCCCATGGTTACCATGGCAACACAACCCCATGGTTGCCATGGCAACACAACCCCATGGTTAACATGGCAACAGACCCCATAGTTACCATGGCAGCACAACCCCATCGTTACCATGGCAACACAACCCCATGGCTGCCATGGCAAACCAACCCCATGGTTACCATGGCAACAAAACCCCATGGTTGCCATGGCTACACAACCCCATGGTTGCCATGGCAACCCAACCCCATAGTTGCCATGGCAACACAACCCCATGGTTACCATGGCAACACAACCCCATGGTTGCCATGGCAACCCAGCCCCATAGTTGCCATGGCAACACAGCCCCATGGTTACCATGGCAACACAACCCCATGGTTGCCATGGCAACTCAACCCCATGGTTACCATGGCAACAGAACCCCATAGTTGCCATGGCAACAAAACGCCATGGTTACCATGGCAACACAACCCCATGGTTGCCATGGCAACCCAACCCCATGGTTGCCATGGCAAGCCAACCCCATAGTTGCCATGGCAAAACAACCCTATGGTTACCATGGCAACACAACCCCATGGTTGCCATGGCAACCCCACCCCATGGTTGCCATGGCAAGCCAACCCCATAGTTACCATGGCAGCACAAACCCATCGTTACCATGGCAACACAACCCCATGGTTGCCATGGCAACCCAACCCCATGGTTACCATGGCAACAGAACCCCATAATTGCCATGGCAAAAAAACGCCATGGTTACCATGGCAACACAACCCCATAGTTGCCATGGCAACCCAACCCCATGGTTACCATGGCAACAGAACCCCATAGTTGCCATGGCAACACAACCCCATCGTTACCATGGCAACACAACGCCATGGTTGCCATGGCAACCCAACCCCATAGTTACCATGGCAACACAACCCCATGGTTCCCATGGCAACACAACACCGTGGTTGCCATGGCAAGCCAACCCCATCGTTACCATGGCAACACAACCCCACGGTTGCCATGGAAACACTACCCCATGGTTGCCATGGCAACAGAACCCCATAGTTGCCATGGCAACAAAACGCCATGGTTACCATGGCAACACAACCCATGGTTACCATAGCAACCCAACCCCATAGTTATCATGGCAACACAACCCCATGGTTGCCATGGAAACACTACCCCATGGTTGCCATGGCAACAGAACCCCATAGTTGCCATGGCAACAAAACCCCATGGTTGCCATGGCAACAGAACCCCATAATTGCCATGGCTACAAAACGCCGTGGTTACCATGGCAACACAACCCCATGGTTGCCATGGCAACCCAACCCCATGGTTGCCAAGGCAACTAAACCCCATAGTTTCCATAGCAACCCAACCCCATAGTTACCATGGCAACACAACCCCATGGTTGCCATGGAAACACTACCCCATGGTTGCCATGGCAACAGAACCCCATAGTTGCCATGGCAACAATACGCCATGGTTACCATGGCAACACAACCCCATGGTTGCCATGGCAACCCAACCCCATAGTTGCCATGGCAACTAAACGCCATGGTTACCATGGCAACTCAACCCCATGGTTACCATGGACACAGAACCCCATGGTTACCATAGCAACCAAACCCCGTGGTTGCCATGGCAACCCAACCCCGTGGTTACCATGGCAACACAACCCCATGGTTACCACAACAACAACACCGCATGGTTACCGCGGCAACCCAACTGCATGGTTACCACGGCATCTCAACCCCATGGTTGCCATGGCAACTAAACCCCATAGTTTCCATAGCAACACAACCCCATAGTTACCATGGCAACCCAACCCCATCGTTTCCATGGCAACACAACCCCATGGTTGCCATGGAAACACTACCCCATTGTTACCATGGCAACAGAATCCCGTAGCTGCCATGGCAACTAAACGACATGGTTACCATGGCAACACAACCCCATGGTTGCCATGGCAACCCAACCCCATGGTTACCATGGCAACAGAACCCCATGTTTCCCATGGCAACACAACCCCGTTCTTGCCATGGCAACGCAACCCCATGGTTACCATGGCAACCAAACCCCGTGGTTGCCATGGCAACGCAACACCATGGTTACCATGGAAACACAACCCCATGGTTCCCATGGAAACACAACCCCATGGTTACCATTGCAACACAACCCCATGGTTCCCATGGCAACACAACACCGTGGTTGCCATGGCAAGCCAACCCCATCGTTACCATGGCAACACAACCCCATGGTAGCCATGGAAACACTACCCCATGGTTGCCATGGCAACAGAACCCCATAGTTGCCATGGCAACAAAACGCCATGGTTACCATGGCAACACAACCCATGGTTACCATAGCAACCCAACCCCATAGTTACCATGGCAACACAACCCCATGGTTGCCATGGAAACACTACCCCATGGTTGCCATGGCAACAGAACCCCATAGTTGCCATGGCAACAAAACGCCATGGTTACCATGGCAACACAACCCCATGGTTGCCATGGCAACCCAACCCTATAGTTGCCATGGCAACTAAACGCCATGGTTACCATGGCAACCCAACCCCATGGTTACCATGGACACAGAACCCCATGGTTACCATAGCAACCAAACCCCGTGGTTGCCATGGCAACCCAACCCCATGGTTACCATGGCAACACAACCCCATGGTTACCACAACAACAACACCGCATGGTTACCACGGCAACCCAACTGCATGGTTACCACGGCATCTCAACCCCACGGTTGCCATGGCAACTAAACCCCATAGTTTCCATAGCAACACAACCCCATAGTTACCATGGCAACACAACCCCATCGTTACCATGGCAACACAACCCCATGGTTGCCATGGCAACCCAACCCCATGGTTACCATGGCAACAGAACCCCGTAGCTGCCATGGCAACTAAACGCCATGGTTACCATGGCAACACAACCCCATGGTTGCCATGACAACCCAACCCCATGGTTACCATGGCAACACAACCCCATGTTTCCCATGGCAACACAACCCCGTGCTTGCCATGGCAACGCAACCCCATGGTTACCATGGCAACCAAACCCCGTGGTTGCCATGGCAACGCAACACCATGGTTACCATGGCAACACAACCCCATGGTTCCCATGGAAACACAACCCCGTGGTTGCCATGGCAACCCAACCCCATCGTTTCCATGGCAACACAACCCCATAGTTGCCATGGCAACAAAACGCCATGGTTACCATGGCAACACAACCCCATGGTTGCAATGGCAACCAAACCCCATGGTTACCATGGCAACACAACCGCATGGTTACCATCGCAACCCAACCCCATAGTTACCATGGCAACCCAACCCCATAGTTACCATGGCAGCACAACCCCATCGTTACCATGGCAACACAACCCCATGGTTGCCATGGGAACCCAACCCCATGGTTACCATGGCAACAGAACCCCATAGTTGCCATGGCAACAAAACGCCATGGTTACCATCGCAACACAACCCCATGGTTGCCATGGCAACCCAACCCCATGGTTACCATGGCAACACAACCCCATGGTTCCCATGGCAACACAACACCGTGGTTGCCATGGCAAGCCAACCCCATGGTTCCCATGGCAACACAACCCCATGGTTGCCATGGAAACACTACCCCATGGTTGCCATGGCAACAGAACCCCATAGTTGCCATGGCTACAAAACGCCGTGGTTACCATGGCAACACAACCCGATGGTTGCCATGGCAACCCAACCCCATGGTTGCCAAGGCAACTAAACCCCATAGTTTCCATAGCAACCCAACCCCATAGTTACCATGGCAACACAACACCATGGTTGCCATGGAAACACTACCCCATGGTTGCCATTGCAACAGAACCCCATAGTTGCCATGGCAACAATACGCCATGGTTACCATGGCAACACAACCCCATGGTTGCCATGGCAACCCAACCCCATAGTTGCCATGGCAACTAAACGCCATGGTTACCATGGCAACCCAACCCCATGGTTACCATGGACACAGAACGCCATGGTTACCATAGCAACCAAACCCCGTGGTTGCCATGGCCACCCAATCCCATGGTTACCATGGCAACACAACCCCATGGTTCCCATGGCAACACAACCCCGTGGTTGCCATGGCAACCCAACCCCATCGTTTCCATGGCAACACAACCCCATGGTTGCCATGGCAACACAACCCCGTGCTTGCCATGGCAACGCAACCCCATGGTTACCATGGCAACCAAACCCCGTGGTTGCCATGGCAACGCAATACCATGGTTACCATGGCAACACAACCCCATGGTTCCCATGGCAACACAACCCCGTGGTTGCCATGGCAACCCAACCCCATCGTTTCCATGGCAACACAACCCCATGGTTGCCATGGAAACACTACCCCATGGTTGCCATGGCAACAGAACCCCATAGTTGCAATGGCAACAAAACGCCATGGTTACCATGGCAACACAACCCCATGGTTGCCATGGTAACCCAACCCCATGGTTGCCAAGGTAACTAAACCCCATAGTTTCCATAGCAACCCAACCCCATAGTTACCATGGCAACACCACCCCATGGTTGCCATGGAAACACTGCCCCATGGTTGCCATGGCAACAGAACCCCATAGTTGCCATGGCAACAAAACGCCATGGTTACCATGGCAACACAACCCCATGGTTCCCATGGCAACACAACCCCGTGCTTGCCATGGCAACCCAACCCCATCGTTTCCATGGCAACACAACCCCATGGTTGCCATGGAAACACTACCCCATGGTTGCCATGGCAACAGAACCCCATAGTTGCCATGGTAACAAAACGCCATGGTTACCATGGCAACACAACCCCATGGTTGCCATGGCAACCCAACCCCATGGTTACCATGGCAACTAAACCCCATAGTTTCCATAGCAACCCAACCCCATAGTTACCATGGCAACACCACCCCATGGTTGCCATGGAAACACTACCCCATGGTTGCCATGGCAACAGAACCCCATAGTTGCCATGGCAACAAAACGCCATGGTTGCAATGGCAACAGAACCCCATAGTTGCCATGGCAACAAAACGCCATGGTTACCATGGCAACACAACCCCATGGTTGCCATGGCAACCCAACCCCATGGTTGCCAAGGCAACTAAACCCCATAGTTTCCATAGCAACCCAACCCCATAGTTACCATGTCAACACCACCCCATGGTTGCCATGGAAACACTACCCCATGGTTGCCATGGCAACAGAACCCCCTGGTTGCCATGGCAACAAAACGCCATGGTTACCATGGCAACACAACCCCGTGGTTGCCATGGCAACCCAATCCCATGGTTACCATGGCAACACAACCGCATGGTTACCACGGCAACCCAACTGAATGGTTACCATGGCATCTCAACACCATGGTTGCCATGGCAACTAAACCCCATAGTTTCCATAGCAACCCAACCCCATAGTTACCATGGCAACAGAACCCCATCGTTACCATGGCAACACAACCCCATGGTTGCCATGGCAACACAACCCCATGGTTGCCAAGGCAACTAAACCCCATAGTTTCCATAGCAACCCAACCCCATAGTTACCATGGCAACAAAACCCCATGGTTGCCATGGAAACACTACCCCATGGTTGCCATGGCAACAGAACCCCATAGTTGCCATGGCAACAATACGCCATGGTTACCATGGCAACACAACCCCATGGTTACCATGGCAACACAACCCCATGTCTGCCATGGAAACCCAACCCCATGGTTACCATGGCAACAGAACCCCGTAGCTGCCATGGCAACTAAACGCCATGGTTACCATGGCAACACAACCCCATGGTTCCCATGGCAACCCAACCCCATGGTTACCATGGCAACACAACCCCATGGTTCCCATGGCAACACAACACCGTGGTTGCCATGGCAACCCAACCCCATGGTTACCATGGCAACCAAACCCCGTGGTTGCCATGGCAACCCAACCCCATCGTTTCCATGGGAACACAACCCCATGGTTGCCATGGAAACACTACCCCATGGTTGCCATGGCAACAGAACCCCATAGCTGCCATGGCAACAAAACGCCATGTTTACCATGGCAACACAACCCCATGGTTGCCATGGCAACCCAACCCCATGGTTACCATGGCAACTAAACCCCATAGTTTCCATAGCAACCCAACCCCATAGTTACCATGGCAACACCACCCCATGGTTGCCATGGAAACACTACCCCATGGTTGCCATGGCAACAGAACCCCATAGTTGCCATGGCAACAAAACGCCATGGTTGCCATGGCAACAGAACCCCATAGTTGCCATGGCAACAAAACGCCATGGTTACCATGGCAACACAACCCCGTGGTTGCCATGGCAACCCAATCCCATGGTTACCATGGCAACACATCCGCATGGTTACCACAACAACACAACCGCATGGTTACCACGGCAACCCAACTGAATGTTTACCATGGCATCTCAACACCATGGTTGCCATGGCAACTAAACCCCTTAGTTTCCATAGCAATCCAACCCCATAGTTACCATGGCAACACAACCCCATCGTTACCATGGCAACACAACCCCATGGTTGCCATGGAAACACAACCCCATAGTTGCCATGGCAACTAAACGCCATGGTTACCATGGCAACACAACCCCATGGTTGCCATGGCAACACAACCCCACGGTTACCATAGCAACCAAACCCCGTGGTTGCCATGGCAACCCAACCCCATGGTTACCATGGCAACAGAACACCGTAGCTGCCATGGCAACTAAACGCCATGGTTACCATGGCAACACAACCCCATGGTTGCCATGGCAACCCAACCCCATGGTTACCATGGCAACACAACCCCATGTTTCCCATGGCAACACAACCCCGTGCTTGCCATGGCAACGCAACCCCATGGTTACCATGGCAAGAGAACCCCGTGGTTGCCATGGCAACGCAACACCATGGTTACCATGGCAACACAACCCCATGGTTCCCATGGCAACACAACCCCGTGGTTGCCATGGCAACCCAACTCCATCGTTTCCATGGCAACACAACACCATGGTTGCCTTGGAAACACTTCCCCAAGGTTGCCATGGCAACAGAACCCCATAGTTGCCATGGCAACAAAACGCCATGGTTACCATGGCAACACAACACCATGGTTGCCATGGCAACCCAACCCCATGGTTACCATGGCAACACAACCGCATGGTTACCATAGCAACCCAACCCCATGGTTACCATGGCAACACAACCCCATGGTTGCCATGGAAACACTACCCCATGGTTGCCATGGCAACAGAACCCCATAGTTGCCATGGCAACAAAACGCCATGGTTACCATGGCAACACAACCCCATGGTTACCATGGACACAGAACCCCATGGTTACCATAGCAACCAAACCCCGTGGTTGCCATGGCAACCCAACACCATGGTTACCACGGCAACCCAACTGCATGGTTACCACGGCATCTCAACCCCATGGTTGCCATGGCAACACAACCCCATGGTTGCCATGGAAACACTACCCCATGGTTGCCATGGCAACAGAACCCCATAGTTGCCATGGCAACTAAACGCCATGGTTACCATGGGAACACAACCCCATGGTTGCCATGGCAACCCAACCCCATGGTTACCATGGCAACACAACCCCATGGTTCCCATGGCAACACAACCCCGTGGTTGCCATGGCAACCCAACCCCATCGTTACCATGGCAACACAACCCCATGGTTGCCATGGAAACACTACCCCAAGGTTTCCATGGCAAAAGAACCCCATAGTTGCCATGGCAACAAAACGCCATGGTTACCATAACAACACAACCCCATAGTTGCCATGGCAACAAAACGCCATGGTTACCATGGCAACACAACCCCATGGTTGCCATGGCAACCCAACAGCATAGTTGCCATGGCAACTAAACGCCATGGTTACTATGGCAACCGAACCCCATGGTTACCATGGACACAGAACCCCATGGTTACCATAGCAACCAAACCCCGTGGTTGCCATGGCAACCCAACACCATGGTTACCATGGCAACACAACCGCATGGTTACCACAACAACAACACCGCATGGTTACCACGGCAACCCAACTGCATGGTTACCACGGCATCTCAACCCCATGGTTGCCATGGCAACTAAACCCCATAGTTTCCATAGCAACACAACCCCATAGTTACCATGGCAACACAACCCCATGGTTCCCATAGCAACACAACCCCATGATTGCCATGGCAACACAACCCCATGGTTACCATGGCAACAGAACCCCGTAGCTGCCATGGCAACTAAACGCCATGGTTACCATGGCAACACAACCCCATGGTTGCCATGGCAACCCAACCCCACGGTTACCATGGCAACACAACCCCATGATTCCCATGGAAACACAACCCCGTGGTTGCCATGGCAACCCAACCCCATCATTACCATGGCAACACAACCGCATAGTTGCCATGGAAACACTACCCCATGGTTACCATGGCAACTAAATCCCATAGTTTCCATAGCAACCCAACCCCATAGTTACCATGGCAACACGACCCCATGGTTGCCATGGAAACACTACCCCATGGTTGCCATGGCAACATAACCCCATAGTTGCCATGGCAACAAAACGCCATGGTTGCCATGGCAACAGAACCCCATAGTTGCCATGGCAACAAAACGCCATGGTTACCATGGCAACACAACCCCATGGTTGCCATGGCAACCCAACCCCATGGTTGCCAAGGCAACTAAACCCCACAGTTTCCATAGCAACCCCACCCCATAGTTACCATGGCAACACCACCCCATGGTTGCCATGGAAACACTATCCCATGGTTGCCATGGCAACAGAACCCCATAGTTGCCATGGCAACAAAACGCCATGGTTACCATGGCAACACAACCCCATGGTTGCCATTCCAAGAGAACTGCCTGGTTACCGTTGCAACCCAACCCCATCGTAACCATGGCAACCCAACCCCATGGTTGCCTTGAAAACACTTCCCCAAGGTTGCCATGGCAACAGAACCCCATAGTTGCCATGGCAACAAAACGCCATGGTTACCATGGCAACACAACCCCATGGTTGCCATGGCAACCCAACCCCATGGTTACCATGGCAACACAACCGCATGGTTACCATAGCAACCCAACCCCATAGTTACCATGGCAACACAACCCCATGGTTGCCATGGAAACACTACCCCATGGTTGCCATGGCAACAGAACACCATAGTTGCCATGGCAAAAAAACGCCATGGTTACCATGGCAACAGAACCCCATAGTTGCCATGGCAACAAAACGCCATGGTTACCATGGCAACACAACCCCATGGTTGCCATGGAAACCCAACCCCATGGTTGCCAAGGCAACTAAACCCCATAGTTTCTATAGCAACCCAACCCCATGGTTACCATGGCAACACAACCCCATGGTTGCCATGGAAACACTACCCCATGGTTGCCATGGCAACAGAACCCCATAGTTGCCATGGCAACAAAACGCCATGGTTACCATGGCAACACAACCCCATGGTTACCATGGACACAGAACCCCATGGTTACCATAGCAACCAAACCCCGTGGTTGCCATGGCAACCCAACACCATGGTTACCACGGCAACCCAACTGCATGGTTACCACGGCATCTCAACCCCATGGTTCCCATGGCAACACAACCCCATGGTTGCCATGGAAACACTACCCCATGGTTGCCATGGCAACAGAACCCCATAGTTGCCATGGCAACTAAACGCCATGGTTACCATGGGAACACAACCCCATGGTTGCCATGGCAACCCAACCCCATGGTTACCATGGCAACACAACCCCATGGTTCCCATGGCAACACAACCCCGTGGTTGCCATGGCAACCCAACCCCATCGTTACCATGGCAACACAACCCCATGGTTGCCATGGAAACACTACCCCAAGGTTTCCATGGCAAAAGAACCCCATAGTTGCCATGGCAACAAAACGCCATGGTTACCATAACAACACAACCCCATAGTTGCCATGGCAACAAAACGCCATGGTTACCATGGCAACCCAACCCCATGGTTGCCAAGGCAACTAAACCCCATAGTTTCCATAGCAACCCAACCCCATAGTTACCATGGCAACACAACCCCAATGTTGCCATGGAAACACTACCCCATGGTTGCAATGGCAACAGAACCCCATAGTTGCCATGGCAACTAAACGCCATGGTTACCATGGCAACACAACCCCATGGTTGCCATGGCAACCCAACAGCATAGTTGCCATGGCAACTAAACGCCATGGTTACTATGGCAACCCAACCCCATGGTTACCATGGACACAGAACCCCATGGTTACCATAGCAACCAAACCCCGTGGTTGCCATGGCATCCCAACCCCATGGTTACCATGGCAACACAACGCCATGGTTACCACAACAACAAAACCGCATGGTTACCACGGAAACCCAACTGCATGGTTACCACGGCATCTCAACCCCATGGTTGCCATGGCTACTAAACCCCATAGTTGCCATAGCAACCCAACCCCATAGTTACCATGGCAACACAACCCCATGGTTCCCATGGCAACACAACCCCATGGTTGCCATGGCAACCCAACCCCATGGTTACCATGGCAACAGAACCCCATAGTTGCCATGGCAAATAAACGCCATGGTTACCATGGCAACACAACCCCATGGTTGCCATGGCAACGCTACCCCATGGTTACCATAGCAACCAAACCCCGTGGTTGCCATGGCAACACAACCCCATGGTTACCATGGCAACACAACCCCATGGTTCCCATGGCAACACAACCCCGTGGTTGCCATGGCAACCCAACCCCATCGTTTCCATGGCAACACAACCCCATGGTTTCCATGGAAACACTACCCCATGATTGCCATGGCAACAGAACCCCATAGTTGCCATGGCAACAAAACGCCATGGTTACCATGGCATCACAAACCCATGGTTGCCATGGCAAACCAACCCCATGCTTACAATGGCAGCACAATCGCATGGTTACCATAGCAACCCAACCCCATCGTTACCATGGCAACACAACCCCATGGTTGCCATGGAAACACTACCCCATGGTTGCCATGGCAACAGAAACCCATAGTTGCCATGGCAACAAAACGCCATGGTTACCATGGCAACACAACCCCATGGTTGCCATGGAAACCCAACCCCATGGTTGCCAAGGCAACTAAACCCCATAGTTTCCATAGCAACCCAACCCAATAGTTACCATGGCAACACAACCCCATGGTTGCCATGGAAACACTACCCCATGGTTGCCATGGCAACAGAACCCCATAGTTGCCATGGCAACAAAACGCCATTGTTACCATGGCAACACAACCCCATTGTTGCCAGGAAACCCAACCCCATAGTTGCCATGGCAACTAAACGCCATGGTTACCATGGCAACCAAACCCCATGGTTACCATGGACACAGAACCCCATGGTTACCATAGCAACCAAACCCCGTGGTTGCCATGCTAACCCAACCCCATGGTTACCACGGCAACCCAACTGCATGGTTACCACGGCATCTCAACCCCATGGTTGCCATGGCAACTAAACCCCATAGTTTCCATAGCAACCCAACCCCATAGTTACCATGGCAGCACAACCCCATCGTTACCATGGCAACACAACCCCATGGTTGCCATGGCAACCCAACCCCATGGTTCCCATGGCAACACAACACCGTGGTTGCCATGGCAAGCCAACCCCATCGTTACCATGGCTACACAACCCCATGGTTGCCATGGAAACACTACCCCATGGTTGCCATGGCAACAGAACCCCATAGTTGCCATGGCAACTAAACGCCATGGTTACCATGGGAACACAACCCCATGGTTGCCATGGCAACACAACCCCATGGTTACCATGGCAACACAACCCCATGGTTCCCATGGCAACACAACCCCGTGGTTGCCATGGCAACCCAACCCCATCGTTACCATGGCAACACAACCCCATGGTTGCCATGGAAACACTACCCCAAGGTTTCCATGGCAAAAGAACCCCATAGTTGCCATGGCAACAAAACGCCATGGTTACCATAACAACACAACCCCATAGTTGCCATGGCAACAAAACGCCATGGTTACCATGGCAACACAACCCCATGGTTGCCATGGCAACCCAACAGCATAGTTGCCATGGCAACTAAACGCCATGGTTACTATGGCAACCGAACCCCATGGTTACCATGGACACAGAACCCCATGGTTACCATAGCAACCAAACCCTGTGGTTGCCATGGCATCCCAACCCCATGGTTACCAAGGCAACACAACCACATGGTTACCACAACAACAAAACCGCATGGTTACCACGGAAACCCAACTGCATGGTTACCACGGCATCTCAACCCCATGGTTGCCATGGCAACAAAACGCCATGGTTACCATGGCAACACAACCCCATGGTTGCCAGGAAATCCAACCCCATAGTTGCCATGGCAACTAAACGCCATGGTTACCATGGCAACCAAACCCCATGGTTACCATGGACACAGAACCCCATGGTTACCATAGCAACCAAACCCCGTGGTTTCCATGCTAACCCAACCCCATGGTTACCACGGCAACCCAACTGCATGGTTACCACGGCATCTCAACCCCATGGTTGCCATGGCAACTAAACCCCATAGTTTCCATAGCAACCCAACCCCATAGTTACCATGGCAGCACAACCCCATCGTTACCATGGCAACACAACCCCATGGTTGCCATGGCAACCCAACCCCATGGTTACCATGGCAACAGAACCCCATAGTTGCCATGGCAACTAAACGCCATGGTTACCATGGCAACACAACCCCATGGTTGCCATGGCAACCCAACCCCATGGTTACCATGGCAACACAACCCCATGGTTCCCATGGCAACACAACCCCGTGGTTGCCATGGCAAGCCAACCCCATCGTTACCATGGCTACACAACCCCATGGTTGCCATGGAAACACTACCCCATGGTTGTCATGGCAACAGAACCCCATAGTTGCCATGGCAACAAAACGCCATGGTTACCATGGCAACACAACCCCATGGTTACCATAGCAAACCAACACCATAGTTACCATGGCAACACAACCCCATGGTTGCCATGGAAACACTACCCCATGGTTGCCATGGCAACAGAACCCCATAGTTGCCATGGCAACAAAACGCCATGGTTGCCATGGCAACAGAAACCCATAATTGCCATGGTTACAAAACGCCGTGGTTACCATGGCAACACAACCCCATGGTTGCCATGGCAACCCAACCCCATGGTTGCCAAGGCAACTAAACCCCATAGTTTCCATAGCAACCCAACCCCATAGTTACCATGGCAACACAACCCCATGGTTGCCATGGAAACACAACCCCATGGTTGCCATGGCAACAGAACCACATAGTTGCCATGGCAACAATACGCCATGTTTACCATGGCAACCCAACCCCATGGTTGCATTGGCAACCCAACCCAATATTTGCCATGGGAACTAAACGCCATGGTTACCATGGCAACCCAACCGCATGGTTACCATGGACACAGAACCCCATGGTTACCATAGCAACCAAACCCCGTGGTTGCCATGGCAACCCAACACCATGGTTACCATGGCAACACAACCCCATGGTTACCACAACAACAACACCGCATGGTTACCACGGCAACCCAACTGCATGGTTACCACGGCATCTCAACCCCATGGTTGCCATGGCAACTAAACCCCATAGTTTCCATAGCAACACAACCCCATAGTTACCATGGCAACACAACCCCATGGTTCCCATAGCAACACAACCCCATGATTGCCATGGCAACACAACCCCATGGTTACCATGGCAACAGAACCCCGTAGCTGCCATGGCAACTAAACGCCATGGTTACCATGGCAACACAACCCCATGGTTGCCATGGCAACCCAACCCCACGGTTACCATGGCAACACAACCCCATGATTCCCATGGAAACACAACCCCGTGGTTGCCATGGCAACCCAACCCCATCATTACCATGGCAACACAACCGCATAGTTGCCATGGCAACCCAACCCCATGGTTACCATGGCAACACAACCGCATGGTTACCATAGCAATCCAACCCCATAGTTACCATGGCAACACAACCCCATGGTTGCCATGGAAACACTACCCCATGGTTGCCATGGCAACAGAACCCCATAGTTGCCATGGCAACAAAACGCCATGGTTGCCATGGCAACAGAACCCCATAGTTGCCACGGCAACAAAACGCCGTGGTTACCATGGCAACACAACCCCATGGTTGCCATGGCAACCCAACCCCATGGTTGCCAAGGCAACTAAACCCCATAGTTTCCATAGCAACCCAACCCCATAGTTACCATGGCAGCACAACCCCATCGTTACCGTGGCAACACAACCCCATGGTTGCCATGGCAACCCAACCCCATGGTTACCATGGCAACAGAACCCCATAGTTCCCATGGCAACACAACCCCGTGGTTGCCATGGCAACCCAACCCCATCGTTGCCAAGGCAAATAAACCCCATAGTTTCCATAGCAACCCAACCCCATAGTTACCATGGAAACACAACCCCAATGTTGCCATGGAAACACTACCCCATGGTTACCATGGCAACAGAATCCCAGAGTTGCCATGGCAACAATACGCCATGGTTCCCATGGCAACACAACCCCATGGTTGCCATGGAAACACAACCCCATAGTTAACATGGCAACTAAACGCCATGGTTACCATGGCAACCCAACCCCATGGTTACCATGGACACAGAACCCCATGGTTACCATAGCAACACAACCGCATTGTTACCATAGCAACCCAACCCCATAGTTACCATGGCGACACAACCCCATGGTTGCCATGGCAACCCAACCCCATATTTGCCATGGCAACTAAACGCCATGGTTACCATGGCAGCACAACCCCATGGTTGCCATGGCAACACAACCCCATGGTTACCATGGCAACACAACCGCATTGTTACCATAGCAACCCAACCCCACAGTTACGATGGCGACACAACCCCATTGTTGCCATGGCAACACAACCGCATGGTTACCATAGCAACCCAACCCCATAGTTACCATGGCAACACAACCCCATGGTTGCCATGGAAACAGTACCCCATGGTTGCCATGGCAACCGAACCCCATAGTTGCCATGGCAACAAAACGCCATGGTTGCCATGGCAACAGAACCCCAAAGTTGCCGTGGCAACAAAACTCCATGGTTGCCATGGCAACCCAACCCCATGGTTGCCAAGGCAACTAAACCCCATACTTTCCATAGCAACCCAACCCCATAGTTACCATGGCAACACAACCCCATGGTTTCCATGGAAACACTACCCCATGGTTTCCATGGCAACAGAACCCCATAGTTGCCATGGCAACAAAACACCATGGTTACCATGGCAACACAACCCCATGGTTGCCATGGCAACACAACCCCATAGTTGCCATGGCAACTAAACGCCATGGTTACCATGGCAACCCAACCCCATGGTTACCATGGACACAGAACCCCATGGTTACCATAGCAACAAAACCCCGTGGTTGCCATGGCAACCCAATCCCATCGTTACCATGGCAACACAACCGCATGGTTACCACAACAACACAACCGCATGGTTACCACGGCAACCCAACTGCATGGTTACCACGGCATCTCAACCGCATGGTTGCCATGGCAACCCAACCCCATAGTTTCCATAGCAACCCAACCCCATAGTTACCATGGCAACACAACCCCATCGTTACCATGGCAACACAACCCCATGGTTGCCATGGCAACCCAACCCCATGGTTACCATGGCAACAGAACCCCATAGTTGCCATGGCAAATAAACGCCATGGTTACCATGGAACACAACCCCATGGTTGCCATGGCAACCCAACCCCATGGTTACCATAGCAACCAAACCCCGTGGTTGCCATGGCAACGCAACCCCGTGGTTACCATGGCAACACAGCCCCATGGTTCCCATGGCAACAAAACCCCGTGGTTGCCATGGCAACCCAACCCCATCGTTTCCATGGCAACACAACCCCATGGTTGGCATGGCAACAAAACCCCATGGTTGCCATAGCAACAGAACCCCATAGTTGCCATGGCAACAAAACGCCATGGTTACCATGGCAACCCAACCCCATGGTTACCATGGACACAGAACCCCATAGTTGCCATGGCAAATAAACGCCATGGTTACCATGGAACACAACCCCATGGTTGCCATGGCAACCCAACCCCATGGTTACCATAGCAACCAAACCCCGTGGTTGCCATAGCAACCCAACACCATGGTTACCACGGCAACCCAACTGCATGGTTACCACGGCATCTCAACCCCATGGTTCCCATGGCAACACAACACCATGGTTGCCATGGCAACCCAACCCCATTGTTGCCAAGGCAACTAAACACCATAGTTTCCATAGCAACCCAACCCCATAGTTACCATGGCAACACAACCCCATGGTTGCCATGGCAACCCAACCCCATAGTTGCCATGGCAACTAAACGCCATGGTTAACATGGGAACCCAACCCCATGGTTACCATGGACACAGAACCCCATGGTTACCATAGCAACCAAACCCCGTGGTTGCCATGGCAACCCAACCCCATGGTTACCATGGCAACACAACCCCATGGTTACCACAACAACAACACCGCATGGTTACCACGGCAACCCAACTGCATGGTTACCACGGCATCTCAACCCCATGGTTGCCATGGCAACTAAACCCCATAGTTTCCAAAGCAACACAACCCCATAGTTACCATGGCAACACAATCCCATCGTTACCATGGCAACACAACCCCATGGTTGCCATGGCAACCCAACCCCATGGTTACCATGGCAACACAACCCCGTGGTTGCCATGGCAACCCAACCCCATCGTTACCATGGCAACACAACCGCATGGTTGCCATGGAAACACTACCCCATGGTTGCCATGGCAACAGAATCCCATAGTTGCCATGGCAACAAAACGCCATGGTTACCATGGCAACACAACCTCATGGTTGCCATGACAACCCAACCCCATGGTTACCATGGCAACACAACCGCATGGTTACCATAGCAACCCAACCCCATAGTTACCATGGCAACACAATCCCATAGTTGCCATGGAAACACTACCCCATGGTTGCCATGGCAACAGAACCCCATAGTTGCCATGGCAACAAAACGCCATGGTTGCCATGGCAACAGAACAACATAGTTGCCATGGCAACAAAACGCCGTGGTTACCATGGCAACACAACCCCATGGTTGCCATGGCAACCCAACCCCATGGTTGCCATGGCAATTAAACCCCATAGTTTCCGTAGAAACCCAACTCCATAGTTACCATGGCAACACAACCCCAATGTTGCCATGGAAACACTACCGCATGGTTGCCATGGCAACCCAACCCCATAGTTGCCATGGCAACTAAACGCCATGGTTACCATGGCAACCCAACCCCATGGTTACCATGGACACAGAACCCCATGGTTACCATAGCAACCAAACCCCGTGGTTGCCATGGCAACCCAACCCCATGGTTACCATGGCAACACAACAGCATGGCTTCCACAACAACACAACCGCATGGTTACCACGGCAACCCAACTGCATGGTTACCACGGCATCTGAACCCCATGGTTGCCATGGCAACTAAACCCCATAGTTTCCATAGCAACCCAACCCCATAGTTACCATGGCAGCACAACCCCATCGTTACCATGGCAACACAACCCCATGGTTGCCATGGCAGCACAACCCCATCGTTACCATGGCAACACAACCCCATGGTTACCATGGCAACAGAACCCCATAGTTCCCATGGCAACACAACCCCATGGTTGCCATGGCAACCCAACCCCATCGTTGCCAAGGCAACTAAACCCCATAGTTTCCATAGCAACCCAGCCACATAGTTACCATGGCAACACAACCCCAATGTTGCCATGGAAACACTACCCCATGGTTACCATGGCAACAGAACCCCATAGTTGCCATGGCAACAATACGCCATGGTTACCATGGCAACACAACCCCATGGTTGCCATGGCAACCCAACGCCATGGTTACCATGGCAACAGAACCCCATAGTTGCCATGGCAACTAAACCCCATGGTTACCATGGCAACACAACCCCATGGTTGCCATGGCAACCCAACCCCATGGTTACCATGGGAACCCAACTCCATAGTTAGCATGGCGACACAACCCCATGGTTGCCATGGCAACCCAACCCCATAGTTGCCATGGCAAATAAACACCAAGGTTACCATGGCAGCACAACCCCATGGTTGCCATGGCAACACAACCCCATGGTACCATGGCAACACAACCGCATTGTTACCATAGCAACCCAACCCCATAGTTACCATGGCGACACAACCCCATGGTTGCCATGGCAACACAACCGCATGGTTACCATAGCAACCCAACCCCATAGTTACCATGGCAACACAACCCCATGGTTACCATGGCAACACTACCCCATGGTTGCCATGGAAACCCAACCCCATGGTTGCCATGGCAACAGAACCCCATAGTTGCCATGGCAACCCAAACCCATAGTTACCATGGCAACACAACCCCATGGTTACCATGGAAACACTACCCCATGGTTGCCATGGCAAAAGAACCCCATAGTTGCCATGGCAACAAAACGCCATGGTTCCCATGGCAACAGAAACCCATAGTTGCCATGGCAACTAAACGGCATGGTTACCATGGCAACACAACCGCATGGTTGCCATGGCAACCCAACCCCATGGTTACCATGGCAACACAACCGCATGGTTACCATAGAAACCCAACCTCATAGTTACCATGGCAACACAACCCCATGGTTGCCATGGAAATACTACCCCATGGTTGCCATGGTAACAGAACCCCATAGTTGCCATGGCAACAAAACGCCATGGTTACCATGGCAACACAACACCATGGTTGCCATGGCAACCCAACCCCATAGTTGCCATGGCAACTAAACGCAATGGTTACCATGGCAACCCAACCCCATGGTTACCATGGACACAGAATCCCATGGTTACCATAGCAACCAAACCCCGTGGTTGCCATGGCAACCCAATCCCATGGTTACCATGGCAACACAACCCCATGGTTCCCATGGCAACACAACCCCGTGGTTGCCATGGCAACACTACCCCATGGTTACCATGGCAACAGAACCCCATGGTTGCCATGGCAGCCCAACACCATGGTTGCCAAGGCAACTAAACCCCATAGTTTCCATAGAAACTCAACCCCATAGTTACCATGGCAACACAACCCCATGGTTGCCATGGCAACACAACCCCATGGTTGCCATGGCAACGAAACCCCATAGTTGCCATGGGAACAAAACGCCATGGTTACCATGGCAACACTACCCCATGGTTGCCAAGGCAACAAAGCCCAATTGTTACCATGGCAACACAACCACATGGTTACCATAGCAACCCAACCCCATAGTTACCATGGCAACACAACCCCATGGTTGCCATGGAAACACTACGCCATGGTTGCCATGGCAACAGAACCGCATAGTTGCCATGGAAACAAAAGGCTATGGTTACCATGGCAACAGAACCCCATAGTTGCCATGGCAACAAAACGCCATGGTTACCATGGCAACAGAACCCCATGGTTGCCATGGCAACCCAACCCCATGGTTGCCAAGGCAACTAAACCCCATAGTTTCCATAGCAACCCAACCCCATAGTTACCATGGCAACACAACCCCATGGTTGCCATGGAAACACTACCCCATGGTTGCCATGGCAACAGAACCCCATAGTTGCCATGGCAACAAAACACCATGGTTACCATGGTAACAAAACCCCATGGTTGCCATGGCAACCCAACCCCATAGTTGCCATGGCAACTAAACGCCATGGTTACCATGGCAACCCAACCCCATGGTTACCATGGACACAGAACCCCATGGTTACCATAGCAACCAAACCCCGTGGTTGCCATGCCAACCCAACCCCATTGTTACCATAGCAACCAAACCCCGTGGTTGCCATGGCAACCCAACCCCATCGTTACCATGGCAACACAACCCCATGGTTGCCATGGAAACACTACCCCATGGTTGCCATGGCAACAGAACCCATAGTTGCCATGGCAACAAAACGCCATGGTTACCATGGCAACACAACCCCATGGTTGCCATGGCAACCCAACCCCATGGTTACCATGGCAACACAACCGCATGGTTACCATAGCAACCCAAACCCATAGTTACCATGGCAACACAACCCCATGGTTGTCATGGAAACACTACCCCATTGTTGCCATGGCAACAGAACGCCATAGTTGCCATGGCAAAAAAACGCCATGGTTCCCATGGCAACAGAACCCCATAGTTGCCATGGCAACTAAACGCCATGGTTACCATGGCAACACAACCCCATGGTTGCCATGGCAACCCAACCCCATGGTTACCATGGCAACACAACTGCATGGTTACCATAGAAACCCAACCCCATAGTTACCATGGCAACACAACCCCATGGGTGCCATGGAAATACTACCCCATGGTTGCCATGGCAACAGAACCCCATAGTTGCGATGGCAACAAAACGCCATGGTTACCATGGCAACACAACCCTATGGTTGCCATGGCAACCCAACCCCATAGTTGCCATGGCAACTAAACGCCATGGTTACCATGGCAACCTAACCCCATGGTTACCATGGACACAGAACCCCATGGTTACCATAGCAACCAAACCCCGTGGTTGCCATGGCAACCCAATCCCATGGTTACCATGGCAACACAACCGCATGGTTACCACAACAACACAACCGCATGGTTACCACGGCAACCCAACTGCATGGTTACCACGGCATCTCAACCCCATGGTTGCCATGTCAACTAAACCCCATAGTTTCCATAGCAACCCAACCCCATAGTTAACATGGCAACACAACCCCATGGTTCCCATGGCAACACAACCCCGTGGTTGCCATGGCAACACTACCCCATGGTTACCATGGCAACAGAACCCCATAGTTGCCTTGGAAACTAAACGCCATGGTTACCATGGGAACACAACCCCATGGTTGCCAAGGCAACTAAACCCCATAGTTTCCATAGCAACCCAACCCCATAGTTACCATGGCAACACAACCCCATGGTTGCCATGGCAACCCAACCCCATGGTTGCCATGGCAACAGAACCCCATAGTTGCCATGGGAACAAAACGCCATGGTTACCATGGCAACACTACCCCATGGTTGCCATGGCAACCCAGCCCAATGTTTACCATGGCAACACAACCGCATGGTTACCATAGCAACCCAACCCCATAGTTACCATGGCAACACAACACCATGGTTGCCATGGCAACACTACCCCATGGTTACCATGGCAACAGAACCCCATAGTTGCCATGGCAACTAAACGCCATGGTTACCATGGCAACCCAACCCCATGGTTACCATGGACACAGAACCCCATGGTTACCATATCAACCAAACCCCGTGGTTGCCATGGCAACCCAATCCCATGGTTACCATGGCAACACAACAGCATGGTTACCACAACAACACAACCGCATGGTTACCACGGCAACCCAACTGCATGGTTACCACGGCATCTCAACCCCAAGGTTGCCATGGCAACTAAACCCCATAGTTTCCATAGGAACCCAACCCCATAGTTACCATGGCAACACAACCCCATCGTTACCATGGCAACACAACCCCATGGTTACCATGGCAACAGAACCCCATAGTTGCCATGGCAACTAAACGCCATGGTTACCATGGCAACACAACCCCATGGTTGCCATGGCAAACCAAGCCCATGGTTACCATGGCAACACAATTGCATGGTTACCATAGCAACTCAACCCCATAGTTACCATGGGAACACAACCCCATGGTTGCCATGGCAACACTACCCCATGGTTACCATGGCAACAGAACCCCATAGTTGCCTTGGAAACTAAACGCCATGGTTACCATGGGAACACAACCCCATGGTTGCCAAGGCAACTAAACCCCATAGTTTCCATAGCAACCCAACCCCATAGTTACCATGGCAACACAACCCCATGGTTGCCATGGCAACCCAACCCCATGGTTGCCATGGCAACAGAACCCCATAGTTGCCATGGGAACAAAACGCCATGGTTACCATGGCAACACTACCCCATGGTTGCCATGGCAACCCAGCCCAATGTTTACCATGGCAACACAACCGCATGGTTACCATAGCAACCCAACCCCATAGTTACCATGGCAACACAACACCATGGTTACCATGGCAACACTACCCCATGGTTACCATGGCAACAGAACCCCATAGTTGCCATGGCAACTAAACGCCATGGTTACCATGGCAACCCAACCCCATGGTTACCATGGACACAGAACCCCATGGTTACCATATCAACCAAACCCCGTGGTTGCCATGGCAACCCAATCCCATGGTTACCATGGCAACACAACAGCATGGTTACCACAACAACACAACCGCATGGTTACCACGGCAACCCAACTGCATGGTTACCACGGCATCTCAACCCCAAGGTTGCCATGGCAACTAAACCCCATAGTTTCCATAGGAACCCAACCCCATAGTTACCATGGCAACACAACCCCATCGTTACCATGGCAACACAACCCCATGGTTACCATGGCAACAGAACCCCATAGTTGCCATGGCAACTAAACGCCATGGTTACCATGGCAACACAACCCCATGGTTGCCATGGCAAACCAAGCCCATGGTTACCATGGCAACACAATTGCATGGTTACCATAGCAACTCAACCCCATAGTTACCATGGGAACACAACCCCATGGTTGCCATGGAAACACTACCCCATTGTTGCCATGGCAACAGAACCCCATAGTTGCCATGGCAACATAACGCCATGGTTACCATGGCAACACAACCCCGTGGTTGCCATGGCAACCCAACCCCATGGTTGCCAAGGCAACTAAACCCCTTAGTTTCCATAGCAACCCAGCCCCATAGTTACCATGGCAACAGAACCCCATAGTTGCCATGGCAACAAAACGCCATGGTTACCATGGCAACACAACCCCATGGTTGCCATGGCAACCCAACCCCATGGTTACCATGGCAACAGAACCCCATAGTTGCCATGGCAACTAAACGCCATGGTTGCCATGGCAAAAGAACCCCATAGTTGCCATGGCAACCCAACCCCATGGTTACCATAGCAACCAAACCCCGTGGTTGCCATGGCAACCCAACCCCATGGTTACCATGGCAACACAACCCCATGGTTGCCATTGCAACCCAACCCCATGGTTACCATGGCAACCCAACCCCATAGTTGCCATTGCAACAAAACGCCATAGTTTCCATAAACACCCAACCGAATAGTTACCATGGCAACACAACCCCATGGTTCCCATGGCAACACAACCCCGTGGTTGCCATGGCAACACTACCCCATGGTTACCATGGCAACAGAACCCCATAGTTGCCTTGGCAACTAAACGGCATGGTTAGCATTGCAACAGAACCCCATAGTTGCCATAGCAACTAAACGCCATGGTTACCATGGCAACCCAACCCCATGGTTGCCATGGTCACAGAACCCCATGGTTACCCTAGCAATCAAACCCCGTGGTTGCCATGGCAACCCAACCCCATGGTTACCATGGCAACAGAACCACATAGTTGCCATGGCAACTAAATCCCATGGTTACCATGGCAACACAACCCCATGGTTGCCATGGCAACACAACCCCATGGTTTCCATGGCAACCAAACCCCGTGGTTGCCATGGCAACGCAACCCCACGGTTACCATGGCAACGCAACCCCATGGTTCCCATGGCAAAACAACCCCGTGGTTGACATGGCAATCCAACCCCATCGTTACCATGGCAACACAACCCCATGGTTGCCATGGAAGCACTACCCCATGGTTGCCATGGCAACAGAACCCCATAGTTGCCATGGCAACAAAACGCCATGGTTACCATGGCAACACAACCCCATGGTTGCCATGGCAACCCAACCCCATGGTTTCCAAGGCAACTAAACCCCATAGTTTCCATAGCAACCCAAACCCATGGTTACCATGGCAACACAACCGCATGGTTACCACAACAACACAACCGCATGGTTACCACGGCAACCCAACTGCATGGTTACCACGGCATCTCAACCCCACGGTTGCCATGGCAACTAAACCCCATGGCTACCATGGCAACACAACCCCATGGTTGCCATGGCAACCCAACCCCATGGTTACCATGGCAACACAACCGCATGGTTACCATAGCAACCCAAACCCATAGTTACCATGGCAACACAACCCCATGGTTGCCATGGAAACACTACCCCATGGTTGCCATGGCAACAGAACCCCATAGTTGCCATGGCAACAAAACGCCATGGTTCCCATGGCAACAGAAACCCATAGTTGCCATGGCAACAAAACGCCATGGTTACCATGGCAACACAACCCCATGGTTGATATGGCAACCCAAACCCACGGTTACCATGGCAACACAACCGCATGGTTACCATAGCAACCCAACCCCATAGTTACCATGGCAACACAACCCCATGGTTACCATGGAAACACTACCCCATGGTTGCCATTGCAACAGAACCCCAGAGTTGCCATGGCAACAAAACGCCATGGTTACCATGGCAACACAACCCCATGGTTGCCATGGCAACCCAACCCCATAGTTGCCATGGAAACTAAACGCCATGGTTACCATGGCAACCCAACCCCATGGTTACCATGGACACAGAACCCCATGGTTACCATAGAAACCAAACCCCGTGGTTGCCATGGCAACCCAACCCCATGGTTACCATAGCAACCAAACCCCGTAGTTTCCATGGCAACCCAACGCCATGGTTACCATGGCAACACAACCCCATGGTTCCCATGGCAACACAACCCCATGGTTGCCATGGAAACACTACCCCATGGTAGCCATCGAAACAGAACACCATGGTTGCCATGGCAACAAAACGCCATGGTTACCATGGCAACACAACCCCATGGTTGCCATGGCAACCCAACCCCATAGTTGCCATGGCAACTAAACGCCATGGTTACCATGGCAACCCAACCCCATGGTTACCATCGACACAGAACACCATGGTTACCATAGCAACCAAACCCCGTGGTTTCCATGGCAACCCAATCCCATGGTTACCATGGCAACACAACCGCATGGTTACCACAACAACACAACCGCATGGTTACCACGGCAACCCAACTGCATGGTTACCACGGCATCTCAACCCCACGGTTGCCATGGCAACTAAACCGCATGGTTACCATGGCAACACAACCCCATGGTTGCCATGGCAACCCAACCCCATGGTTACCATCGCAACACAACCGCATGGTTACCATAGCAACCCAAACCCATAGTTACCATGGCAACACAACCCCATGGTTGCCATGGAAACACTACCCCATGGTTGCCATGGCAACAGAACCCCATAGTTGCCATGGCAACAAAACGCCATGGTTCCCATGGCAACAGAAACCCATAGTTGCCATGGCAACAAAACGCCATGGTTACCATGGCAACACAACCCCATGGTTGCCATGGCAACCCAACCCCATGGTTACCATGGCAACACAACCGCATGGTTACCATAGCAACCCAACCCCATAGTTACCATGGCAACACAACCCCATGGTTACCATGGAAACACTACCCCATGGTTGCCATTGCAACAGAACCCCAGAGTTGCCATGGCAACAAAACGCCATGGTTACCATGGCAACACAACCCCATGGTTGCCATGGCAACCCAACCCCATAGTTGCCATGGCAACTAAACGCCATGGTTACCATGGCAACCCAACCCCATGGTTACCATGGACACAGAACCCCATGGTTACCATAGCAACCAAACCCCGTGGTTGCCATGGCAACCCAACCCCATGGTTACCATAGCAACCAAACCCCGTAGTTTCCATGGCAACCCAACGCCATGGTTACCATGGCAACACAACCCCATGGTTCCCATGGCAACACAACCCCATGGTTGCCATGGAAACACTACCCCATGGTAGCCATCGCAACAGAACACCATGGTTGCCATGGCAACAAAACGCCATGGTTACCATGGCAACACAACCCCATGGTTGCCATGGCAACCCAACCCCATAGTTGCCATGGCAACTAAACGCCATGGTTACCATGGCAACCCAACCCCATGGTTACCATCGACACAGAACACCATGGTTACCATAGCAACCAAACCCCGTGGTTTCCATGGCAACCCAATCCCATGGTTACCATGGCAACACAACCGCATGGTTACCACAACAACACAACCGCATGGTTACCACGGCAACCCAACTGCATGGTTACCACGGCATCTCAACCCCACGGTTGCCATGGCAACTAAACCGCATGGTTACCATGGCAACACAACCCCATGGTTGCCATGGCAACCCAACCCCATGGTTACCATCGCAACACAACCGCATGGTTACCATAGCAACCCAAACCCATAGTTACCATGGCAACACAACCCCATGGTTGCCATGGAAACACTACCCCATGGTTGCCATGGCAACAGAACCCCATAGTTGCCATGGCAACAAAACGCCATGGTTCCCATGGCAACAGAAACCCATAGTTGCCATGGCAACAAAACGCCATGGTTACCATGGCAACACAACCCCATGGTTGCCATGGCAACCCAAACCCATGGTTACCATGGCAACACAACCGCATGGTTACCATAGCAACCCAACCCCATAGTTACCATGGCAACACAACCCCATGGTTACCATGGAAACACTACCCCATGGTTGCCATTGCAACAGAACCCCAGAGTTGCCATGGCAACAAAACGCCATGGTTACCATGGCAACACAACCCCATGGTTGCCATGGCAACCCAACCCCATAGTTGCCATGGCAACTAAACGCCATGGTTACCATGGCAACCCAACCCCATGGTTACCATGGACACAGAACCCCATGGTTACCATAGCAACCAAACCCCGTGGTTGCCATGGCAACTAAATCCCATGGTTACCATGGCAACACAACAGCATGGTTACCACAACAACACAACCGCATGGTTACCACGGCAACCCAACTGCATGGTTACCACGGCATCTCAACCCCAAGGTTGCCATGGCAACTAAACCCCATAGTTTCCATAGGAACCCAACCCCATAATCGCCATGGCAACACAACCCCATCGTTACCATGGCAACACAACCCCATGGTTACCATGGCAACAGAACCCCATAGTTGCCATGGCAACATAACGCCATGGTTACCATGGCAACACAACCCCGTGGTTGCCATGGCAACCCAACCCCATGGTTGCCAAGGCAACTAAACCCCATAGTTTCCATAGCAACCCAACCCCATAGTTACCATGGCAACAGAACCCCATAGTTGCCATGGCAACAAAACGCCATGGTTACCATGGCAACACAACCCCATGGTTGCCATGGCAACCCAACCCCATGGTTGCCATGGTCACAGAACCCCATGGTTACCCTAGCAACCAAACCCCGTGGTTGCCATGGCAACCCAACCCCATGGTTACCATGGCAACAGAACCCCATAGTTGCCATGGCAACTAAATCCCATGGTTACCATGGCAACACAACCCCATGGTTGCCATGGCAACACAACCCCATGGTTTCCATAGCAACCAAACCCCGTGGTTGCCATGGCAACGCAACCCCACGGTTACCATGGCAACGCAACCCCATGGTTCCCATGGCAAAACAACCCCGTGGTTGACATGGCAATCCAACCCCATCGTTACCATGGCAACACAACCCCATGGTTGCCATGGAAGCACTACCCCATGGTTGCCATGGCAACAGAACCCCATAGTTGCCATGGCAACAAAACGCCATGGTTACCATGGCAACACAACACCATTGTTGCCATGGCAACCCAACCCCATGGTTTCCAAGGCAACTAAACCCCATAGTTTCCATAGCAACCCAATCCCATGGTTACCATGGCAACACAACCGCATGGTTACCACAACAACACAACCGCATGGTTACCACGGCAACCCAACTGCATGGTTACCACGGCATCTCAACCCCACGGTTGCCATGGCAACTAAACCCCATGGCTACCATGGCAACATAACCCCATGGTTGCCATGGCAACCCAACCCCATGGTTACCATCGCAACACAACCGCATGGTTACCATAGCAACCCAAACCCATAGTTACCATGGCAACACAACCCCATGGTTGCCATGGAAACACTACCCCATGGTTGCCATGGCAACAGAACCCCATAGTTGCCATGGCAACAAAACGCCATGGTTCCCATGGCAACAGAAACCCATAGTTGCCATGGCAACAAAACGCCATGGTTACCATGGCAACACAACCCCATGGTTGATATGGCAACCCAAACCCATGGTTACCATGGCAACACAACCGCATGGTTACCATAGCAACCCAACCCCATAGTTACCATGGCAACACAACCTCATGGTTACCATGGAAACACTACCCCATGGTTGCCATTGCAACAGAACCCCAGAGTTGCCATGGCAACAAAACGCCATGGTTACCATGGCAACACAACCCCATGGTTGCCATGGCAACCCAACCCCATAGTTGCCATGGCAACTAAACGCCATGGTTACCATGGCAACCCAACCCCATGGTTACCATGGACACAGAACCCCATGGTTACCATAGCAACCAAACCCCGTGGTTGCCATGGCAACCCAACCCCATGGTTACCATAGCAACCAAACCCCGTAGTTTCCATGGCAACCCAACGCCATGGTTACCATGGCAACACAACCCCATGGTTCCCATGGCAACACAACCCCATGGTTGCCATGGAAACACTACCCCATGGTAGCCATCGCAACAGAACACCATGGTTGCCATGGCAACAAAACGCCATGGTTACCATGGCAACACAACCCCATGGTTGCCATGGCAACCCAACCCCATAGTTGCCATGGCAACTAAACGCCATGGTTACCATGGCAACCCAACCCCATGGTTACCATCGACACAGAACACCATGGTTACCATAGCAACCAAACCCCGTGGTTTCCATGGCAACCCAATCCCATGGTTACCATGGCAACACAACCGCATGGTTACCACAACAACACAACCGCATGGTTACCACGGCAACCCAACTGCATGGTTACCACGGCATCTCAACCCCACGGTTGCCATGGCAACTAAACCGCATGGTTACCATGGCAACACAACCCCATGGTTGCCATGGCAACCCAACCCCATGGTTACCATCGCAACACAACCGCATGGTTACCATAGCAACCCAAACCCATAGTTACCATGGCAACACAACCCCATGGTTGCCATGGAAACACTACCCCATGGTTGCCATGGCAACAGAACCCCATAGTTGCCATGGCAACAAAACGCCATGGTTCCCATGGCAACAGAAACCCATAGTTGCCATGGCAACAAAACGCCATGGTTACCATGGCAACACAACCCCATGGTTGCCATGGCAACCCAAACCCATGGTTACCATGGCAACACAACCGCATGGTTACCATAGCAACCCAACCCCATAGTTACCATGGCAAAACAACCCCATGGTTACCATGGAAACACTACCCCATGGTTGCCATTGCAACAGAACCCCAGAGTTGCCATGGCAACAAAACGCCATGGTTACCATGGCAACACAACCCCATGGTTGCCATGGCAACCCAACCCCATAGTTGCCATGGCAACTAAACGCCATGGTTACCATGGCAACCCAACCCCATGGTTACCATGGACACAGAACCCCATGGTTACCATAGCAACCAAACCCCGTGGTTGCCATGGCAACTAAATCCCATGGTTACCATGTCAACACAACAGCATGGTTACCACAACAACACAACCGCATGGTTACCACGGCAACCCAACTGCATGGTTACCACGGCATCTCAACCCCAAGGTTGCCATGGCAACTAAACCCCATAGTTTCCATAGGAACCCAACCCCATAGTTACCATTGCAACACAACCCCATCGTTACCATGGCAACACAACCCCATGGTTACCATGGCAACAGAACCCCATAATCGCCATGGCAACTAAACGCCATGGTTACCATGGCAACACAACCCCATGGTTGCCATGGCAAACCAAGCCCATGGTTACCATGGCAACACAATTGCATGGTTACCATAGCAACTCAACCCCATAGTTACCATGGGAACACAACCCCATGGTTGCCATGGAAACACTACCCCATTGTTGCCATGGCAACAGAACCCCATAGTTGCCATGGCAACATAACGCCATGGTTACCATGGCAACACAACCCCGTGGTTGCCATGGCAACCCAACCCCATGGTTGCCAAGGCAACTAAACCCCATAGTTTCCATAGCAACCCAACCCCATAGTTACCATGGCAACAGAACACCATAGTTGCCATGGCAACAAAACGCCATGGTTACCATGGCAACACAACCCCATGGTTGCCATGGCAACCCAATCCCATAGTTGCCATGGCAACCCAACCCCATGGTTACCATAGCAACCAAACCCCGTGGTTGCCATGGCAACCCAACCCCATGGTTACCATGGCAAACCAACCCCATGGTTGCCATGGCAACCCAACCCCATGGTTACCATGGCAACACAACCCCATAGTTGCCATTGCAACAAAACGCCATAGTTTCCATAAACACCCAACCGAATAGTTACCATGGCAACACAACCCCATGGTTCCCATGGCAACAGAACCCCGTGGTTGCCATGGCAACACTACCCCATGGTTACCATGGCAACAGAACCCCATAGTTGCCTTGGCAACTAAACGGCATGGTTAGCATTGCAACAGAACCCCATAGTTGCCATGGCAACTAAACGCCATGGTTACCATGGCAACCCAACCCCATGGTTGCCATGGACACAGAACCCCATGGTTACCCTAGCAACCCAGCCCCGTGGTTTCCATGGCAACCCAACCCCATGGTTACCATGGCAACAGAACCCCATAGTTGCCATGGCAACTAAATCCCATGGTTACCATGGCAACACAACCCCATGGTTGCCATGGCAACACAACACCATGGTTGCCATGGCAACACTACCCCATGGTTACCATGGCAACAGAACCCCATAGTTGCCATGGCAACTAAACGCCATGGTTACCATGGCAACCCAACCCCATGGTTACCATGGACACAGAACCCCATGGTTACCATAGCAACCAAACCCCGTGGTTGCCATGGCAACTAAATCCCATGGTTACCATGGCAACACAACAGCATGGTTACCACAACAACACAACCGCATGGTTACCACGGCAACCCAACTGCATGGTTACCACGGCATCTCAACCCCAAGGTTGCCATGGCAACTAAACCCCATAGTTTCCATAGGAACCCAACCCCATAGTTACCATGGCAACACAACCCCATCGTTACCATGGCAACACAACCCCATGGTTACCATGGCAACAGAACCCCATAATCGCCATGGCAACGAAACGCCATGGTTACCATGGCAACACAACCCCATGGTTGCCATGGCAAACCAAGCCCATGGTTACCATGGAAACACAATTGCATGGTTACCATAGCAACTCAACCCCATAGTTACCATGGGAACACAACCCCATGGTTGCCATGGAAACACTACCCCATTGTTGCCATGGCAACAGAACCCCATAGTTGCCATGGCAACATAACGCCATGGTTACCATGGCAACACAACCCCGTGGTTGCCATGGCAACCCAACCCCATGGTTCCAAGGCAACTAAACCCCATAGTTTCCATAGCAACCCAGCCCCATAGTTACCATGGCAACAGAACCCCATAGTTGCCATGGCAACAAAACGCCATGGTTACCATGGCAACACAACCCCATGGTTGCCATGGCAACCCAACCCCATGGTTACCATGGCAACAGAACCCCATAGTTGCCATGGCAACTAAACGCCATGGTTGCCATGGCAAAAGAACCCCATAGTTGCCATGGCAACCCAACCCCATGGTTACCATAGCAACCAAACCCCGTGGTTGCCATGGCAACCCAACCCCATGGTTACCATGGCAACACAACCCCATGGTTGCCATTGCAACCCAACCCCATGGTTACCATGGCAACACAACCCCATAGTTGCCATTGCAACAAAACGCCATAGTTTCCATAAACACCCAACCGAATAGTTACCATGGCAACACAACCCCATGGTTCCCATGGCAACACAACCCCGTGGTTGCCATGGCAACACTACCCCATGGTTACCATGGCAACAGAACCCCATAGTTGCCTTGGCAACTAAACGGCATGGTTAGCATTGCAACAGAACCCCATAGTTGCCATGGCAACTAAACGCCATGGTTACCATGGCAACCCAACCCCATGGTTGCCATGGTCACAGAACCCCATGGTTACCCTAGCAATCAAACCCCGTGGTTGCCATGGCAACCCAACCCCATGGTTACCATGGCAACAGAACCACATAGTTGCCATGGCAACTAAATCCCATGGTTACCATGGCAACACAACCCCATGGTTGCCATGGCAACACAACCCCATGGTTTCCATAGCAACCAAACCCCGTGGTTGCCATGGCAACGCAACCCCACGGTTACCATGGCAACGCAACCCCATGGTTCCCATGGCAAAACAACCCCGTGGTTGACATGGCAATCCAACCCCATCGTTACCATGGCAACACAACCCCATGGTTGCCATGGAAGCACTACCCCATGGTTGCCATGGCAACAGAACCCCATAGTTGCCATGGCAACAAAACGCCATGGTTACCATGGCAACACAACCCCATGGTTGCCATGGCAACCCAACCCCATGGTTTCCAAGGCAACTAAACCCCATAGTTTCCATAGCAACCCAAACCCATGGTTACCATGGCAACACAACCGCATGGTTACCACAACAACACAACCGCATGGTTACCACGGCAACCCAAGTGCATGGTTACCACGGCATCTCAACCCCACGGTTGCCATGGCAACTAAACCCCATGGCTACCATGGCAACACAACCCCATGGTTGCCATGGCAACCCAACCCCATGGTTACCATGGCAACACAACCGCATGGTTACCATAGCAACCCAAACCCATAGTTACCATGGCAACACAACCCCATGGTTGCCATGGAAACACTACCCCATGGTTGCCATGGCAACAGAACCCCATAGTTGCCATGGCAACAAAACGCCATGGTTCCCATGGCAACAGAAACCCATAGTTGCCATGGCAACAAAACGCCATGGTTACCATGGCAACACAACCCCATGGTTTTATGGCAACCCAAACCCACGGTTACCATGGCAACACAACCGCATGGTTACCATAGCAACCCAACCCCATAGTTGCCATGGCAACAAAACGCCATGGTTACCATGGCAACACAACCCCATGGTTGCCATGGCAACCCAACCCCATAGTTGCCATGGAAACTAAACGCCATGGTTACCATGGCAACCCAACCCCATGGTTACCATGGACACAGAACCCCATGGTTACCATAGCAACCAAACCCCGTGGTTGCCATGGCAACCCAACCCCATGGTTACCATAGCAACCAAACCCCGTAGTTTCCATGGCAACCCAACGCCATGGTTACCATGGCAACACAACCCCATGGTTCCCATGGCAACACAACCCCATGGTTGCCATGGAAACACTACCCCATGGTAGC
Source organism: Netta rufina (assembly GCF_964035555.1). Taxonomy (NCBI): domain Eukaryota; kingdom Metazoa; phylum Chordata; class Aves; order Anseriformes; family Anatidae; genus Netta; species Netta rufina. Next base: position 54,319 of record NW_028168851.1, on the reverse strand, counting down.
CATCGCAACAGAACACCATGGTTGCCATGGCAACAAAACGCCATGGTTACCATGGCAACACAACCCCATGGTTGCCATGGCAACCCAACCCCATAGTTGCCATGGCAACTAAACGCCATGGTTACCATGGCAACCCAACCCCATGGTTACCATCGACACAGAACACCATGGTTACCATAGCAACCAAACCCCGTGGTTTCCATGGCAACCCAATCCCATGGTTACCATGGCAACACAACCGCATGGTTACCACAACAACACAACCGCATGGTTACCACGGCAACCCAACTGCATGGTTACCACGGCATCTCAACCCCACGGTTGCCATGGCAACTAAACCCCATGGTTACCATGGCAACACAACCCCATGGTTGCCATGGCAACCCAACCCCATGGTTACCATCGCAACACAACCGCATGGTTACCATAGCAACCCAAACCCATAGTTACCATGGCAACACAACCCCATGGTTGCCATGGAAACACTACCCCATGGTTGCCATGGCAACAGAACCCCATAGTTGCCATGGCAACAAAACGCCATGGTTCCCATGGCAACAGAAACCCATAGTTGCCATGGCAACAAAACGCCATGGTTACCATGGCAACACAACCCCATGGTTGCCATGGCAACCCAAACCCATGGTTACCATGGCAACACAACCGCATGGTTACCATAGCAACCCAACCCCATAGTTACCATGGCAACACAACCCCATGGTTACCATGGAAACACTACCCCATGGTTGCCATTGCAACAGAACCCCAGAGTTGCCATGGCAACAAAACGCCATGGTTACCATGGCAACACAACCCCATGGTTGCCATGGCAACCCAACCCCATAGTTGCCATGGCAACTAAACGCCATGGTTACCATGGCAACCCAACCCCATGGTTACCATGGACACAGAACCCCATGGTTACCATAGCAACCAAACCCCGTGGTTGCCATGGCAACTAAATCCCATGGTTACCATGGCAACACAACAGCATGGTTACCACAACAACACAACCGCATGGTTACCACGGCAACCCAACTGCATGGTTACCACGGCATCTCAACCCCAAGGTTGCCATGGCAACTAAACCCCATAGTTTCCATAGGAACCCAACCCCATAGTTACCATGGCAACACAACCCCATCGTTACCATGGCAACACAACCCCATGGTTACCATGGCAACAGAACCCCATAATCGCCATGGCAACTAAACGCCATGGTTACCATGGCAACACAACCCCATGGTTGCCATGGCAAACCAAGCCCATGGTTACCATGGCAACACAATTGCATGGTTACCATAGCAACTCAACCCCATAGTTACCATGGGAACACAACCCCATGGTTGCCATGGAAACACTACCCCATTGTTGCCATGGCAACAGAACCCCATAGTTGCCATGGCAACATAACGCCATGGTTACCATGGCAACACAACCCCGTGGTTGCCATGGCAACCCAACCCCATGGTTGCCAAGGCAACTAAACCCCATAGTTTCCATAGCAACCCAACCCCATAGTTACCATGGCAACAGAACCACATAGTTGCCATGGCAACAAAACGCCATGGTTACCATGGCAACACAACCCCATGGTTGCCATGGCAACCCAACCCCATAGTTGCCATGGCAACCCAACCCCATGGTTACCATAGCAACCAAACCCCTTGGTTGCCATGGCAACCCAACCCCATGGTTACCATGGCAACCCAACCCCATGGTTGCCATGGCAACCCAACCCCATGGTTACCATGGCAACACAACCCCATAGTTGCCATTGCAACAAAACGCCATAGTTTCCATAAACACCCAACCGAATAGTTACCATGGCAACACAACCCCATGGTTCCCATGGCAACAGAACCCCGTGGTTGCCATGGCAACACTACCCCATGGTTACCATGGCAACAGAACCCCATAGTTGCCTTGGCAACTAAACGGCATGGTTAGCATTGCAACAGAACCCCATAGTTGCCATGGCAACTAAACGCCATGGTTACCATGGCAACCCAACCCCATGGTTGCCATGGACACAGAACCCCATGGTTACCCTAGCAACCCAACCCCGTGGTTTCCATGGCAACCCAACCCCATGGTTACCATGGCAACAGAACCCCATAGTTGCCATGGCAACTAAATCCCATGGTTACCATGGCAACACAACCCCATGGTTGCCATGGCAACACAACCCCATGGTTTCCATAGCAACCAAACCCCGTGGTTGCCATGGCAACGCAACCCCACGGTTACCATGGCAACGCAACCCCATGGTTCCCATGGCAAAACAACCCTGTGGTTGACATGGCAATCCAACCCCATCGTTACCATGGCAACACAACCCCATGGTTGCCATGGAAGCACTACCCCATGGTTGCCATGGCAACAGAACCCCATAGTTGCCATGGCAACAAAACGCCATGGTTACCATGGCAACACAACCCCATGGTTGCCATGGCAACCCAACCCCATGGTTGCCAAGGCAACTAAACCCCATAGTTTTAATAGCAACCCAACCCCATAGTTACCATGGCAACACAACCCCATGGTTGCCATGGAAACACTACCTTATGGTTGCCATGGCAACAGAACCCGATAGTTGCCATGGCAACAAAACGCCATGGTTACCATGGCAACACAACCCCATGGTTGCCATGGCAACACAACCCCACAGTTGCCATGGCAACTAAACGCCATGGTTACCATGGCAACCCAACCCCATGGTTACCATGGACACAGAACCCCATGGTTACCATAGCAACCAAACCCCGTGGTTCCCATAACAACCCAATCCCATGGTTACCACGGCAACCCAACTGCATGGTTACCACGGCATCTCAACCCCATGGTTGCCATGGCAACTAAACCCCATAGTTTCCATAGCAACCCAACCCCATAGTTACCATGGCAACACAACCCCATAGTTACCATGGCAACACAACCCTATGGTTGCCATGGCAACCCAACCCCATGGTTACCATGGCAACAGAACCCCATAGTTGCCATGGCAACTAAACGCCATGGTTACCATGGCAACACAACCCCATGGTTGCCATGGAAACACTACCCCATGGTTGCCATGGCAACAGAACCCCATAGTTGCCATGGCAACAAAACGCCATGGTTCCCATGGCAACAGAAACCCATAGTTGCCATGGCAACAAAACGCCATGGTTACCATGGCAACACAACCCCATGGTTGCCATGGCAACCCAAACCCATGGTTACCATGGCAACACAACCGCATGGTTACCATAGCAACCCAACCCCATAGTTACCATGGCAACACAACCCCATGGTTGCCATGGCAACCCAACCCCATAGTTGCCATGGCAACTAAACGCCATGGTTACCATGGCAACACAACCCCATGGTTACCATGGACACAGAACACCATGGTTACCATGGCAACCAAACCCCGTGGTTGCCATGGCAACCCAATCCCATGGTTACCATGGAAACACAACAGCATGGTTACCACAACAACACAACCGCATGGTTACCACGGCAACCCAACTGCATGGTTACCACGGCATCTCAACCCCAAGGTTGCCATGGCAACTAAACCCCATAGTTTCCATAGGAACCCAACCCCATAGTTACCATGGCAACACAACCCCATCGTTACCATGGCAACACAACCCCATGGTTACCATGGCAACAGAACCCCATAGTTGCCATGGCAACTAAACGCCATGGTTACCATGGCAACACAACCCCATGGTTGCCATGGCAAACCAAGCCCATGGTTACCATGGCAACACAATTGCATGGTTACCATAGCAACTCAACCCCATAGTTACCATGGGAACACAACCCCATGGTTGCCATGGAAACACTACCCCATGGTTGCCATGGCAACAGAACCCCATAGTTGCCATGGCAACATAACGCCATGGTTACCATGGCAACACAACCCCGTGGTTGCCATGGCAACCCAACCCCATGGTTACCATAGCAACCAAACCCCGTGGTTGCCATGGCAACCCAACCCCATGGTTACCATGGCAACACAACCCCATGGTTGCCGTGGCAACCCAACCCCATGGTTACCATGGCAACACAACCCCATAGTTGCCATTGCAACAAAACGCCATAGTTTCCATAAACACCCAACCGAATAGTTACCATGGCAACACAACCCCATGGTTCCCATGGCAACACAACCCCGTGGTTGCCATGGCAACACTACCCCATGGTTACCATGGCAACAGAACCCCATAGTTTCCATGGCAACTAAACGCCATGGTTACCATGGCAACCCAACCCCATGGTTGCCATGGACACAGAACCCCATGGTTACCCTAGCAACCCAACCCCGTGGTTTCCATGGCAACCCAACCCCATGGTTACCATGGCAACAGAACCCCATAGTTGCCATGGCAAGTAAATCCCATGGTTACCATGGCAACACAACCCCATGGTTGCCATGGCAACACAACCCCATGGTTGCCATAGCAACCAAACCCCGTGGTTGCCATGGCAACGCAACCCCACGGTTACCATGGCAACGCAACCCCATGGTTCCCATGGCAAAACAACCCCGTGGTTGACATGGCAATCCAACCCCATCGTTACCATGGCAACACAACCCCATGGTTGCCATGGAAGCACTACCCCATGGTTGCCATGGCAACAGAACCCCATAGTTGCCATGGCAACAAAACGCCATGGTTACCATGGCAACACAACCCCATGGTTGCCATGGCAACCCAACCCCATGGTTTCCAAGGCAACTAAACCCCATAGTTTCCATAGCAACCCAACCCCATAGTTACCATGGCAACACAACCCCATGGTTGCCATGGAAACACTACCCCATGGTTTCCATGGCAACAGAACCCCATAGTTGCCATGGCAACAAAGCGCCATGGTTACCATGGCAACACAACCCCATGGTTGCCATGGCAACACAACCCCACAGTTGCCATGGCAACTAAACGCCATGGTTACCAAGGCAACCCAACCCCATGGTTATCATGGACACAGAACCCCATGGTTACCATAGCAACCAAACCCCGTGGTTCCCATAACAACCCAATCCCATGGTTACCATGGCAACACAACCGCATGGTTACCACAACAACACAACCGCATGGTTACCACGGCAACCCAACTGCATGGTTACCACGGCATCTCAACCCCATGGTTGCCATGGCAACTAAACCCCATAGTTTCCATAGCAACCCAACCCCATAGTTACCATGGCAACACAACCCCATAGTTACCATGGCAACACAACCCTATGGTTGCCATGGCAACACAACCCCATGGTTGCCATGGCAACAGAACCCCATAGTTGCCATGGGAACAAAACGCCATGGTTACCATGGCAACACTACCCCATGGTTGCCATGGCAACCCAGCCCAATGGTTACCATGGCAACACAACCGCATGGTTACCATAGCAACCCAACCCCATAGTTACCATGGCAACACAACACCATGGTTGCCATGGCAACACTACCCCATGGTTACCATGGCAACAGAACCCCATAGTTGCCATGGCAACTAAACGCCATGGTTACCATGGCAACCCAACCCCATGGTTACCATGGACACAGAACCCCATGGTTACCATATCAACCAAACCCCGTGGTTGCCATGGCAACCCAATCCCATGGTTACCATGGCAACACAACAGCATGGTTACCACAACAACACAACCGCATGGTTACCACGGCAACCCAACTGCATGGTTACCACGGCATCTCAACCCCAAGGTTGCCATGGCAACTAAACCCCATAGTTTCCATAGGAACCCAACCCCATAGTTACCATGGCAACACAACCCCATCGTTACCATGGCAACACAACCCCATGGTTACCATGGAAACTCAACCCCGTGGTTGCCATGGCAACAGAACCCCATAGTTGCCATGGCAACTAAACGCCATGGTTACCATGGCAACACAACCCCATGGTTGCCATGGAAACCCAACCCCATGTTTGCCAAGGCAACTAAACCCCATAGTTTCCATAGCAACCCAACCCCATAGTTACCATGGCAACAGAACCCCATAGTTGACATGGCAACAAAACGCCATGGTTACCATGGCAACACAACCCCATGGTTGCCATGGCAACCGAACCCCATAGTTGCCATGGCAACTAAACGCCATGGTTACCATGGCAACCCAACCCCATGGTTACCATGGACACAGAACCCCGTGGTTGCCATGGCAACCCAATCCCATGGTTAACATGTCAACACAACCGCATGGTTACCACGGCAACGCAACTGCATGGTTACCACGGCATCTCAACCCCATGGTTGCCATGGCAACTAAACCCCATAGTTTCCATAGCAACACAACCCCATAGTTACCATGGCAACACAACGCCATGGTTCCCATGGCAACACAACCCCGTGGTTGCCATGGCAACCCAACCCCATGGTTACCATGGCAACAGAACCCCATAGTTTCCATGGCAACTAAACGCCACGGTTACCATGGCAACACAACCCCATGTTTGCCATGGCAACCCAACCCCATGGTTACCATAGCAACCAAACCCCGTGGTTGCCATGGCAACGCAACCCCATGGTTACCATGGCAACGCAACCCCATGTTTCCCATGGCAACACAACCCCGTGGTTGCCATGGCAAACCAACCCCATCGTTACCATTGCAACACAACCCCATGGTTGCCATGGAAGCACTACCCCATGGTTGCCATGGCAACAGAACCGCATAGTTGCCATGGCAACAAAACGCCATGGTTACCATGGCAACACAACCCCATGGTTGCCATGGCAACCCAACCCCATGGTTGCCAAGGCAACTAAACACCTTAGTTTCCATAGCAACCCAACCCCATAGTTACCATGGCAACAAAACCCCATTGTTGCCATGGAAACACTACCCCGTGGTTGCCATGGCAACAGAACCCCATAGTTGCCATGGCAACAAAACACCATGGTTACCATGGCAACACAACCCCATGGTTGCCATGGCAACCCAACCCCATAGTTGCCATGGCAACTAAACGCCATGGTTACCATGGCAACCCAACCCCATGGTTACCATGGACACAGAACGCCATGGTTACCATAGCAACCAAACCCGGTGGTTGCCATGGCAACGCAATCTCATGGTTACCACGGCAACACAACCGCATGGTTACCACAAAAACACAACCGCATGGTTACCACGGCAACCCAACTGCATGGTTACCACGGCATCTCAACCCCATGGTTGCCATGGCAACTAAACCCCATAGTTTCCATAGCAACCCAACCCCATAGTTACCATGGCAACACAACCCCATCGTTACCATGGCAACACAACCCCATGGTTGCCATGGCAACCCAACCCCATCGTTACCATAGCAACCAAACCCCGTGGTTGCCATGGCAACCCAACCCCATGGTTACCATGGCAACACAACCCCATGGTTCCCATGGCAACACAACCCCATGGTTGCCATGGCAACCCAACCCCATGGTTACCATGGCAACACAACCCCGTGGTTGCCATGGCAACCCAACCCCATGGTTACCATAGCAACCAAACTCCGCCGTTGCCATGGCAACCCAACCCCATGGTTACCATGGCAACACAACCCCATGGTTCCCATGGCAACACAACCCCATGGTTGCCATGGAAACACTACCCCATGGTTGCCATGGCAACAGAACCCCATAGTTGCCATGGCAACAAAACGCCATGGTTACCATGGCAACACAACCCCATGGTTGCCATGGTAACACAACCCCATGGTTACCATGGCAACACAACCCCATGGTTCCCATGGCAACACAACATCGTGGTTGCCATGGCAACCCAACCCCATCGTTGCCATGGCAACACAACCCCATGGTTGGCATGGAAACACTACCCCATGGTTTCCATGGCAACAGAACCCCATGGTTACCATGGCAACAAAACGCCATGGTTGCCATGGCAACACAACCCCATGGTTGCCATGGAAACACTACCCTATGGTTGCCATGGCAACAGAACCCCATAGTTGCCATGGCAACAAAACGCCATGGTTGCCATGGCAACAGAACCCCACAGTTGCCATGGCAACAAAACGCAATGGTTACCATGGCAAAACAACCCCATGGTTGCCATGGAAACCCAACCCCATGGTTGCCAAGGCAACTAAACCCCATAGTTTCCATAGCAACACAACCCCATAGTTACCATGGCAACACAACCCCGTGGTTGCCATGGCAACCCAACCCCATGGTTACCATAGCAACCAAACTCCGCCGTTGCCATGGCAACCCAACCCCATGGTTACCATGGCAACACAACCCCATGGTTCCCATGGCAACACAACCCCATGGTTGCCATGGAAACACTACCCCATGGTTGCCATGGCAACAGAACCCCATAGTTGCCATGGCAACAAAACGCCATGGTTACCATGGCAACACAACCCCATGGTTGCCATGGTAACACAACCCCATGGTTACCATGGCAACACAACCCCATGGTTCCCATGGCAACACAACATCGTGGTTGCCATGGCAACCCAACCCCATCGTTACCATGGCAACACAACCCCATGGTTGGCATGGAAACACTACCCCATGGTTTCCATGGCAACAGAACCCCATGGTTACCATGGCAACAAAACGCCATGGTTGCCATGGCAACACAACCCCATGGTTGCCATGGAAACACTACCCTATGGTTGCCATGGCAACAGAACCCCATAGTTGCCATGGCAACAAAACGCCATGGTTGCCATGGCAACAGAACCCCACAGTTGCCATGGCAACAAAACGCAATGGTTACCATGGCAAAACAACCCCATGGTTGCCATGGAAACCCAACCCCATGGTTGCCAAGGCAACTAAACCCCATAGTTTCCATAGCAACACAACCCCATAGTTACCATGGCAACACAACCCCATGGCTGCCATGGAAACACTACCCCATGGTTGCCATGGCAACAGAACCCCATAGTTGCCATGACAACAAAACGCCATGGTTACCATGGCAACACAACCCCATGGTTGCCATTGCAACCCAACCCCATAGTTGCCATGGCAACTAAACGCCATGGTTACCATGGCAACACAACCCCATGGTTACCATGGACACAGAACCCCATGGCTACCATAGCAACCAAACCCCATAGTTTCCATAGCAACGCAACCCCATAGTTACCATGGCAACACAACCCCATGGTTGCCATGGAAACACTACCCCATGGTTGCCATGGCAACAGAACACCATAGTTGCCATAGCAACCAAACCCCATAGTTTCCATAGCAACCCAACCCCATAGTTACCATGGCAACCCAACCCCATCGTTACCATGGCAACACAACCCCATGGTTGCCATGACAACCCAACCCCATGGTTACCATGGCAACAGAACCCCATAGTTGCCATGGCAACTAAACGCTATGGTTACCATGGCAACACAACCCCATAGTTGCCATGGCAACACAACCCCATGGTTGCCAAGGCAACTAAACACCGTAGTTTCGATAGCAACCCAACCCCATAGTTACCATGGCAACACAACCCCATGGTTGCCATGGAAACACAACCCCATAGTTGCCATGGCAAATAAACGCCATGGTTACCATGGCAACCCAACCCCATGGTTACCATGGACACAGAACGCCATGGTTGCCATAGCAACCAAACCCCGTGGTTGACATGGCAACCCAATCCCATGGTTACCATGGCAACACAACCGCATGGTTACCACAACAACACAACCGTATGGTTACCACGGGAACCCAACTGCATGGTTACCACGGCATCTCAACCGCATGGTTACCACGGCAACCCAACTGCATGGTTACCACGGCATCTCAACCCCATGGTTGCCATGGCAACTAAACCCCATAGTTTCCATAGCAACCCAACCCCATAGTTACCATGGCAACCCAACCCGATCGTTACCATGGCAACAGAACCCCATGGTTGCCATGGCAACTAATCGCCATGGTTACCATGGCAACACAACCCTATGGTTGCCATGGCAACCCAACCCCATGGTTACCATAGCAACCAAACCACGTGCTTGCCATGGCAACCCAACCCCATGGTTACCATGGCAACACAACCCCATGGTTCCCATGGCAACACAACCCCGTGGTTGCCATGGCAACCCAACCCCATCGTTACCATGGCATCACAACCCCATGGTTGCCATGGAAACACTACCCCATGGATGCCATGGAAACACTACCCCATGGTTGCCATGGCAACAGAACCCCATAGTTGCCTTGGCAACAAAACGCCATGGTTACCATGGCAACACAACCCCATGGTTGCCATGGAAACACTACCCCATGGTTGCCATGGCAACAGAACCCCATAGTTGCCATGGCAACAAAACGCCATGGTTACCATGGCAACACAACCCCATGGTTGCCATGGTTACACAACCCCATGGTTACCATGGCAACAGAACCCCATGGTTACCATGGCAACCCAACCCCATGGTTACCATAGCAACCAAACCCCGTGGTTGCCATGGCAACCCAACCCCATCGTTACCATGGCAACACAACCCCATGGTTGGCATGGAAACACTACCCCATGGTTTCCATGGCAACAGAACCTCATGGTTACCATTGCAACAAAACGCCATGGTTACCATGGCAATACAACCCCATGGTTGCCATGGAAACACTACCTCATGGTTGCTATGGCAAAAGAACCCCACAGTTGCCATGGAACAAAACGCCATGGTTGCCATGGCAACAAAACCCCACAGTTGCCATGGCAACAAAACGCCATGGTTACCATGGCAAAACAACACCATGGTTGCCATGGCAACCCAACCCCATCGTTGCCAAGGCAACTAAACCCCATAGTATCCATAGCAACCCAACCCCATAGTTACCATGGCAACACAACCCCATGGTTGCCATGGAAACACTACCCCATGGTTGCCATGGCAACAGAGCCCCATAGTTGACATGGCAACAAAACGCCATGCTTACCATGGCAATACAACCCCATGGTTGCCATTGCAACCAAACCCCATGGTTGCCATGGCAACTAAACGCCATGGTTACCATGGCAACCCAACCCCATGGTTACCATCGACACAGAACCCCATGGTTACCATAGCAACCAAACCCCATAGTTTCCATAGCAACCCAACCCCATAGTTACCATGGCAACACAACCCCATGGTTGCCATGGAAACACTACCCCATGGTTGCCATGGCAACAGAATTCCATAGTTGCCATGGCAACAAAACGCCATGGTTACCATGGCAACACAACCCCATGGTTTCCATTGCAACCCAACCCCATAGTTGCCATGGCAACTAAACGCCATGGTTACCATGGCAACACAACCCCATGGTTACCATCGACACAGAACCCCATGGTTTCCATAGCAACCAAACCCCATAGTTTCCATAGCAACCCAACCCCATAGTTACCATGTCAACCCAACCCCATCGTTACCATGGCAACACAACCCCATGGTTGCCATGGCAACCCAACCCCATGGTTACCATGGCAACAGAACCCCATAGTTGCCATGGCAACTAAACGCTATGGTTACCATGGCAACACAACCCCATAGTTGCCATGGCAACCCAACCCCATGGTTACCATAGAAGCCAAACCCCGTGGTTGCCATGGTAACCCAACCCCATGGTTACCATGGCAACACAACCCCATGGTTCCCATGGCAACACAACCCCGTGGTTTCCATGGCAACACAACCCCATCGTTACCATGGCAACACAACCCCATGGTTGCCATGGAAACACTACCCCATGGTTGCCATGGCAACAGAACCCCATAGTTGCCATGGCAACAAAACGCCATGGTTACCATGGCAACACAACCCCATGGTTGCCATGGCAACCCAACCCCATGGTTGCCAAGGCAACTAAACCCCATAGTTTCCATAGCAACCCAACCCCATAGTTACCATGGCAACACAAACCCATGGTTGCCATGGAAGCACTACGCCATGGTTTCCATGGCAACAGAACCCCATAGTTGCCATGGCAACAAAACGCTATGGTTACCATGGCAACACAACCCCATAGTTGCCATGGCAACCCAACCCCATGGTTACCATAGCAGCCAAACCCCGTGGTTGCCATGGTAACCCAACCCCATAGTTACCATGGCAACACAACCCCATGGTTACCATGGACACAGAACCCCATGGTTACCATAACAACCAAACCCCGTGGTTGCCATGGCAACCCAACCCCATCATTACCATGGCAACACAACCCCATGGTTGCCATGGAAACACTACGCCATGGTTTCCATAGCAACAGAACCCCATAGTTGCCATGGCAACAAAACGCCATGGTTCCATGGCAACAGAACCCCATAGTTGCCATGGCAACAAAACGCCATGGTTACCATGGCAACACAACCCCATGGTTGCCATGGCAACCCAACCCCATGGTTGCCAAGGCAACAGAACCCCATAGTTGCCATGGCAACAAAACGCCATGGTTACCATGGCAACACAACCGATGGTTGCCATGGAAACCCAACCCCATAGTTGCCATGGTAACTAAACGCCATGGTTACCATGGACACAGAACCCCATGGTTACCATAGCAACCTAACCCCGAGGTTGCAATGGCAACCCAATCCCATGGTTACCATGGCAACACAACCGCATGGTTACCACAAGAACACAACCGCATGGTTACCACGGCAACCCAACTGCATGGTTACCACGGCATCTCAACCCCATGGTTGCCATGGCAACTAAACCCCATAGTTTCCATAGCAACCCAACCCCATAGTTACCATGGCAACACAACCCCATCGTTACCATGGCAACACAACCCCATAGTTGCCATGGCAACCCAACCCCATGGTTACCATGGCAACAGAACCCCATAGTTGCCATGGCAACTAAACGCCATGGTTACCATGGCAACACAACCCCATGGTTACCATAGCAACCAAACCCCGTGGTTGCCATGGCAACCCAACCCCATGGTTACCATGGCAAAACAACCCCATGGTTCACATGGCAACACAACCCCGTGGTTGCCATGGCAACAAAACGCCATGGTTACCATGGCAACACAACCCCATGGTTGCCATGGCAACCCAACCCCATGGTTACCATGGCAACACAACCGCATGGTTACCATAGCAACCCAACCCCATAGTTACCATGGCAACCCAACCCCATGGTTGCCATGGAAACACTACCCCATGCTTGCCATGGCAACAGAACCCCATAGTTGCCATGGCAACAAAACGCCATGGTTGCCATGGCAACCCAACCCCATGGTTACCATGGCAACAAAACGCCATGGTTACCATGGCAACAAAACGCCATGGTTGCCATGGCAACCCAACCCCATGGTTACCATGGCAACAGAACCCCATAGTTGCCATGGCAACTAAACGCCATGGTTACCATGGCAACACAACTCTATGGTTACCATAGCAACCAAACCCCGTGGTTGCCATGGCAACACAACCCCATGGTTGCCATGGCAACCCAACCCCATGGTTACCATGGCAACACAACCGCATGGTTACCATAGCAACCCAACCCCATAGTTACCATGGCAACCCAACGCCATGGTTACCATGGCAACAGAACCCCATAGTTGCCATGGCAACACAACCGCATGGTTACCATAGCAACCCAACCCCATAGTTACCATGGCAACCCAACCCCATGGTTGCCATGGAAACACTACCCCATGCTTGCCATGGCAACAGAACCCCATAGTTGCCATGGTAACAAAACGCCATGGCTGCCATGGCAACCCAACCCCATGGTTACCATGGCAACAAAACGCCATGGTTACCATGGCAACCCAACCCCATGGTTGCCAAGGCAACTAAACCCCATAGTTTCCATAGCAACAGAACCCCATAGTTACCATGGCAACACAACACCATGGTTCCCATGGCAACACAACCCCGTGGTTGCCATGGCAACAGAACCATATAGTTGCCATGGCAACTAAACGCCATGGTTACCATGGCAACACAACCCCATGGTTACCATAGCAACCAAACCCCGTGGTTGCCATGGCAACCCAACCCCATGGTTACCATGGCAACACAACCCCATGGTTCCCATGGGAACACAACCCCGTGGTTGCCATGGCAACAAAACGCCATGGTTACCATGGCAACAGAACCCCATGGTTGCCATGGCAACCCAACCCCATGGTTACCATGGCAACACAACCGCATGGTTACCATAGCAACCCAACCCCATAGTTACCATGGCAACCCAACCCCATGGTTGCCATGGAAACACTACCCCATGCTTGCCATGGCAACAGAACCCCATAGTTGCCATGGCAACAAAACGCCATGGTTGCCATGGCAACCCAACCCCATGGTTACCATGGCAACAAAACGCCATGGTTACCATGGCAACCCAACCCCATGGTTACCATGGCAACAGAACCCCATAGTTGCCATGGCAACTAAACGCCATGGTTACCATGGCAACACAACTCTATGGTTACCATAGCAACCAAACCCCGTGGTTGCCATGGCAACCCCACCCCATGGTTACCATGGCAACACAACCCCATGGTTCCCATGGCAACACAACCCCGTGGTTGCCATGGCAACAAAACGCCATGGTTACCATGGCAACACAACCCCATGGTTGCCATGGCAACCCAACCCCATGGTTACCATGGCAACACAACCGCATGGTTACCATAGCAACCCAACCCCATAGTTACCATGGCAACCCAACCCCATGGTTACCATGGCAACAGAACCCCATAGTTGCCATGGCAACACAACCGCATGGTTACCATAGCAACCCAACCCCATAGTTACCATGGCAACACAACCCCATGGTTGCCACGGAAACACTACCCCATGCTTGCAATGGCAACAGAACCCCATAGTTGCCATGGTAACAAAACGCCATGGCTGCCATGGCAACCCAACCCCATGGTTACCATGGCAACAAAACGCCATGGTTACCATGGCAACCCAACCCCATGGTTGCCAAGGGAACTAAACCGCATAGTTTCCATAGCAACACAACCCCATAGTTACCATGGCAACACAACCCCATGGTTCCCATGGCAACACAACCCCGTGGTTGCCATGGCAACAGAACCCCATAGTTGACATGGCAACAAAACGCCATGGTTACCATGGCAACACAACCCCATGGTTGCCATGGCAACCCAGCCCCATAGTTCCCATGGCAACTAAACGCCATGGTTACCATGGCAACCCAACACCATGTTTACCATGGACACAGAACCCCGTGGTTGCCATGGCAACCCAATCCCATGGTTACCATGGCAACACAACCACATGGTTACCACAACAACACAACCGCATGGTTACCACGGAAACCCAACTGCATGGTTACCACGGCATCTCAACCCCATGGTTGCCATGGCAACTAAACCCCATAGTTTCCATAGCAACCCAACCCCATAGTTACCATGGCAACACAACCCCATGGTTCCCATGGCAACACAACCCCGTGGTTACCATGGCAACCCAACCCCATGGTTATCATGGCAACAGAACCCCATAATTGCCATGGCAACTCAACGCCATGGTTGCCATGGCAACCCAACCCCATCGTTATCATGGCAACACAACCCCATGGTTACCATGGCAACACAACCGCATGGTTACCATAGCAACCCAAACCCATAGTTACCATGGCAACACAACCCCATGGTTGCCATGGAAACACTACCCCATGGTTGCCATGGCAACAGAACCCCATGGTTGCCATGGAAACACTACCCCACGGTTGCCATGGCAACAGAACCCCATAGTTGCCATGGCAACAAAACGCCATGGTTACCATGGCAACACAACACCATGGTTGCCATGGTAACACAACCCCATGGTTACCATGGCAACCCTACCGCATGGTTACCATAGCAATCCAACCCCATAGTTACCATGGCAACACAACCCCATGGTTGCCATGGAAACACTACCCCACGGTTGCCATGGCAACAGAACCCCATAGTTGCCTTGGCAAGAAAACGCCATGGTTACCATGGCAACACAACCCCATGGTTGCCATGGCAACCCAACCCCAAGGTTGCCAAGGCAACTAAACCCCATAGTTTCCATAGCAAACCAACCCCATAGTTACCATGGCAACCAAACCCCATAGTTGCCATGGCAACTAAACGCCATGGTTACCATGGCAACCCAACCCCATGGTTACCATCGACACAGAACCCCATGGTTACCATAGCAACCAAACCCCATAGTTTCCATAGCAACCCAACCCCATAGTTACCATGGCAACACAACCCCATGGTTGCCATGGAAACACTACCCCATGGTTGCCATGGCAACAGAACCCCATAGTTGCCATGGCAACAAAACGCCATGGTTACCATAGAAAAACACACCCCCATGGTTTCCATTGCAACCCAACCCCATAGTTGCCATGGCAACTAAACGCCAGGGTTACCATGGCAACCCAACCCCATGGTTACCATCGACACAGAACCCCATGGTTACCATAGCAACCAAACCCCATAGTTTCCATAGCAACCCAACACCATAGTTACCATGGCAACCCAACCCCATCGTTACCATGGCAACACAACCCCATGGTTGCCATGGCAACCCAACCCCATGGTTACCATGGCAACAGAACCCCATAGTTGCCATGGCAACTAAACGCTATGGTTACCATGGCAACACAACCCCATAGTTGCCATGGCAACCCAACACCATGGTTACCATAGCAGCCAAACGCGTGGTTGCCATGGTAACACAACCCCATGGTTACCATGGCAACACAACCCCATGGTTCCCATGGGAACACAACCCCGTGGTTTCCATGGCAACCCAACCCCATCGTTACCATGGCAACACAACCCCATGGTTGCCATGGAAACACTACCCCATGGTTGCCATGGCAACAGAACCCCAGTAGTTGCCATGGCAACAAAACGCCATGGTTACCATGGCAACAAAACCCCATGGTTGCCATGGCAAACCAACCCCATGGTTGCAAAGGCAACTAAACCCCATAGTTTCCATAGCAAACCAACCCCATAGTTACCATGGCAACCAAACCCCATAGTTGCCATGGCAACTAAACGCCATGGTTACCATGGCAACACAACCCCATGGTTACCATCGACACAGAACCCCATGGTTACCATAGCAACCAAACCCCATAGTTTCCATAGCAACCCAACCCCATAGTTACCATGGCAACACAAACCCATGGTTGCCATGGAAACACTACCCCATGGTTGCCATGGCAACAGAACCCCATAGTTGCCATGGCAACAAAACGCCATGGTTACCATGGCAACACAACCCCATGGTTTCCATTGCAACCCAACCCCATAGTTGCCATGGCAACTAAACGCCATGGTTACCATGGCAACCCAACCCCATGGTTACCATCGACACAGAAACCCATGGTTACCATAGCAACCAAATCCCATAGTTTCCATAGCAACCCAACCCCATAGTTACCATGGCAACCCAACCCCATCGTTACCATGGCAACACAACACCATGGTTGCCATGGCAACCCAACCCCATGGTTACCATGGCAGCAGAACCCCATAGTTGCCATGGCAACTAAACGCTATGGTTACCATGGCAACACAACCCCATAGTTGCCATGGCAACCCAACCCCATGGTTACCATAGCAGCCAAACCCCGTGGTTGCCATGGTAACCCAACCCCATGGTTACCATGGCAACCCAACCCCATCGTTACCATGGCAACACAACCCCATGGTTGCCATGGAAACACTAACTTATGGTTGCCATGGCAACAGAACCCCATAGTTGCCATGGCAACAAAACGCCATGGTTACCATGGCAACAAAACCCCATGGTTGCCATGGCAAACCAACCCCATGTTTACCATGGCAACACAACCGCATGGTTACCATAGCAACCCAACCCCATAGTTACCATGGTAACACAACCCCATGGTTGCAATGGAAACACTACCCCATGGTTGCCATGGCAACAGAACCCCATAGTTGCCATGGCAACAAAACTCCATGGGTGCCATGGAAACAGAAACCCATAGTTGCCATGGCAACAAAACGCCATGGTTACCATGGCAACACAACCCCATTGTTGCCATGGCAAATAAACGCTATGGTTACCATGGCAACACAACCCCATAGTTGCCATGGCAACCCAACCCCATGGTTACCATAGCAGCCAAACCCCGTGGTTGCCATGGTAACCCAACCCCATGGTTACCATGGCAACACAACCCCATGGTTCCCATGGCAACACAACCCCGTGGTTGCCATGGCAACCCAACCCCATCGTTACCATGGCAACACAACCCCATGGTTGCCATGGAAACACTACCCCATGGTTGCCATGGCAACAGAACCCCATAGTTGCCATGGCAACAAAACGCCATGGTTACCATGGCAACCCAACCCCATGGTTACCATGGACACAGAACCCCATGGTTACCATAGCAACCAAACCACGTGGTTGCCATGGCAACCCAACCCCATCGTTACCATGGCAACACAACCCCATGGTTTCCATGGAAACACTACCCCATGGTTGCCATGGCAAAAGAACCCCATAGTTGCCATGGCAACAAAACGCCATGGTTACCATGGCAACACTACCCCATGGTTGCCATGGCAACCCAACCCCATGGTTACCATGGCAACACAACAGCATGGTTACCATAGCAAACCAACACCATAGTTACCATTGCAACACAACCCCATGGTTGCCATGGAAACACTACGCCATGGTTTCCATAGCAACAGAACCCCATAGTTGCCATGGCAACAAAACGCCATGGTTGCCATGGCAACAGAACCCCATAGTTGCCATGGCAACAAAACGCCATGGTTACCATGGCAACACAACCCCATGGTTGCCATGGCAACCCAACCCCATGGTTGCCAAGGCAACTAAACACCATAGTTTCCATAGCAACCCAACCCCATAGTTACCATGGCAACACAACCCCATGGTTGCCATGGAAACACTACCCCATGGTTGCCATGGCAACAGAACCCCATAGTTGCCATGGCAACAAAACGCCATGGTTACCATGGCAACACAACCGATGGTTGCCATGGCAACCCAACCCCATAGTTGCCATGGTAACTAAACGCCATGGTTACCATGGACACAGAACCCCATGGTTACCATAGCAACCTAACCCCGTGGTTGCAATGGCAACCCAATCCCACGGTTACCATGGCAACACAACCGCATGGTTACCACAACAACACAACCGCATGGTTACCACGGCAACCCAACTGCATGGTTACCACGGCATCTCAACCCCATGGTTGCCATGTCAACTAAACCCCATAGTTTCCATAGCAACCCAACCCCATAGTTACCATGGCAACACAACCCCATCGTTACCATGGCAACACAACCCCATAGTTGCCATGGCAACCCAACCCCATGGTTACCATGGCAACAGAACCCCATAGTTGCCATGGCAACTAAACGCCATGGTTACCATGGCAACACAACCCCATGGTTACCATAGCAACCAAACCCCGTGGTTGCCATGGCAACCCAACCCCATGGTTACCATGGCAACACAACCCCATGGTTCCCATGGCAACACAACCCCGTGGTTGCCATGGCAACAAAACGCCATGGTTACCATGGCAACAGAACCCCATGGTTGCCATGGCAACCCAACCCCATGGTTACCATGGCAACACAACCGCATGGTTACCATAGCAACCCAACCCCATAGTTACCATGGCAACCCAACCCCATGGTTACCATGGCAACAGATCCCCATAGTTGCCATGGCAACACAACCGCATGGTTACCATAGCAACCCAACCCCATAGTTACCATGGCAACGCAACCCCATGGTTGCCATGGAAACACTACCCCATGCTTGCCATCGCAACAGAACCCCATAGTTGCCATGGCAAGAAAACGCCATGGTTGCCATGGCAACCCAACCCCATGGTTACCATGGCAACAAAACGCCATGGTTACCATGGCAACAAAACGCCATGGTTGCCATGGCAACCCAACCCCATGGTTACCATGGCAACAGAACCCCATAGTTGCCATGGCAACTAAACGCCATGCTTACCATGGCAACACAACTCTATGGTTACCATAGCAACCAAACCCCGTGGTTGCCATGGCAACCCAACCCCATGGTTCCCATGGCAACACAACCCCATGGTTCCCATGGCAACACAACCCCGTGGTTGCCATGGCAACCCAACACCATCGTTTCCATGGCAACACAACCCCATGGTTGCCATGGAAACACTACGCCATGGTTTCCATAGCAACAGAACCCCATAGTTGCCATGGCAACAAAACGCCATGGTTGCCATGGCAACAGAACCCCATAGTTGCCATGGCAACAAAACGCCATGGTTACCATGGCAACACAACCCCATGGTTGCCATGGTAACAAAACGCCATGGCTGCCATGGCAACCCAACCCCATGGTTACCATGGCAACAAAACGCCATGGTTACCATGGCAACACAACCCCATGGTTGCCAAGGCAACTAAACCCCATAGTTTCCATAGCAACCCAACCCCATAGTTACCATGGCAACACAACCCCATGGTTGCCATGGCAACAGAACCCCATAGTTGCCATGGCAACAAAACGCCATGGTTACCATGGCAACACAACCGATGGTTTCCATGGCAACCCAACCCCATAGTTGCCATGGTAACTAAACGCCATGGTTACCATGGACACAGAACCCCATGGTTACCATAGCAACCTAACCCCGTGGTTGCAATGGCAACCCAATCCCATGGTTACCATGGCAACACAACCGCATGGTTACCACAACAACACAACCGCATGGTTACCACGGCAACCCAACTGCATGGTTACCACGGCATCTCAACCCCATGGTTGCCATGGCAACTAAACCCCATAGTTTCCATAGCAACCCAACCCCATAGTTACCATGGCAACACAACCCCATCGTTACCATGGCAACAGAACCCCATAGTTGCCATGGCAACTAAACGCCATGGTTACCATGGCAACACAACCCCATGGTTACCATAGCAACCAAACCCCGTGGTTGCCATGGCAACCCAACCCCATGGTTACCATGGCAACACAACCCCATGGTTCCCATGGCAACACAACCCCGTGGTTGCCATGGCAACAAAACGCCATGGTTACCATGGCAACAGAACCCCATGGTTGCCATGGCAACCCAACCCCATGGTTACCATGGCAACACAACCGCATGGTTACCATAGCAACCCAACCCCATAGTTACCATGGCAACCCAACCCCATGGTTACCATGGCAACAGATCCCCATAGTTGCCATGGCAACACAACCGCATGGTTACCATAGCAACCCAACCCCATAGTTACCATGGCAACGCAACCCCATGGTTGCCATGGAAACACTACCCCATGGTTGCCATGGCAACAGAACCCCATAGTTGCCATGGCAACAAAACGCCATGGTTGCCATGGCAACCCAACCCCATGGTTACCATGGCAACAAAACGCCATGGTTACCATGGCAACAAAACGCCATGGTTGCCATGGCAACCCAACCCCATGGTTACCATGGCAACAGAACCCCATAGTTGCCATGGCAACTAAACGCCATGGTTACCATGGCAACACAACTCTATGGTTACCATAGCAACCAAACCCCGTGCTTGCCATGGCAACCCAACCCCATGGTTACCATGGCAACACAACCGCATGGTTACCATGGCAACACAACCCCGTGGTTCCATGGCAACAACACGCCATGGTTACCATTGCAACACAACCCCATGGTTGCCATGGCAACCCAACCCCATGGTTACCATGGCAACACAACCGCATGGTTACCATAGCAACCCAACCCCATAGTTACCATGGCAACCCAACGCCATGGTTACCATGGCAACAGAACCCCATAGTTGCCATGGCAACACAACCGCATGGTTACCATAGCAACCCAACCCCATAGTTACCATGGCAACACAACCCCATGGTTTGCAATGGAAACACTACCCCATGCTTGCCATGGCAACAGAACCCCATAGTTGCCATGGTAACAAAACGCCATGGCTGCCATGGCAACCCAACCCCATGGTTACCATGGCAACAAAACGCCATGGTTACCATGGCAACAAAACGCCATGGTTACCATGGCAACACAACCCCATGGTTCCCATGGCAACACAACCCCATGGTTGCCATGGCAACAGAACCCCATAGTTGACATGGCAACAAAACCCCATAGTTACCATGGCAACCCAACGCCATGGTTACCATGGCAACAGAACCCCATAGTTGCCATGGCAACACAACCGCATGGTTACCATAGCAACCCAACCCCATAGTTACCATGGCAACACAACCCCATGGTTTGCAATGGAAACACTACCCCATGCTTGCCATGGCAACAGAACCCCATAGTTGCCATGGTAACAAAACGCCATGGCTGCCATGGCAACCCAACCCCATGGTTGCAAAGGCAACTAAACCCCATAGTTTCCATAGCAACAAAACCCCATAGTTACCATGGCAACACAACCTCATGGTTCCCATGGCAACACAACCCCATGGTTGCCATGGCAACAGAACCCCATAGTTGACATGGCAACAAAACGCCATGGTTACCATGGCAACACAACCCCATGGTTGCCATGGCAACCCAGCCCCATAGTTCCCATGGCAACTAAACGCCATGGTTACCATGGCAACACAACCCCGTGGTTGCCATGGAAAACCAACCCCATGGTTACCATGGCAACACAACCCCATGGTTACCATGGCAACACAACCCCGTGGTTGCCATGGCAACCCAACCCCATGGTTACCATGGCAACAGAACCCCAGAGTTGCCATGGCAACTAAACGCCATGGTTACCATGGCAACACAACTCTATGGTTACCATAGCAACCAAACCCCATGGTTACCATGGCAACACAACCGCATGGTTACCATGGCAACACAACCCCGTGGTTGCCATGGCAACAACACGCCATGGTTACCATGGCAACACAACCCCATGGTTGCCATGGCAACCCAACCCCATGGTTACCATGGCAACACAACCGCATGGTTACCATAGCAACCCAACCCCATAGTTACCATGGCAACCCAACGCCATGGTAACCATGGCAACAGAACCCCATAGTTGCCATGGCAACACAACCGCATGGTTACCATAGCAACCCAACCCCATAGTTACCATGGCAACACAACCCCATGGTTTGCAATGGAAACACTACCCCATGCTTGCCATGGCAACAGAACCCCATAGTTGCCATGGTAACAAAACGCCATGGCTGCCATGGCAACCCAACCCCATGGTTACCATGGCAACAAAACGCCATGGTTACCATGGCAACAAAACGCCATGGTTACCATGGCAACACAACCCCATGGTTCCCATGGCAACACAACCCCATGGTTGCCATGGAAACACTACCCCATGGTTGCCATGGAAACACTACCCCATGGTTGCCATGGCAACAGAACCCCATAGTTGCCTTGGCAACGAAACGCCATGGTTACCATGGCAACACAACCCCATGGTTGCCATGGAAACACTACCCCACGGTTGCCATGGCAACAGAACCCCATAGTTGCCATGGCAACAAAACGCCATGGTTACCATGGCAACACAACACCATGGTTGCCATGGTAACACAACCCCATGGTTACCATGGCAACCCTACCGCATGGTTACCATAGCAATCCAACCCCATAGTTACCATGGCAACACAACCCCATGGTTGCCATGGAAACACTACCCCACGGTTGCCATGGCAACAGAACCCCATAGTTGCCTTGGCAACAAAACGCCATGGTTACCATGGCAACACAACCCCATGGTTGCCATGGCAACCCAACCCCATGGTTGCCAAGGCAACTAAACCCCATAGTTTCCATAGCAAACCAACCCCATAGTTACCATGGCAACCAAACCCCATGGTTGCCATGGCAACTAAACGCCATGGTTACCATGGCAACCCAACCCCATGGTTACCATGGACACAGAACCCCGTGGTTGCCATGGCAACCAAATCCCATGGTTACCATGGCAACACAACCGCATGGTTACCACAACAACACAACCGCATGGTTACCACGGCAACCCAACTGCATGGTTACCACGGCATCTCAACCCCATGGTTGCCATGGCAACTAAACCCATAGTTTCCATAGCAACCCAACCCCATAGTTATCATGGCAACACAACCCCATCGTTACCATGGCAACACAACCCCATGGTTGCCATGGCAACCCAACCCCATGGTTACCATGGCAACAGAACCCCATTGTTGCCATGGCAACTAAACGCCATGGTTACCATGGCAACACAACCCCACGGTTACCATAGCAACCAAACCCCGTGGTTGCCATTGCAACCGAACCCCATGGTTACCATGGCAACACAACCCCATGGTTCCCATGGCAACACAACCCCGTGGTTGCCATGGCAACAAAACGCCATGGTTACCATGGCAACACAACCCCATGGTTGCCATGGCAACCCAACCCCATGGTTACCATGGCAACACAACCGCATGGTTACCATAGCAACCCAACCCCATAGTTACCATGGCAACGCAACCCCATGGTTGCCATGGAAACACTACCCCATGGTTGCCATGGCAACAGAACCCCATAGTTGCCATGGCAACAAAACGCCATGGTTGCCATGGCAACCCAACCCCATGGTTACCATGGCAACAAAACGCCATGGTTACCATGGCAACAAAACGCCATGGTTGCCATGGCAACCCAACCCCATGGTTACCATGGCAACAGAACCCCATAGTTGCCATGGCAACTAAACGCCATGGTTACCATGGCAACACAACTCTATGGTTACCATAGCAACCAAACCCCATGGTTACCATGGCAACACAACCGCATGGTTACCATGGCAACACAACCCCGTGGTTGCCATGGCAACAAACACGCCATGGTTACCATGGCAACACAACCCCATGGTTGCCATGGCAACCCAACCCCATGGTTACCATGGCAACACAACCGCATGGTTACCATAGCAACCCAACCCCATAGTTACCATGGCAACCCAACGCCATGGTAACCATGGCAACAGAACCCCATAGTTGCCATGGCAACACAACCGCATGGTTACCATAGCAACCCAACCCCATAGTTACCATGGCAACACAACCCCATGGTTTGCAATGGAAACACTACCCCATGCTTGCCATGGCAACAGAACCCCATAGTTGCCATGGTAACAAAACGCCATGGCTGCCATGGCAACCCAACCCCATGGTTACCATGGCAACAAAACGCCATGGTTACCATGGCAACAAAACGCCATGGTTACCATGGCAACACAACCCCATGGTTCCCATGGCAACACAACCCCATGGTTGCCATGGAAACACTACCCCATGGTTGCCATGGAAACACTACCCCATGGTTGCCATGGCAACAGAACCCCATAGTTGCCTTGGCAACGAAACGCCATGGTTACCATGGCAACACAACCCCATGGTTGCCATGGAAACACTACCCCACGGTTGCCATGGCAACAGAACCCCATAGTTGCCATGGCAACAAAACGCCATGGTTACCATGGCAACACAACACCATGGTTGCCATGGTAACACAACCCCATGGTTACCATGGCAACCCTACCGCATGGTTACCATAGCAATCCAACCCCATAGTTACCATGGCAACACAACCCCATGGTTGCCATGGAAACACTACCCCACGGTTGCCATGGCAACAGAACCCCATAGTTGCCTTGGCAACAAAACGCCATGGTTACCATGGCAACACAACCCCATGGTTGCCATGGCAACCCAACCCCATGGTTGCCAAGGCAACTAAACCCCATAGTTTCCATAGCAAACCAACCCCATAGTTACCATGGCAACCAAACCCCATGGTTGCCATGGCAACTAAACGCCATGGTTACCATGGCAACCCAACCCCATGGTTACCATGGACACAGAACCCCGTGGTTGCCATGGCAACCAAATCCCATGGTTACCATGGCAACACAACCGCATGGTTACCACAACAACACAACCGCATGGTTACCACGGCAACCCAACTGCATGGTTACCACGGCATCTCAACCCCATGGTTGCCATGGCAACTAAACCCCATAGTTTCCATAGCAACCCAACCCCATAGTTATCATGGCAACACAACCCCATCGTTACCATGGCAACACAACCCCATGGTTGCCATGGCAACCCAACCCCATGGTTACCATGGCAACAGAACCCCATAGTTGCCATGGCAACTAAACGCCATGGTTACCATGGCAACACAACCCCACGGTTACCATAGCAACCAAACCCCGTGGTTGCCATTGCAACCGAACCCCATGGTTACCATGGCAACACAACCCCATGGTTCCCATGGCAACACAACCCCGTGGTTGCCATGACAACAAAACGCCATGGTTACCATGGCAACACAACCCCATGGTTGCCATGGCAACCCAACCCCATGGTTACCATGGCAACACAACCGCATGGTTACCATGGCAACAAAACGCCATGGTTACAATGGCAACAAAACGCCATGGTTGCCATGGCAACCCAACCCCATGGTTACCATGGCAACAGAACCCCATAGTTGCAATGGCAACTAAACGCCATGGTTACCATGGCAACACAACTCTATGGTTACCATAGCAACCAAACCCCGTGGTTGCCATGGCAACCCAACCCCATGGTTACCATGGCAACACAACCGCATGGTTACCATGGCAACACAACCCCGTGGTTGCCATGGCAACAACACGCCATGGTTACCATGGCAACACAACCCCATGGTTGCCATGGCAACCCAACCCCATGGTTACCATGGCAACACAACCGCATGGTTACCATAGCAACCCAACCCCATAGTTACCATGGCAACCCAACGCCATGGTAACCATGGCAACAGAACCCCATAGTTGCCATGGCAACACAACCGCATGGTTACCATAGCAACCCAACCCCATAGTTACCATGGCAACACAACCCCATGGTTTGCAATGGAAACACTACCCCATGCTTGCCATGGCAACAGAACCCCATAGTTGCCATGGTAACAAAACGCCATGGCTGCCATGGCAACCCAACCCCATGGTTACCATGGCAACAAAACGCCATGGTTACCATGGCAACACAACCCCATGGTTCCCATGGCAACACAACCCCATGCTTGCCATGGCAACAGAACCCCATAGTTGACATGGCAACAAAACCCCATAGTTACCATGGCAACCCAACGCCATGGTTACCATGGCAACAGAACCCCATAGTTGCCATGGCAACACAACCGCATGGTTACCATAGCAACCCAACCCCATAGTTACCATGGCAACACAACCCCATGGTTTGCAATGGAAACACTACCCCATGCTTGCCATGGCAACAGAACCCCATAGTTGCCATGGTAACAAAACGCCATGGCTGCCATGGCAACCCAACCCCATGGTTGCCAAGGCAACTAAACCCCATAGTTTCCATAGCAACACAACCCCATAGTTACCATGGCAACACAACCTCATGGTTCCCATGGCAACACAACCCCATGGTTGCCATGGCAACAGAACCCCATAGTTGACATGGCAACAAAACGCCATGGTTACCATGGCAACACAACCCCATGGTTGCCATGGCAACCCAGCCCCATAGTTCCCATGGCAACTAAACGCCATGGTTACCATGGCAACCCAACCCCATGGTTACCATGGACACAGAACCCCGTGGTTGCCATGGCAACCCAATCCCATGGTTACCATGGCAACACAACCCCGTGGTTGCCATGGAAACCCAACCCCATGGTTACCATGGCAACACAACCCCATGGTTACCATGGCAACACAACCCCGTGGTTGCCATGGCAACCCAACCCCATCGTTACCATGGCAACACAACCCCATGGTTTCCATGGAAACACTACCCCATGGTTGCCATGGAAACACTACCCCATGGTTGCCATGGCAACAGAACCCCATAGTTGCCTTGGCAACGAAACGCCATGGTTACCATGGCAACACAACCCCATGGTTGCCATGGAAACACTACCCCACGGTTGCCATGGCAACAGAACCCCATAGTTGCCATGGCAACAAAACGCCATGGTTACCATGGCAACACAACCCCATGGTTGCCATGGTAACACAACCCCATGGTTACCATGGCAACCCTACCGCATGGTTACCATAGCAATCCAACCCCATAGTTACCATGGCAACACAACCCCATGGTTGCCATGGAAACACTACCCCACGGTTGCCATGGCAACAGAACCCCATAGTTGCCTTGGCAACAAAACGCCGTGGTTACCATGGCATCACAACCCCATGGTTGCCATGGCAACCCAACCCCATGGTTGCCAAGGCAACTAAACCCCATAGTTTCCATAGCAAACCAACCCCATAGTTACCATGGCAACCAAACCCCATGGTTGCCATGGCAACTAAACGCCATGGTTACCATGGCAACCCAACCCCATGGTTACCATGGACACAGAACCCCGTGGTTGCCATGGCAACCAAATCCCATGGTTACCATGGCAACACAACCGCATGGTTACCACAACAACACAACCGCATGGTTACCACGGCAACCCAACTGCATGGTTACCACGGCATCTCAACCCCATGGTTGCCATGGCAACTAAACCCCATAGTTTCCATAGCAACCCAACCCCATAGTTACCATGGCAACACAACCCCATCGTTACCATGGCAACACAACCCCACGGTTACCATAGCAACCAAACCCCGTGGTTGCCATTGCAACCGAACCCCATGGTTACCATGGCAACACAACCCCATGGTTCCCATGGCAACACAACCCCGTGGTTGCCATGGCAACAAAACGCCATGGTTACCATGGCAACACAACCCCATGGTTGCCATGGCAACCCAACCCCATGGTTACCATGGCAACACAACCGCATGGTTACCATAGCAACCCAACCCCATAGTTACCATGGCAACCCAACGCCATGGTTACCAATGCAACAGAACCCCATAGTTACCATGGCAACACAACCCCATGGTTGCCATGGAAACACGACCCCATGCTTGCCATGGCAACAGAACCCCATAGTTGCCATGGTAACAAAACGCCATGGCTGCCATGGCAACCAAACCCCATGGTTACCATGGCAACAAAACGCCATGGTTACCATGGCAACACAACCCCATGGTTGCCATGGCAACCCAACCCCATGGTTGCCAAGGCAACTAAACCCCATAGTTTCCATAGCAACCCAACCCCATAGTTACCATGGCAACACAACCCCATGGTTCCCATGGCAACACAACCCCATGGTTGCCATGGCAACAGAACCCCATAGTTGACATGGCAACAAAACGCCATGGTTACCATGGCAACACAACCCCATGGTTGCCATGGCAACCCAACCCCATAGTTGCCATTGCAACTAAACGCCATGGTTACCATGGCAACCCAACCCCATGGTTACCATGGACACAGAACCCCGTGGTTGCCATGGCAACCCAATCCCATGGTTACCATGGCAACACAACCGCATGGTTACCACAACAACACAACCGCATGGTTACCACGGCAACCCAACTGCATGGTTACCACGGCATCTCAACCCCATGGTTGCCATGGCAACTAAACCCCATAGTTTCCATAGCAACCCAACCCCATAGTTACCATGGCAACACAACCCCATGGTTCCCATGGCAACACAACCCCGTGGTTGCAAAGGCAACCCAACCCCATGGTTACCATGGCAACACAACCCCATGGTTGCCATGGCAACACAACCCCGTGGTTGCCATGGCAACCCAACCCCATCGTTACCATGGCAACACAACCCCATGGTTTCCATGGAAACACTACCCCATGGTTGCCATGGAAACACTACCCCATGGTTGCCATGGCAACAGAACCCCATAGTTACCTTGGCAACGAAACGCCATGGTTACCATGGCAACCCAACCCCATGGTTGCCATGGAAACACTACCCCACGGTTGCCATGGCAACAGAACCCCATAGTTGCCATGGCAACAAAACGCCATGGTTACCATGGCAACACAACACCATGGTTGCCATGGTAACACAACCCCATGGTTACCATGGCAACCCTACCGCATGGTTACCATAGCAATCCAACCCCATAGTTACCATGGCAACACAACCCCATGGTTGCCATGGAAACACTACCCCTCGGTTGCCATGGCAACAGAACCCCATAGTTGCCATGGCAACAAAACGCCATGGTTACCATGGCAACACAACCCCATGGTTGCCATGGCAACACAACCCCATGGTTGCCAAGGCAACTAAACCCAATAGTTTCCATAGCAACCCAACCCCATAGTTACCATGGCAACACAACCCCATGGTTGCCATGGAAACACTACCCCATGGTTGCCATGGCAACAGAACCCCATAGTTGACATGGCAACAAAACGCCATGCTTACCATGGCAACACAACCCCATGGTTGCCATGGCAACCAAACCCCATAGTTGCCATGGCAACTAAACGCCATGGTTACCATGGCAACCCAACCCCATGGTTACCATGGACACAGAACCCCATGGTTACCATGGCAACTAAATGCCATGGTTACCATGGCAACACAAACCCATGGTTACCATAGCAACCAAACCCTGTGGTTGCCATGGCAACCCAACCCCATGGGTACCATGGCAACACAACCCCATGGTTCCCATGGCAACACAACCCCGTGGTTGCCATGGCAACAAAACTCCATGGTTACCATGGCAACACAACCCCATGGTTGCCATGGCAACCCAACCCCATGGTTACCATGGCAACACAACCGCATGGTTACCATAGCAACCCAACCCCATAGTTACCATGGCAACCCAACCCCATGGTTACCATGGCAACAGATCCCCATAGTTGCCATGGCAACACAACCGCATGGTTACCATAGCAACCCAACCCCATAGTTACCATGGCAACGCAACCCCATGTTTGCCGTGGAAACACTACCCCATGCTTGCCATGGCAACAGAACCCCATAGTTGCCATGGCAACAAAACGCCATGGTTACCATGGCAACCCAACCCCATGGTTACCATGGCAACAAAACGCCATGGTTACGATGGCAACAAAACGCCATGGTTGCCATGGCAACCCAACCCCATGGTTACCATGGCAACAAAACCCCATAGTTGCCATGGCAACTAAACGCCATGGTTACCATGGCAACACAACTCTATGGTTACCATAGCAACCAAACCCCGTGTTTGCCATGGCAACCCAACCCCATGGTTACCAAGGCAACACAACCCCATGGTTCCCATGGCAACACAACCCCGTGGTTGCCATGGCAACCCAACCCCATGGTTGCCAAGGCAACTAAACCCCATAGTTTCCATAGCAACACAACCCCGTGGTTGCCATGGCAACAGAACCCCATAGTTGACATGGCAACAAAACGCCATGGTTACCATGGCAAAAGAACCCCATGGTTGCCATGGCAACCCAACCCCATAGTTGCCATGGCAACTAAACGCCACGGTTACCATGGCAACCCAACCCCATGGTTACCATGGACACAGAACCCCGTGGTTGCCATGGCAACCCAATCCCATGGTTACCATGGCAACACAAACCCATGGTTGCCATGGCAACCCAACCCCATGGTTACCATAGAAGCCAAACCCCCTGGTTGCCATGGTAACCCAACCCCATGGTTACCATGGCAACACAACACCATGGTTCCCATGGCAACAGAACCCCGTGGTTGCCATGGCAACCCAACCCCATCGTTACCATGGCAACACAACCCCATGGTTGCCATGGAAACACTACCCCATGGTTGCCATGGCAACACAACACCATAGTTGCCATGGCAACAAAACGCCATGGTACCATGGCAAAAAAACCCCATGGTTGCCATGGCAACCCAACCCCATGGTTACCATGGACACAACCGCATGGTTACCATAGCAACCCAACCCCATAATTACCATGGTAACACAACCCCATGGTTGCCATGGAAACACTACCCCATGGTTGCCATGGCAACAGAACCCCATAGTTGCCATGGCAGCAAAACGCCATGGATGAGATGGCAACAGAAACCCATAGTTTCCATGGCAACAAAACGCCATGGTTACCATGGCAACACAACCCCATGGTTGCCATGGCAACCCAACCCCATGGTTGCCAAGGCAACTAAACCCCATAGTTTCCATAGCAACCCAACCCCATAGTTACCATGGCAACACAAACACATGGTTGCCATGGAAACACTACGCCATGGTTTCCATGGCAACAGAACCCCATAGTTGCCATGGCAACAAAACGCCATGGTTACAATGGCAACACAACCCCATGGTTGCCATGGCAACAGAACCCCATAGTTGGCATGGCAACTAAACGCCATGGTTACCATGGCAACCCAACCCCATGGTTACCATGGACACAGAACCCCATGGTTACCATAGCAACCAAACCCCGTGGTTGCCATGGCAACCCAACCCCATAGTTACCATGGCAACACAACCCCATGGTTGCCATGGAAACACTACCCCCTGGTTGCCATGGCAACAGAATGCCATAGTTGCCATGGCAACAAAACGCCATGGTTGCCATGGCAACAGAACTCCATAGTTTCCATGGCAACAAAACGCCGTGGTTAACATGGCAACACAACCCCATGGTTGCCATGGCAACCCAACCCCATGGTTGCCAAGGCAACTAAACCCCATAGTTTCCATAGAAACCCAACCCCATAGTTACCATTGCAACACAACCCCAATGTTGCCATGGAAACACTACCCCATGGTTTCCATGGCAACCCAACCCCATAGTTGCCATGGCAACTAAACGCCATGGTTACCATGGCAACCCAACCCCATGGTTACCATGGACACAGAACCCCATGGTTACCATAGCAACCAAACCCCGTGGTTGCCATGGCAACCCAACCCCATGGTTACCATGGCAACAGAACCGCATGGTTACAACAACAACACAACCGCATGGTTACCACAGCAACCCAACTGCATGGTTACCACGGCATCTCAACCCCATGGTTGCCATGGCAACTAAACCCCATAGTTCCCATAGCAACCCAACCCCATAGTTACCATGGCAGCACAACCCCATCGTTACCATGGCAACACAACCCCATGGTTGCCATGGCAACCCAACCCCATGGTTACCATGGCAACAGAACCCCATAGTTCCCATGGCAACACAACCCCGTGGTTGCCATGGCAACCCATCCCCATCGTTGCCAAGGCAACTAAACCCCATAGTTTCCATAGCAACCCAACCCCATCGTTACAATGGGAACACAACCCCATGGTTGCCATGGAAACACTACCCGATGGTTGCCATGGCAACACAACCCCATAGTTGCCATGGCAACAAAACGCCATGGTTACCATGGCAACACTACCCCATGGTTGCCAAGGCAACCCAACCACATGGTTACCATGGAAACACAACCGCATGGTTACCATAGCAACCCAACCCAATAGTTACCATGGCAACACAACCCCATGGTTTCCATGGAAACACTACGCCATGGTTTCCATAGCAACAGAACCCCATGGTTGCCATGGAAACACTACCCCATGGTTGCCATGGCAACAGAACCCCATAGTTGCCATGGCAACAAAACGCCATGGTTACCATGGCAACACAACCGATGGTTGCCATGGCAACCCAACCCCATAGTTGCCATGGTAACTAAACGCCATGGTTACCATGGACACAGAACCCCATGGTTACCATAGCAACAAAACCCCGTGGTTGCCATGGCAACCCAATCCCATGGTTACCATGGCAACACAACCGCATGGTTACCACAACAACACAACCGCATGGTTACCACGGCAACCCAACTGCATGGTTACCAC
Organism: Netta rufina; assembly: GCF_964035555.1. Classification (NCBI taxonomy): domain Eukaryota; kingdom Metazoa; phylum Chordata; class Aves; order Anseriformes; family Anatidae; genus Netta; species Netta rufina. The sequence goes on along the minus strand of NW_028168851.1, from coordinate 20,568 downwards.
GGCATCTCAACCCCATGGTTGCCATGGCAAATAAACCCCAAACTTTCCACAGCAACCCAACCCCACAGTAACCATGGCAACACAACCCCATCCTTACCATGGCAACACAACCCCACGGTTGCCATGGCAACCCAACCCCATGGTTACCATGGCAACAGAACCACATAGTTGCCATGGCAACTGAACGCCATGGTTACCATGGCAACACAACCCCATGGTTACCATGGCAACACAACCCCATGGTTCCCATGGCAACACAACCCCGTGGTTGCCATGGCAACAAAACGCCATGGTTACCATGGGAACACAACCCCATGGTTGCCATGGCAACCCAACCCCATGGTTACCATGGCAACACAACCCCATGGTTGCCATGGAAACACTACCCCATGCTTGCCATGGCAACAGAACACCATAGTTACCATGGCAACAAAACGCCATGGTTACCATGGCAACAAAACGCCATGGTTGCCATGGCAACCCAACCCCATGGTTACCATGGCAACAGAACCCCATAGTTGCCATGGCAACTAAACGCCATGGTTACCATGGAAACACAACCCCATGGTTACCATAGCAACCAAACACCGTGGTTGCCATGGCAACCCAACCCAATGGTTACCATGGCAAAACAACCGCATGGTTACCATAGCAACCCAACCCCATAGTTACCATGGCAACAGAACCCCATGGTTGCCATGGAAAAACTACCCCATGCTTGCGATGGCAACAGAACCCCATAGTTGCCATGGTAACAAAACGCCATGGCTGCCATGGCAACCCAACCCCATGGTTACCATGGCAACAAAACGCCATGGTTACCATGGCAACACAACCCCATGGTTGCCATGGCAACCCAACCCCATGGTTGCCAAGGCAACAAAACCCCATGGTTGCCATGGCAACCCTACCCCATGGTTGCCATGGCAACAGAACCCCATAGTTCCATGGCAACAAAACGCCATGGTTACCATGGCAACACAACCCCATGGTTGCCATGGCAACCCAACACCATAGTTGCCATGGCAACCCAATCCCATGGTTACCATGGCAACACAACCGCATGGTTACCACAACAACACAACCGCATGGTTACCACGGCAACCCAACTGCATGCTTACCACGGCATCTCAACCGCATGGTTGCCATGGCAACCCAACCCCATAGTTTCAATAGCAACCCAACCCCATAGTTACCATGGCAACACAACCCTATCGTTACCATGGCAACACAACCCCATGGTTGCCATGGCAACCCAACCCCAAGGTTACCATGGCAACAGAACCCCATAGTTGCCATGACAAATAAACGCCATGGTTACCATGGCAACACAACCGCATGGTTGCCATGGCAACCCAACCCCATGGTTACCATAGCAACCAAACCCCGTGGTTGCCATGGCAACGCAACCCCGTGGTTACCATGGCAACACAGCCCCATGGTTCCCATGGCAACAAAACCCCGTGGTTGCAATGGCAACCCAACCCCATAGTTTCCACGGCAACACAACCCAATGGTTGCCATGGCAACAGAACCCCATAGTTGCCATGGCAACAAAACGCCATGGTTACCATGGCAACACGACCCCATGGTTTCCATGGCAACCCAACCCCATGGTTACCATGGCAACACAACCGCATGGTTACCATAGCAACCCAACCCCATAGTTACCATGGCAACACAACCCCATCGTTGCCATGGAAACACTACCCCATGGTTGCCATGGCAACAGAACCCCATAGTTGCCATGGTAACAAAACGCCATGGTTACCATGGCAACAGAACCCCATAGTTGCCATGGCAACAAAACGCCATGGTTACCATGGCAACACAACCCCATGGTTGCCATCGCAACCCAACCCCATGGTTGCCAAGGCAACTAAACCCCATAGTTTCCATAGCAACCCAACCCCATCGTTACCATGGCAACACAACCCCATGGTTGCCATGGAAACACTACCCCATGGTTGCCATGGCAACAGAACCCCATAGTTGCCATGGCAACAAAACGCCATGGTTACCATGGCAACACAACCCCATGGTTGCCATGGCAACACAACTCCATGGTTGCCATGGCAACTAAACGCCATGGTTACCATGGCAACCCAACCCCATGGTTACCATGGACACAGAACCCCATGGTTACCATAGCAACCAAACCCCGTGGTTGCCATGGCAACACAACCCCATGGTTACCATGGCAACACAACCCCATGGTTCCCATGGCAACACAACCCCGTGGTTGCCATGGCAACCCAACCCCATGGTTGCCAAGGCAACTAAACCCCATAGTTTCCATAGCAACACAACCCCGTGGTTGCCATGGCAACAGAACCCCATAGTTGACATGGCAACAAAACGCCATGGTTACCATGGCAAAACAACCCCATGGTTGCCATGGCAACCCAACCCCATAGTTGCCATGGCAACTAAACGCCACGGTTACCATGGCAACCCAACCCCATGGTTACCATGGACACAGAACCCCGTGGTTGCCATGGCAACCCAATCCCATGGTTACCATGGCAACACAAACCCATGGTTGCCATGGCAACCCAACCCTATGGTTACCATGGCAACAGAACCCCATAGTTGCCATGGAAACTAAACGCTATGGTTACCATGGCAACACAACCCCATAGTTGCCATGGCAACCCAACCCCATGGTTACCATAGAAGCCAAACCCCCTGGTTGCCATGGTAACCCAACCCCATGGTTACCATGGCAACACAACCCCATGGTTCCCATGGCAACAGAACCCCGTGGTTGCCATGGCAACCCAACCCCATCGTTACCATGGCAACACAACCCCATGGTTGCCATGGAAACACTACCCCATGGTTGCCATGGCAACACAACACCATAGTTGCCATGGCAACAAAACGCCATGGTACCATGGCAAAAAAACCCCATGGTTGCCATGGCAACCCAACCCCATGGTTACCATGGACACAACCGCATGGTTACCATAGCAACCCAACCCCATAATTACCATGGTAACACAACCCCATGGTTGCCATGGAAACACTACCCCATGGTTGCCATGGCAACAGAACCCCATAGTTGCCATGGCAGCAAAACGCCATGGATGAGATGGCAACAGAAACCCATAGTTTCCATGGCAACAAAACGCCATGGTTACCATGGCAACACAACCCCATGGTTGCCATGGAAACACTACCCCCTGGTTGCCATGGCAACAGAACCCCATAGTTGCCATGGCAACAAAACGCCATGGTTGCCATGGCAACAGAACTCCATAGTTTCCATGGCAACAAAACGCCGTGGTTAACATGGCAACACAACCCCATGGTTGCCATGGCAACCCAACCCCATGGTTGCCAAGGCAACTAAACCCCATAGTTTCCATAGAAACCCAACCCCATAGTTACCATGGCAACACAACCCCAATGTTGCCATGGAAACACTACCCCATGGTTTCCATGGCAACCCAACCCCATAGTTGCCATGGCAACTAAACGCCATGGTTACCATGGCAACCCAACCCCATAGTTACCATGGACACAGAACCCCATGGTTACCATAGCAACCAAACCCCGTGGTTGCCATGGCAACCCAACCCCATGGTTACCATGGCAACACAACCGCATGGTTACAACAACAACACAACCGCATGGTTACCACAGCAACCCAACTGCATGGTTACCACGGCATCTCAACCCCATGGTTGCCATGGCAACTAAACACCATAGTTCCCATAGCAACCCAACCCCATAGTTACCATGGCAGCACAACCCCATCGTTACCATGGCAACACAACCCCATGGTTGCCATGGCAAACCAACCCCATGGTTACCATGGCAACAGAACCCCATAGTTCCCATGGCAACACAACCCCGTGGTTTCCATGGCAACCCATCCCCATCGTTGCCAAGGCAACTAAACCCCATAGTTTCCATAGCAACCCAACCCCATCGTTACCATGGGAACACAACCCCATGGTTGCCATGGAAACACTACCCGATGGTTGCCATGGCAACACAACCCCATAGTTGCCATGGCAACAAAACGCCATGGTTACCATGGCAACACTACCCCATGGTTGCCATGGCAACCCAACCACATGGTTACCATGGAAACACAACCGCATGGTTACCATAGCAACCCAACCCAATAGTTACCATGGCAACACAACCCCATGGTTTCCATGGAAACACTACGCCATGGTTTCCATAGCAACAGAACCCCATGGTTGCCATGGAAACACTACCCCATGGTTGCCATGGCAACTGAACCCCATAGTTGCCAAGGCAACAAAACGCCATGGTTACCATGGCAACACAACCGATGGTTGCCATGGCAACCCAACCCCATAGTTGCCATGGTAACTAAACGCCATGGTTACCATGGACACAGAACCCCATGGTTACCATAGCAACCAAACCCCGTGGTTGCCATGGCAACCCAATCCCATGGTTACCATGGCAACACAACCGCATGGTTACCACAACAACACAACCGCATGGTTACCACGGCAACCCAACTGCATGGTTACCACGGCATCTCAACCCCATGGTTGCCATGGCAAATAAACCCCAAACTTTCCACAGCAACCCAACCCCACAGTAACCATGGCAACACAACCCCATCCTTACCATGGCAACACAACCCCATGGTTGCCATGGCAACCCAACCCCATGGTTACCATGGCAACAGAACCACATAGTTGCCATGGCAACTGAACGCCATGGTTACCATGGCAACACAACCCCATGGTTCCCATGGCAACACAACCCCGTGGTTGCCATGGCAACATAACGCCATGGTTACCATGGGAACACAACCCCATGGTTGCCATGGCAACCCAACCCCATGGTTACCATGGCAACACAACCGCATGGTTACCATAGCAACCCAACCCCATAGTTACCATGGCAACACAACCCCATGGTTGCCATGGATACACTACCCCATGCTTGCCATGGCAACAGAACACCATAGTTACCATGGCAACAAAACGCCATGGTTACCATGGCAACAAAACGCCATGGTTGCCATGGCAACCCAACCCCATGGTTACCATGGCAACAGAACCCCATAGTTGCCATGGCAACTAAACGCCATGGTTACCAAGGAAACACAACCCCATGGTTACCATAGCAACCAAACACCGTGGTTGCCATGGAAACCCAACCCAATGGTTACCATGGCAAAACAACCGCATGGTTACCATAGCAACCCAACCCCATAGTTACCATGGCAACAGAACCCCATGGTTGCCATGGAAACACTACCCCATGCTTGCGATGGCAACAGAACCCCATAGTTGCCATGGTAACAAAACGCCATGGCTGCCATGGCAACCCAACCCCATGGTTACCATGGCAACAAAACGCCATGGTTACCATGGCAACACAACCCCATGGTTGCCATGGCAACCCAACCCCATGGTTGCCAAGGCAACACAACCCCATGGTTGCCATGGCAACCCTACCCCATGGTTGCCATGGCAACAGAACCCCATAGTTCCATGGCAACAAAACGCCATGGTTACCATGGCAACACAACCCCATGGTTGCCATGGCAACCCAACACCATAGTTGCCATGGCAACCCAATCCCATGGTTACCATGGCAACACAACCGCATGGTTACCACAACAACACAACCGCATGGTTACCACGGCAACCCAACTGCATGCTTACCACGGCATCTCAACCGCATGGTTGCCATGGCAACCCAACCCCATAGTTTCAATAGCAACCCAACCCCATAGTTACCATGGCAACACAACCCTATCGTTACCATGGCAACACAACCCCATGGTTGCCATGGCAACCCAACCCCAAGGTTACCATGGCAACAGAACCCCATAGTTGCCATGACAAATAAACGCCATGGTTACCATGGCAACACAACCGCATGGTTGCCATGGCAACCCAACCCCATGGTTACCATAGCAACCAAACCCCGTGGTTGCCATGGCAACGCAACCCCGTGGTTACCATGGCAACACAGCCCCATGGTTCCCATGGCAACCAAACCCCGTGGTTGCCATGGCAACCCAACCCCATGGTTACCATGGCAACACAACCCCATTGTTACCACAACAACAACACCGCATGGTTACCACGGCAACCCAACTGCATGGTTACCACGGCATCTCAACCCCATGGTTGCCATGGCAACTAAACCCCATAGTTTCCATAGCAACACAACCCCATAGTTACCATGGCAACACAACCCCATCGTTACCATGGAAACACAACCCCATGGTTGCCATGGCAACCCAACCCCATGGTTACCATGGCAACAGAACCCCGTACCTGCCATGGCAACTAAACGCCATGGTTACCATGGCAACACAACCCCATGGTTGCCATGGAAACACTACCCGATGGTTGCCATGGCAACACAACCCCATAGTTGCCATGGCAACAAAACGCCATGGTTACCATGGCAACACTACCCCATGGTTGCCATGGCAACCCAACCACATGGTTACCATGGAAACACAACCGCATGGTTACCATAGCAACCCAACCCAATAGTTACCATGGCAACACCACCCCAGGGTTGCCATGGAAACACTACCCCATGGTTGCCATGGCAACAGAACCCCATGGTTGCCATGGAAACACTACCCCATGGTTGCCATGGCAACAGAACCCCAAAGTTGCCGTGGCAACAAAACGCCATGGTTACCATGGCAACACAACTCCATGGTTGCCATGGCAACCCAACCCCATGGTTGCCAAGGCAACTAAACCCCATACTTTCCATAGCAACCCAACCCCATAGTTACCATGGCAACACAAACCCATGGTTTCCATGGAAACACTACCCCATGGTTGCCATGGCAACAGAACTCCATAGTTGCCATGGCAACAAAACGCCATGGTTACCATGGCAACACAACCCCATGGTTGCCATGGCAACCAAACCCCATAGTTGCCATGGCAACTAAACGCCATGGTTACCATGGCAACCCAACCCCATGGTTACCATGGACACAGAACCCCATGGTTACCATAGCAACCAAACCCCGTGGTTGCCATGGCAACCCAATCCCATGGTTACCATGGCAACACAACTGCATTGTTACCACAACAACACAACCGCATGTTTACCACGGCAACCCAACTGCATGCTTACCACGGCATCTCAACCGCATGGTTGCCATGGCAACCCAACCCCATAGTTACCATGGCAACACATCCCCGTGGCTGCCATGGCAACCCAACCCCATCGTTACCATGGCAACACAACCCCATGGTTTCCATGGCAACCCAACCCCATGGTTACCATGGCAACAGAACCCCATAGTTGCCATGGCAAATAAACGCCATGGTTACCATGGGAACACAACCCCATGGTTGCCATGGCAACCCAACCCCATGGTTACCATAGCAACCAAACCCCGTGGTTGCCATGGCAACAAAGCCCCATGGTTCCCATGGCAACAAAACACCGTGGTTGCAATGGCAACCCAACCCCATCGTTTCCATGGCAACACAACCCCATGGTTGCCATGGCAACAGAACACCATAGTTGCCATGGCAACAAAACGCCGTGGTTACCATGGCAACACAACCCCATGGTTGCCATGGCAACCCAACCCCATAGTTGCCATGGCAACTAAACGCCATGGTTACCATGGCAACCCAACCCCATGGTTACCATGGACACAGAACCCCATGGTTACCAAAGCAACCAAACCCCGTGGTTGCCATGGCAACCCAACCCTATGGTTACCATGGCAACACAACCGCATGGTTACCACAACAACACAACCGCATGGTTACCACGGCAACCCAACTGCATGGTTACCACGGCATCTCAACACCATGGTTCCCATGGCAACTAAACCCCATAGTTTCCATAGCAACCCAACCCCATAGTTACCATGGCAGCACAACACCATCGTTACCATGGCAACACAACCCCATGGTTGCCATGGCAACCCCACCCCATGGTTACCATAGCAACCAAACCCCGTGGTTGCCATGGCAACACAGCCCCATGGTTCCCATGGCAACAAAACCCCGTGGTTGCAATGGCAACCCAACCCCATCGTTTCCATGGCAACACAACCCCATGGTTGCCATGGCAACAGAACCCCATAGTTGCCATGGCAACAAAACGCCATGGTTACCATGGCAACACGACCCCATGGTTGCCATGGCAACACAACCACGTGGTTGTCATGGCAACCCAACGCCATCGTTTCCATGGCAACACATCCCCATGGTTGCCATGGAAACCCAACCCCATGGTTGCCAAGGCAACTAAACCCCATAGTTTCTATAGCAGCCCAACCCCATAGTTACCATGGCAACACAACCCCATGGTTTCCATGGAAACACTACCCCATGGTTGCCATGGCAACAGAACCCCATAGTTGCCATGGCAACAAAACGCCATGGTTACCATGGCAACACAACCCCATGGTTGCCATGGCAACCCAACCCCATGGTTACCATGGACACAGAACCCCATGGTTACCATAGCAACCAAACCCCATGGTTGCCATGGCAACCCAACGATATGGTTACCATGGCAACACAACCCCATGGTTCCCATGGCAACACAACCCCGTGGTTGTCATGGCAACCCAACGCCATCGTTTCCATGGCAACACATCCCCATGGTTTCCATGGAAACACTACCCCATGGTTGCCATGGCAACAGAACCCCATAGTTGCCATGGCAACAAAACGCCATGGTTACCATGGCAACACAACCCCATGGTTGCCATGGCAACTAAACGCCATGGTTACCATGGCAACCCAACCCCATGGTTACCATAGACACAGAACCCCATGGTTACCATAGCAACCAAACCCCGTGGTTGCCATGGCAACCCAACCCCATGGTTACCACGGAAACCCAACTGCATGGTTACCACGGCATCTCAACCCCATGGTTGCCATGGCAACTAAACCCCATAGTTTCCATAGCAACCCAACCCCATAGTTACCATGGCAACACAACCCCATGGTTGCCATGGCAACCCAACTCCATAGTTGCCATGGAAACTAAACGCCATGGTTACCATGGCAACCCAACCCCATGGTTACCATGGACACAGAACCCCATGGTTACCATAGCATCCAAACCCCGTGGTTGCCATGGCAACCCAACCCCATGGTTACCATGGCAACACAACCCCATGGTTACCACAACAACAAAAACGCATGGTTACCACGGCAACCCAACTGCATGGTTACCACGGCATCTCAACCCCATGGTTGCCATGGCAACTAAACCCCATAGTTTCCATAGCAACCCAACCCCATAGTTACCATGGCAACACAACCCCATCGTTACCATGGCAACACAACCCCATGGTTGCCATGGAATCCCAACCCCATGGTTACCATGGCAACAGAACCCCATAGTTGCCATGGCAACTAAACGCCATGGTTACCATGGCAACAGAACCCCATGGTTGCCATGGCAACCCAACCCCATGGTTACCATAGCAACCAAACCCCGTGGTTGCCATGGCAACCCAACGATATGGTTACTATGGCAACACAACCCCATGGTTCCCATGGCAACACAACCCCGTGGTTGTCATGGCAACCCAACCCCATCGTTTCCATGGCAACACATCCCCATGGTTTCCATGGAAACACTACCCCATGGTTGCCATGGCCACAGAACCCCATAGTTGCCATGGCAACTCAACACCATGGTTACCATGGAAACGCAACCCCATGGTTTCCGTGGCAACTAAACGCCATGGTTACCATGGCAACACAACCCCATGGTTGGCATGGAAACCCAACCCCATGGTTACCATGGCAACAGACCACCATGGTTACCATAGCAACCAAACCCCGTGGTTGCCCTGGCAACCCAACCCCATCGTTACCATGGCAACACAACTGCATGGTTACCACAACAACACAATTGCATGGTTACCACGGCAAGCCAACTGCATGGTTACCACGGCAACACAACCCCATGGTTTCCATGGCAACTAAACCCCATAGTTGCCATAGCAACCCAACCCCATAGTTACCATGGCAACACAACCCCATGGTTCCCATGGCAACACAACCCCGTGGTTGCCATGGCAACCCAAACCCATCGTTACCATGGCAAATAAACGCCATGGTTACCATGGGAACACAACCCCATGGTTCCCATGGCAACACAAACCCGTGGTTGGCATGGCAACCCAACCCAATCGTTAACACGGCAACACAACCCCATGGTTGCCATGGCAACACTACCCCATGGTTACCATGGCAACACAACCCCATGGTTGCCATGGCAACCCAACCCCATGGTTACCATGGCAACACAACCGCATGGTTACAATGGCAACACTACCCCATGGTTACCATGGCAACACAACCGCATGGTTACCATGGCAACACTACCCCATGGTTGCCATTCCAAAAGAACCGCCTGATAACCATTGGAAACCCAACCCCATAGTTACCATGGCAACACAACCCCATGGTTGCCATGGCAACACTACCCCATGGTTACCATGGCAATAGAACAACATCGTTGCCATGGCAACTAAACGCCATGGTTACCATGGCAACCCAACCCCATGGTTTCCATGGCAACGGAACGCCATGGTTACCATAGCAACCAAAACCCGTGGTTGCCATGGCAACCCAACCCCATGGTTAACATGGCAACACAACGGCATGGTTATCACAACAACACAACCTCATGGTTACCACGGCAACCCAACTGCATGGTTACCACGGCATCTCGACCCCATGGTTGCCATGGCAACTAAACCCCATAGTTTCCATAGCAACCCAACCCCATATTTACCATGGCAACACAACCCCATGGTTCCCATGGCAACACAACCCCGTGGTTGTCATGGCAACCCAACCCCATGGTTACCATGGCAACACAACCCGATGGTTGCCATGGCAACACTACCCCATGGTTACCATGGCAACAGTACCCCATAGTTGCCATGGCAACTAAACGCCATGGTTACCATGGCAACACAACCCCATGGTTACCATGGCAACACTACCCCATGGTTACCATGGCAACACAACTGCATGGTTTCCATGGCAACACTACCCCATGGTTGCCATTCCAAAAGAACCGCCTGATAACCATTGCAACCCAACCCCATGGTTACCATGGCAACACAACCACATGCTTGCCATGGCAACACTACCCCATGGTTACCATGGCAACAGAACCCCATAGTTGCCATGGGAACTAAACGCCATGGTTCCCATGGCAACACAACCCCGTGGTTGCCATGGCAACCCAACCCCGTGGTTACCATGGCAACACAACCGCATGGTTGTCAAGGCAACGCTACCCCATGGTTACCATGGCAACACAACCGCATGGTTACCATGGCAACCCAACCCCATGGTTACCATGGCAACAAAACCGCATGGTTACTATGGCAACGCTACCCCATGGTTACCATGGCAACACAACCGCATGGTTACCATGGCAACACTACCCCATGGTTGCCATTCCAAAAGAACCGCCTGATAACCATTGCAACCCAACCCCATACTTACCATGGCAACACAACCCCATGGTTGCCATGGCAACACTACCCCACGTTTACCATGGCAACAGAACCCCATGGTTACCATGGCAAGAGAACGCCATGGTTACCATAGCAACCAAACCCCTTGGTTGCCATGGCAACCCAACCCCATGGTTACCATGGCAACACAACCACATGGTCACCATGGCAACACTACCCCATGATTGCCATTCCAAAAGAACCGCCTGATAACCATTGCAACCAAACACCATACTTACCATGGCAACACAACCCCATGGTTGCCATGGCAACACTACCCCATGGTTACCATGGCAACAGAACACCATGGTTACCATGGCAACACTACCCCATGGTTGCCATTCCAAAAGAACCGCCTGATAACCATTGCAAACAAACCCCATGGTTACCATGGCAACACAACCCCATGGTTGCCATGGCAACACTACCCCATGGTTACCATGGCAACAGAACACCATAGTTGCCATGGCAACCAAACCCCATGGTTACCATGGCAACACAACCGCATGGTTACCATGGCAACACTACCCCATGGTTGCCATTCCGAACGAACCGCCTGATAACCATTGCAAACCAACCCCATAGTTACCATGGCAACACAACCTCATGGTTGCCATGGCAACACTACCCCATGGTTACCATGGCAACACTACCACATGGTTACCATGGCAACACAACCCCATGGTTGCCATGGCAACCAAACCCCATAGTTGCCATGGCAACTAAACGCCATGGTTACCATGGCAACCCAACCCCATGGTTACCATGGACACAGAACCCCATGGTTACCATGGCAACTAAATGCCATGGTTACCATGGCAACACAAACCCATGGTTACCATAGCAACCAAACCCTGTGGTTGCCATGGCAACCCAACCCCATGGGTACCATGGCAACAAAACCCCATGGTTCCCATGGCAACACAACCCCGTGGTTGCCATGGCAACAAAACGCCATGGTTACCATGGCAACACAACCCCATGGTTGCCATGGCAACCCAACCCCATGGTTACCATGGCAACACAACCGCATGGTTACCATAGCAACCCAACCCCATAGTTACCATTGCAACCCAACCCCATGGTTACCATGGCAACAGATCCCCATAGTTGCCATGGCAACACAACCGCATCGTTACCATAGCAACCCAACCCCATAGTTACCATGGCAACGCAACCCCATGTTTGCCATGGAAACACTACCCCATGCTTGCCATGGCAACAGAACCCCATAGTTGCCATGGCAACAAAACGCCATGGTTACCATGGCAACCCAACCCCATGGTTACCATGGCAACAAAACGCCATGGTTACCATGGCAACAAAACGCCATGGTTGCCATGGCAACACAACCCCATGGTTACCATGGCAACAAAACCCCATAGTTGCCATGGCAACTAAACGCCATGGTTACCATGGCAACACAACTCTATGGTTACCATAGCAACCAAACCCCGTGTTTGCCATGGCAACCCAACCCCATGGTTACCATGGCAACACAACCCCATGGTTCCCATGGCAACACAACCCCGTGGTTGCCATGGAAACCCAACACCATGGTTGCCAAGGCAACTAAACCCCATAGTTTCCATAGCAACACAACCCCGTGGTTGCCATGGCAACAGAACCCCATAGTTGACATGGCAACAAAACGCCATGGTTACCATGGCAAAACAACCCCATGGTTGCCATGGCAACACAACCCCATGGTTACCATAGAAGCCAAACCCCCTGGTTGCCATGGTAACCCAACCCCATGGTTACCATGGCAACACAACCCCATGGTTCCCATGGCAAAACAACCCCGTGGTTGCCATGGCAACCCAACCCCATCATTACCATGGCAACACAACCCCATGGTTGCCATGGAAACACTACCCCATGGTTGCCATGGCAACACAACACCATAGTTGCCATGGCAAGAAAACGCCATGGTACCATGGCAAAAAAACCCCATGGTTGCCATGGCAACCCAACCCCATGGTTACCATGGACACAACCGCATGGTTACCATAGCAACCCAACCCCATAGTTACCATGGTAACACAACCCCATGGTTGCCATGGAAACACTACCCCATGGTTGCCATGGCAACAGAACCCCATAGTTGCCATGGCAGCAAAACGCCATGGATGAGATGGCAACAGAAACCCATAGTTTCCATGGCAACAAAACGCCATGGTTACCATGGCAACACAACCCCATGGTTGCCATGGCAACCCAACCCCATGGTTTCCAAGGCAACTAAACCCCATAGTTTCCATAGCAACCCAACCCCATAGTTACCATGGCAACACAAACCCATGGTTGCCATGGAAACACTACGCCATGGTTTCCATGGCAACAGAACCCCATAGTTGCCATGGCAACAAAACGCCATGGTTACCATGGCAACACAACCCCATGGTTGCCATGGCAACAGAACCCCATAGTTGCCATGGCAACTAAACGCCATGGTTACCATGGCAACCCAACCCCATGGTTACCATGGACACAGAACCCCATGGTTACCATAGCAACCAAACCCCGTGGTTGCCATGGCAACCCAACCCCATCGTTACCATGGGAACACAACCCCATGGTTGCCATGGAAACACTACCCGATGGTTGCCATGGCAACACAACCCCATAGTTACCATGGCAACAAAACGCCATGGTTACCATGGCAACACTACCCCATGGTTGCCATGGCAACCCAACCCCATGGTTACCATGGAAACACAACCGCATGGTTACCATAGCAACCCAACCCAATAGTTACCATGGCAACACAACCCCATGGTTTCCATGGAAACACTACGCCATGGTTTCCATAGCAACAGAACCCCATAGTTGCCATGAAAACAAAACGCCATGGTTGCCATGGCAACAGAACCCCATAGTTGCCATGGCAACAAAACGCCATGGTTACCATGGCAACACAACCCCATGGTTGCCATGGCAACCCAACCCCATGGTTGCCAAGGCAACTAAACCCCATAGTTTCCATAGCAACCCAACCCCATCGTTACCATGGCAACACAACCCCATGGTTGCCATGGAAACACTACCCCATGGTTGCCATGGCAACAGAACCCCATAGTTGCCATGGCAACAAAACGCCATGGTTACCATGGCAACACAACCGATGGTTGCCATGGCAACCCAACCCCATAGTTGCCATGGTAACTAAACGCCATGGTTACCATGGACAGAGAACCCCATGGTTACCATAGCAACCAAACCCCGTGGTTGCCATGGCAACCCAATCCCATGGTTACCAATGCAACACAACCGCATGGTTACCACAACAACACAACCGCATGGTTACCACGGCAACCGAACTGCATGGTTACCACGGAATCTCAACCCCATGGTTGCCATGGCAAATAAACCCCAAACTTTCCACAGCAACCCAACCCCACAGTAACCATGGCAACACAACCCCATGGTTCCCATGGCAACACAACCCCATGGTTGCCATGGCAACCCAACCCCATGGTTACCATGGCAACAGAACCCCATAGTTGCCATGGCAACTGAACGCCATGGTTACCATGGCAACACAACCCCATGGTTACCATGGCAACACAACCCCATGGTTCCCATGGCAACACAACCCCGTGGTTGCCATGGCAACAAAACGCCATGGTTACCATGGGAACACAACCCCATGGTTGCCATGGCAACCCAACCCCATGGTTACCATGGCAACACAACCGCATGGTTACCATAGCAACCCAACCCCATAGTTACCATGGCAACACAACCCCATGGTTGCCATGGAAACACTACCCCATGCTTGCCATGGCAACAGAACACCATAGTTACCATGGCAACAAAACGCCATGGTTACCATGGCAACAAAACGCCATGGTTGCCATGGCAACCCAACCCCATGGTTACCATGGCAACAGAACCCCATAGTTGCCATGGCAACTAAACGCCATGGTTACCATGGAAACACAACCCCATGGTTACCATAGCAACCAAACACCGTGGTTGCCATGGCAACCCAACCCAATGGTTACCATGGCAACACAACCGCATGGTTACCATAGCAACCCAACCCCATAGTTACCATGGCAACAGAACCCCATGGTTGCCATGGAAACACTACCCCATGCTTGCGATGGCAACAGAACCCCATAGTTGCCATGGTAACAAAACGCCATGGCTGCCATGGCAACCCAACCCCATGGTTACCATGGCAACAAAACGCCATGGTTACCATGGCAACACAACCCCATGGTTGCCATGGCAACCCAACCCCATGGTTGCCAAGGCAACACAACCCCATGGTTGCCATGGCAACCCTACCCCATGGTTGCCATGGCAACAGAACCCCATAGTTGCCATGGCAACAAAACGCCATGGTTACCATGGCAACACAACCCCATGGTTGCCATGGCAACCCAACACCATAGTTGCCATGGCAACCCAATCCCATGGTTACCATGGCAACACAACCGCATGGTTACCACAACAACACAACCGCATGGTTACCACGGCAACCCAACTGCATGCTTACCACGGCATCTCAACCGCATGGTTGCCATGGCAACCCAACCCCATAGTTTCAATAGCAACCCAACCCCATAGTTACCATGGCAACACAACCCCATCGTTACCATGGCAACACAACCCCATGGTTGCCATGGCAACCCAACCCCAAGGTTACCATGGCAACAGAACCCCATAGTTGCCATGACAAATAAACGCCATGGTTACCATGGCAACACAACCGCATGGTTGCCATGGCAACCCAACCCCATGGTTACCATAGCAACCAAACCCCGTGGTTGCCATGGCAACGCAACCCCGTGGTTACCATGGCAACACAGCCACATGGTTCCCATGGCAACAAAACCCCGTGGTTGCAATGGCAACCCAACCCCATAGTTTCCATGGCAACACAACCCAATGGTTGCCATGGCAACAGAACCCCATAGTTGCCATGGCAACAAAACGCCATGGTTACCATGGCAACACGACCCCATGGTTTCCATGGCAACCCAACCCCATGGTTACCATGGCAACACAACCGCATGGTTACCATAGCAACCCTACCCCATAGTTACCATGGCAACACAACCCCATCGTTGCCATGGAAACACTACCCCATGGTTGCCATGGCAACAGAACCCCATAGTTGCCATGGTAACAAAACGCCATGGTTACCATGGCAACAGAACCCCATAGTTGCCATGGCAACAAAACGCCATGGTTACCATGGCAACACAACCCCATGGTTGCCATCGCAACCCAACCCCATGGTTGCCAAGGCAACTAAACCCCATAGTTTCCATAGCAACCCAACCCCATCGTTACCATGGCAACACAACCCCATGGTTGCCATGGAAACACTACCCCATGGTTGCCATGGCAACAGAACCCCATAGTTGCCATGGCAACTAAACGCCATGGTTACCATGGCAACACAACCCCATGGTTGCCATGGCATCCCAACTCCATGGTTGCCATGGCAACTAAACGCCATGGTTACCATGGCAACCCAACCCCATGGTTACCATGGACACAGAACCCCATGGTTACCATAGCAACCAAATCCCGTGGTTGCCATGGCAACCCAACCCCATGGTTACCATGGCAACACAACCCCATGGTTACCACAACAACAACACCGCATGGTTACCACGGCAACCCAACTGCATGGTTACCACGGCATCTCAACCCCATGGTTGCCATGGCAACTAAACCCCATAGTTTCCATAGCAACACAACCCCATAGTTACCATGGCAACACAACCCCATCGTTACCATGGAAACACAACCCCATGGTTGCCATGGCAACCCAACCCCATGGTTACCATGGCAACAGAACCCCGTACCTGCCATGGCAACTAAACGCCATGGTTACCATGGCAACACAACCCCATGGTTGCCATGGAAACACTACCCCATGGTTACCATGGCAACACAACCCCATGTTTCCCATGGCAACACAACCCCGTGGTTGCGATGGCAACCCAACCCCATCGTTACCATGGCAACACAACCCCATGGTTGCCATGGCAACCCAACCCCATGGTTACCATGGCAACAGAATCCCATAGTTGCCATGGCAACAAAACGCCATGGTTACCATGGCAACACAACCCCATGGTTGCCATGGCAACACAACCCCATGGTTACCATGGCAACACAACCGCATGGTTACCATAGCAACCCAACCTCATAGTTACCATGGCAACACAACCCCATGGTTGCCATGGAAACACTACCCCATGGTTGCCATGGCAACAGAACCCCATAGTTGCCATGGCAACAAAACGCCATGGTTGCCATGGCAACAGAACTCCATAGTTGCCATGGCAACAAAACGCCGTGGTTAACATGGCAACACAACCCCATGGTTGCCATGGCAACCCAACCCCATGGTTGCCAAGGCAACTAAACCCCATAGTTTCCATAGAAACCCAACCCCATAGTTACCATGGCAACACAACCCCAATGTTGCCATGGAAACACTACCCCATGGTTTCCATGGCAACCCAACCCCATAGTTGCCATGGCAACTAAACGCCATGGTTACCATGGCAACCCAACCCCATGGTTACCATGGACACAGAACCCCATGGTTACCATAGCAACCAAACCCCGTGGTTGCCATGGCAACCCAACCCCATGGTTACCATGGCAACACAACCGCATGGTTACCACAACAACACAACCGCATGGTTACCACAGCAACCCAACTGCATGGTTACCACGGCATCTCAACCCCATGGTTGCCATGGCAACACAACCCCATAGTTCCCATAGCAACCCAACCCCATAGTTACCATGGCAGCACAACCCCATCGTTACCATGGCAACACAACCCCATGGTTGCCATGGCAACCCAACCCCATGGTTACCATGGCAACAGAACCCCATAGTTCCCATGGCAACACAACCCCGTGGTTGCCATGGCAACCCATCCCCATCGTTGCCAAGGCAACTAAACCCCATAGTTTCCATAGCAACCCAACCCCATAGTTACCATGGCAACACAACCCCAATGTTGCCATGGAAACACTACCCCATGGTTACCATGGCAACAGAACCCCATAGTTGCCATGGCAAAAATACGCCATGGTTACCATGGCAACACAACCCCATGGTTGCCATGGCAACCCAACACCATACTTGCCATGGCAACCCAACCCAATACTTGCCATGGCAACCAAACGCCATGGTTACCATGGCAACCCAACCCCATGGTTACCATGGACACAGAAACCCATGGTTACCATAGCAACACAACTGCATTGTTACCATAGCAACCCAACCCCATAGTTACCATGGCGACAAAACCCCATGGTTGCCATGGCAAACCAACCCCATAGTTGCCATGGCAAATAAACGCCATGGTTACCATGGCAGCACAACCCCATGGTTGCCATGGCAACACAACCCCATGGTTACCATGGCAACACAACCGCATTGTTACCATAGCAACCCAACCCCATAGTTACCATGGCGACACAACCCCATGGTTCCATGGCAACACAACCGCATGGTTACCATAGCAACCCAACCCCATAGTTACCATGGCAACACAACCCCAGGGTTGCCATGGAAACACTACCCCATGGTTGCCATGGCAACAAAACGCCATGGTTGCCATGGCAACAGAACCCCATAGTTGCCGTGGCAACAAAACGCCATGGTTACCATGGCAACACAACTCCATGGTTGCCATGGCAACCCAACCCCATGGTTGCCAAGGCAACTAAACCCCATACTTTCCATAGCAACCCAACCCCATAGTTACCATGGCAACACAACCCCATGGTTTCCATGGAAACACTACCCCATGGTTGCCATGGCAACAGAACACCATAGTTGCCATGGAAACAAAACGCCATGGTTACCATGGCAACACAACCCCATGGTTGCCATGGCAACCAAACCCCATAGTTGCCATGGCAACTAAACGCCATGGTTACCATGGCAACCCAACCCCATGGTTACCATGGACACAGAACCCCATGGTTACCATAGCAACCAAACCCCGTGGTTGCCATGGCAACCCAATCCCATGGTTACCATGGCAACACAACTGCATTGTTACCACAACAACACAACCGCATGGTTATCACGGCAACCCAACTGCATGCTTACCACGGCATCTCAACCGCATGGTTGCCATGGCAACCCAACCCCATAGTTACCATGGCAACACATCCCCGTGGCTGCCATGGCAACCCAACCCCATCGTTACCATGGCAACACAACCCCATGGTTTCCATGGCAACCCAACCCCATGGTTACCATGGCAACAGAACCCCATAGTTGCCATGGCAAATAAACGCCATGGTTACCATGGGAACACAACCCCATGGTTGCCATGGCAACCCAACCCCATGGTTACCATAGCAACCAAACCCCGTGGTTGCCATGGCAACACAGCCCCATGGTTCCCATGGCAACAAAACACCGTGGTTGCAATGGCAACCCAACCCCATCGTTTCCATGGCAACACAACCCCATGGTTGCCATGGCAACAGAACACCATAGTTGCCATGGCAACAAAACGCCATGGTTACCATGGAAACAGAACCCCATAGTTGCCATGGCAACAAAACGCCATGGTTACCATGGCAACACAACCCCATGGTTGCCATGGCAACCCAACCCCATGGTTGCCAAGGCAACTAAACCCCATAGTTTCCATAGCAACCCAACCCCATAGTTACCATGGCAACACAACCCCATGGTTGCCATGGCAACCCAACTCCATAGTTGCCATGGCAACTAAACGCCATGGTTACCATGGCAACACAACCCCATGGTTACCATGGACACAGAACCCCATGGTTACCATAGCAACCAAACCCCGTGGTTGCCATGGCAACACAACCCCATGGTTACCACAACAACAAAAACGCATGGTTACCACGGCAACCCAACTGCATGGTTACCACGGCATATCAACCCCATGGTTGCCATGGCAACTAAACCCCATAGTTTCCATAGCAACCCAACCCCATAGTTACCATGGCAACACAACCCCATGGTTACCATGGCAACACAACCCCATGGTTGCCATGGAAACCCAACCCCATGGTTACCATGGC